>NC_053024.1:173917754-174223067 GCF_003073215.2 Triticum urartu | reverse complement strand
ACTCGGGGAGTTGTTCAGGAGGAAGTGCCTGTTGTGAGGGATTACCCGGATGTATTTCCAAAGGAATTACCAGGCATGCCGCCAGATCGAGACATAGAGTTTTTAATAGAGCAGTTGCCAGGCACCAGACCAATATCAAAGAGACCATATCGGATGCCCGCAAATGATCTGGAGGAAATCAAGAAGCAGATTAAGGAGTTACTGGAGAAAAGGTTATATCCGACCAAGTTCATCGCCGTGGGGAGCCCCAATGCTCTTAGTTGAAAAGAAGGATGGATCTTTGAGAATGGTTGTTGATTATCGGGCATTGGATGAAGTGTCGATCAAGAACAAGTACCCACTACCGATGATCAATGATTTGTTTGACCAGCTGCAGGGAGCTAAAGTATTCTCCAAGATCGATCTTCGATCAGGATACCACCAGTTGAAGATCCAAGAACAGGATATACGTAAGACAACTTTTACCACAAGGTATGGGCTATATGAGTACACGGTCATGTCTTTTGGATTGGCTAATGCCCCTGCCTATTTTATGAGTATGATGAACAAGGTGTTCATGGAATTTTTGGATAAGTTTGTTGTGGTGTTCATTGATGATATATTGGTGTACTCGAAGAATGAAGAGGAGCACAAGGAGCATCTACGCTTAGTTCTCGAGAAGCTCAGGGAACATCAGCTATACGCCAAGTTCAACAAATGTGAGTTTTGGTTGAAGGAAGTTGGATTTCTTCGACATGTTATATCAGGAGAAGGTATGGCAGTAGACCCTAGCAAGGTTCAATATGTCATTGAGTGGTTGGCACCCACCTCAGTAAGAGAGATCCGCAGTTTTCTGGGACTCGCAGGATATTATAGGAGGTTCATTGAGATTTTTTCCAAAATTGCGAAACCCATGACGGAGTTGTTGAAGAAGGACACCAAATTCAAATGGACCGAGGAATGTGAGGCCAGTTTTCAGGAGTTGAAGAAACGCTTGGTTACAGCCACAATACTGATTCTTCTGGATATACGCAAGGATTTCCAAGTTTATTGCGACAGTTCTTGCCTAGGACTTGGAGGTGTACTTATGTAGGACAGAAGAGTTGTTTCATATGCCTCACGCCAGCTTCAATCTCACGAGTTGAATTATGCCACACATGATTTGGAGTTAGCAGCTGTAGTACATGCACTCAAGACCTGGAGACATTTTCTTGTTGGAAACCGTTGTGATGTGTACACAGATCACAAGAGTTTGAAGTGCATTTTCACACAGAAGGAGTTGAATCTCGGGCAGAGGAGATGGTTGGAGCTAACAAAGGATTATGATATGAAGCTACATTATCATCCAGGAAAAGCCAATGTCGTAGCAGGCTCTTTGAGTCGCAAGAGCTATGTCAATACCCTCGTAAGTGGAGGATTACCGCAGAAGTTAGTCGACGATCCCAAGGAACTTCGTTTGGAAATAGTTCCAAGAGGTTTTGTTGCAGCAATGGAGGTTCAGTCCACATTATTGGGAAAGATTCGAGAAGCTCAGAAGGATGATAAAGAAATTGCTAAGATAAAGGAGAAGATGAGAAAAGGAAAATCCAAGGGTTTTCATGAGGATGAGCACGAAACTTTACGGTTTGAAGACCATATATATGTGCCCAATAATGCGGAGATCAGGAAGTTAATATTTCAGGAAGCCCATGACTCGCCATACTCGATTCACCCCGGAAACACCAAGATGTATTTGGATTTGAAGGAACATTTCTGGTGGACAGGTATGAAGAAGGATATTGCCGAGTATGTAGCAGTATGTGATGTATGTCAAAGAGTGAAGGCGGAACATCAGAACCCAGCAGGGTTACTACAACCTATGCTGATACCTGAATCGAAGTGGGATAAACTTGGCATGGATTTCATCACCGGATTACCCAGGACCCGATCAGGATATGACTCCATCTGGGTAGTAGTAGATCGCTTGACCAAAGTGGCTCACTTTATCCCCGTGAAAACCACTTATATGAGTGCGAAGTTGGCCAAGATATACATGACCATGATCGTATATCTGCATGGAGTTCCGAGGCCCATCATATCAGATAGAGGAACACACCTTACTTTGAAGTTTTGGGATCAGTTACACCAGACTTTGGATACCAGGCTAGAGTTCAGTACAGCCTTTCATCCACAGATAGATGGACAGACCAAGAGAGTCAATCAGATTCTGGAGGATATGTTGAGAGCTTGTGCACTAGACTATGGATCTAGTTGGGATGATAACTTGCCCTACGCAGAGTTCTCATACAACAACAGCTACCAGGCTAGTTTGAAGATGGCCCCTTTCGAAGCTTTGTATGGAAGAAGGTGCAGGACACCGTTAATGTGGGATGAAGTCGGAGACCGTTAGTTGTTTGGACCAGATTTAATTAAGGAGTCTAAAGAGAAGGTTAATTTGATTCGTGTTAGACTGAAAGTAACTCAGTCCAGGCAAAAGAGTTATGCCGATACTAAACACAAGGAGGTAGTCTACGAAGTCGGAGACAAAGCATATCTTCGTGTGTCACCGCTTCGAGGAGTTAAACGATTTGGAGTTAAGGGAAAATTAGCCCCGAGATTTGTAGGACCATACCTAGTTTTGGAACGTATGGGAGAAGTGGCCTACAAGTTGGAGTTACCAGAAGGATTGTCAGGAGTTCATGATGTGTTTCACATTTCCCAGTTGAGGAAGTGCCATGCTGAAATGGACGATATTCCTCTAAGAGATACAGTGCCCCTGGAAGCAATTCAATTGGAAAGTGATCGAACCTACGAGGAGAAACCCGTCAAGATTCTCGAGTTTGCTAGCCGAGTTACGCGCAGCAAGGTTATCAAGTTTGGCAAAGTTCAGTGGAGCCACCATACCGAGGAAGAAGCCACCTGGGACCGAGAAGAGGACCTACGGAAAGACCACCCGCACCTATTTTTCTAGCCAACCCGAATCTCGAGGACGAGATTCATCTTAAGGGGGGTAGGTTTGTAACATCCCAATTTTCAATTTGGATGTTATACATAGGTCATCATATGCATATCATATTTTATTTGCATTTTGGTTGTGATCCTAGAAATCTTAAGCAACTCAAGGACCCAAGGAGAGAGTTGGGGATTTCACAAACATTCATATTTGAATTTTTCTCAAATTTGAAAAGAGGATCTTCGATTTTAATATTTTCTCTCCAAATATTTCCAATAATAAAAATAAAAGAGAGAAGATAAAATGACTTCTTCAATAAGAGAGGAATATTGGAGAAGAAATTTTAAAATCAAATTATTATTTTATTTGTATTTTATTTGCTATTTTATTTGAATTAGAAAAATATGCATTTTTGAGAATTGCATTTTAGGCCCGAAAAATGTTCACCTTGTCCTAAATATTAGATTTGGACGGTGAAAATTGTTTTTCGTATTTTTAGGATTTTCCTTTCGGGCGATTTTTTTTAAAACTTCTTCGTGTGACCGGGCCGAAGGCCCAGCCTAGCCGGCCCGCTACCGCCGCCGCCTTCCCGCGCCGGGATGGAGTCCCGCTCCAGCACTCCTCGCCGGAGTCCAGACCGGACTCCGAGTCCGCCGCCGCCTCGTGCCCCTTCTCCAAGCCGGGCCGACCCCCCTCTTTATAAGCCGTAGCCACCACCCCTCCTCCTCATCGCCCCGCCACCCCGCAGCCCGCCGCTTGCGCGCCACCGCCGGCCGCGCGGCGCCCCGCGCCGCTCCCCGCCTCCCTTCGCCGCATCTCGCCACCCACTGCCCTGCCTCGTGCCGCCTCACCGGAACCGCCGGAGCCGCGCCGGATCTCGCCGCCGTTTTTTTTTGAAAACCCATAAAAACCGCAAAAACCCGCTTGGTTTTCTTTCGTTTTTTCTGTTTATGTTAGATTGGTTTTTTTATTTTAGTTTGTTAATTAACAAATGTTCATCGGTTAGTTACTGTTAACGAATGAATTCGTTCGTTTAGTTCTGTTAGTGAACGTTTGTTCGTTAGGTTTTTCTTTTTATTTTAATTTTTCCGACGAGGGACCTATCCACGAATACGTTTATCACAGATTAGTCCCTGATCTTCAAACCCTCATTACTTTTTACTCGTTTGTCGAAATCCAGTGAAACAAACGCCAAAATCTTCGTCTTGTTCCCCTCTTTCCAGATAATCAACTTGAACATGATTTTGACAAAATTAAAATTTGGTTTCAAGCAGATTTGAATTCGATCTTCTTTTGATCGCAGTTTGAGTTTCGTAGCTCCAATTCGATTGATTCATTTTGCAAATCGAAACTCTTCAGTTGAACTTTCAGATAGAATCTTTTCTCTTGAGTTTTACCCTTGCACCTTATGCTTGAGTGCTTATGTATGCTACTGTTTGTTCACGATAGAGTTTGTGGACTGCGAAGCGTGCTACTACGTATCACTAGGGTTTTCAGATCGTCGGCAAGGCAAGTAACACTTTGATCATATCTATTTATTACCCAGTTTTATGCTTTAGTTTCAACCCTCAAACATTGCATGAGTAGGTTTGATAACGTGTGGGTATTGGGAAGTAGTTGATGAGGTAGGACCTAATGTCTTATATCAAACCCTGAGTACTTTCTACGTATGCTTATACTACTATGCTATGCTCGTAGACGTGGTTTGGTTTGAGAGAATTCATGAAAGATGTGAGAGATTATTGTTAACTAAGGTTTAACTTAAGGTGGCTACTTTAATACACATCTGGGTGGATTGGTTTGTTGGCACCTGGGAATCCAGTGTTGTCCAAGGAGATCCTGGGGAGTCCGTGTGATCATCCTATGGTTTGCCACCCAGGCTCAAAGGGATGATTATGTTATTCATGCTGGAAACGTCCGTGTGCAGCCACAAGCCATTATGGGCTCTGGTATAGTTGAGTATGTTGTGTGACCTTTTTCCAGTGGTAGACTAGCAGATGTAGGGGATGTAGGTGGTACTGTCTACCCGTCGTAATGAGCTAACCCTTCTGAAAGACTGTGTCTCAGTCATCCGTTTCTCAAACACCATGTAGTGCGAGAAATTCGAGGGAGGAGATCGAGTCTTGTGGGGAAAAGTGGGCAAACCTCTGTAGATTGTACACACTAATCATGATTAGCCGTGTCCCCGGTTATGGACATCTTGAGTATCTGGTGCTTGAATTATTATGTTGATCTCATCACTTTACTTAATTAATTTGCTGGGTTATTGATTATTAATTTGGGATTGAGATGGGGTTACCATTCTCAATGTTTTCAACAAACTTTGTAGATAAATAAAATATATTCCTTTGTTATAGGGAAAAACTAGCTTTCTACAAATGATAAGCATAGAGCCTCCACCAGGCATATATGCATGTAGTGATAGTTGTTTTCTGTTCATTGCGCTATAGTGTTATTGTGCCAGCATATTCCATGTGCTGACCTACACATGATGCAACATATTATGTTGCAGAGTTTTCAGACAAAGAGTAAGGTGCTCTAGGTCGTTGTCGTACACTCAGCTATGCCGTTGGAGTTGATGGACTCATTTACCTTCGAAGCTTCCGTTGTTATCTTATTTAGATGGCCTTCAACCTTATTATTGTAATGAGTTCTCTTTTGAGACATTCGATGTAATAAGTGTGTGATTGAACTCTGTTATAAATCCTCGAGTACTGTGTGTCAGCATTACCGATCCAGGGATGACACTTATACACAGAGATTTGACCGTCTGAGGTTGGATCGCTACAATGAAGTGTGTCGCCAATTCGTGTGCGGACTGACCCTGCTTGAGTTGCTACACCAACACAACAGGAGCAGCCTACCACTTGGTTTTGCTCCTTGGTGAATCCTGACTATATTGTTCTAAAAAGATACGTACTGTACTACCCTCTCCATCTCGGTTTGAAGGGCGTGCATGTAGTTATAGGTCATCCATTTGACTAACTAAATATGAGTTACTATGTCACAAAAAGTATATCATTGGATTCTTAAGCGGATGTAGTTTCTAAACATATACTACCTCCGTCTCGGTGAATAAGTCATTCACATAGTTCTAGGTCGATGATTTAACTATCTAAATATGTACTATACGTGACAAAAATATATATTTAGAAACTACATCCGTGTAGAAATCTAGTGATATACTTTTCATGACATATAACACATATTTAATTCCTCAAATTGATGACCTAGAACAACACGAATGACTTATTCACCTACACGGAGGTAGTACTGTTCATCATATATATAGCCAGTTCAATTCTTAACCTAGAACGACATGCAAGCCCTGTAAACCGATACAGAGGAAGTAGTAAAAATGAGGTGATTTTACCAAGCGATGGGCGGGGGAGCATGGCCTGTCATGCGGTCCCATGTGTCATGATGTACCAAGGCGATGCGCATGTCCCTCTTGAGGCTGTCGGATCACGGGTTCCAGCGAAACCCTTAAGGTTCAAACTCTGGGGTGCGCGCAAAGACCCCCCCCCCCCCGTATCGATCTGCGTCCTAACTTAGCCTAGATCTCACAAACTAACTCGACAAACTCGCAACACAAAGGACACAAGGTTTATACTGGTTCAGGCCACCGTTGTGGTGTAATACCCTACTCTAGTGTGGTGGTGATGGATTGCCTCTTGGGCTGAGGATGAACAGTACAAGGGGAAGAACAGCCTCCTCAGGTTGAGGTGTTCTTGTGCTTGGCACACTTGTGTGGCTGGGGATGACCTCGATGATCCTTCTTCGTCCCCCACCTATCGTGGTGGCTAGTCCTCTTTATAGAGGCCCTGGTCCTCTCCCCAAATATTGAGCAGGAAGGGAGCCAACAATGACCAATTTGAAAGGGGACAACTAGTACAATCTATCCTGAAAAAAGGTGGTCTTCGCCTGCCAAAGGTTCTGATGGTGACGCCGTCCCGGGCTCCATGGTGACCTCCGTCTCGCCATCCTTCTAGTCTTGGTCTCGTTGCACCAATATGGAAACCTTTGCTTGATGCCTCGATACTCCATGCCTGCGCTTGCCCCCTTAGCACCAAAGAGGAAACAAGGACGCTGCGCGCGGTGGCGCCCGCCTGGTCTCGATCGTCATGGCTTAAGTCATGAGAACCTCGCGAGGTTTGCCCGACCTTGAACTCTCCACCCCTCGCGAGCCGGCATGGAGAGGCCGCTCCTGAGGAGGTCTTGTGTCGTCCGCCTCGCGAGGCTTGGCCCCTCGTGAGGGTCTTGATTCCTGGTTGATGAAGATGGGCCGTACAGGCCTGCCAGCAAAGCCACGCCGTGGGCCGCAGGCAGGCAAGTCCGGGGACCCCCATTCCTAGAATGCCGAGAGTAGCCCCCGGGCCCAAGGCGCGCTCGGGCTTGGCTTCGAGGCGAAGCCAAGGGTCGAGTGCGGAGCGCCGTGGTCCCCAATAGCCTGTGGCGTCGGTCGACGCGTGGTGGTTGAGTGGTCATGGGCGTCTCCACTTCCCCACGCTGCCTCGGCAACTGCCCGACTGTCAAAAGGCTGGTGTAGACAGCGTTTACCTTTACTATTTCCTTTCACCTTGCTCAGATCCCCTTTCTTGCTCCCTGCTTCCGAAATCTTCAGATCCGCTCCCATCCTTTCGTGCATCAGCGACCAATGGTGCCCCGGAGGGTCAAGCCTGCCTCATCGCCGGTGCCGTTTGCGACGAAGGCTTGGTACGAACCTTCCCTTGACTCGCCCAACATCTCGGAGAAAAACGTCACTACCACGCGCCTGCTGATGGCGGGGGAGAGTAATGAAAGGGGGAATACGGAGCTCCGGGTTGCTTCCGACGTGCCGGAGCCCGAGGGGAGCGCGTTCTTCCCCTTCTTCATCAGCAGTATCACCGCCGGGTTGGTTCCTCCCTTCTTCGATTTCTTCTATGAGGTCCTCGACCACTACGGGTTGCAGGCGCTGCATCTCCATCCCAAATCCGTCCTCGTCTTGTCCATCTTCGCCTACTACTGTGAGGCGTATCTAGGCATGATGCCGTCCGTGGCCCTGCTGCGCCACTTTTGTTCCTCCGTGCCAGCGAGGGCCATATCTCCGGGTGCGCCAATTTCATCGCGGCCGGCAAGGCCAACTCGATCTCAAACACCGGGAAGAAGGCCAACAACCTTAGGGCCAAGTGGGTCATGATGAGCGCCAAGCGTGTCCACCCGCGCTTGGTGCTCCCGACGGAGAAGCCCCAGGCCGACAATGCGTGGTCCTGCGTGAAGCTCACCGATGAGCGGGCCACGTTGGTGCTGGAGCAGATGAAGTTCGAACTGAAGCCCGACAATGCGAAGGCGGCGACGATTACAGGGGCCATGCTCCTGAGGGAGTTTCTAGCGCTCCACGTGGCCCCGCTGCATGCCCGCTCGCGCCCCTAGTGGGAACCTGGGGATGAAGAGGACAAGGTTTGCCTAAGCTCAGAGGCCTTGTCCTGCGAGGAGCTGACCGCAGCTCTCTGCCTCCTGGCCGGGGACGATCAGGAGCATCCTCCGAATGTCTTTACTCCCTTGTTCCGCCATAAGGACAGTGCGCTGACCATGGCCTCCAAGCCAACCTTTGACGGGCATGGACTGGTGCCGCCGGTGCTCACCGGGGCCCCAGCGGCGCCAACGCCGGTGGAGCTGTCTTCTGGTGAGTCCCATGAGGAAGAAGAGGAGGAAGAAGACTCAGAGGTGACCCCCGAAGGGACGGGGGAGACCTCCCCCCTGAGTAAGGCTGACATCCTCCGCCCCTTCCCTGATGATGACGAGGCCAACACTTCCCAGGAGAAGGAGGAACTGGCCATGATCCCGACGAGGGGCAGGTCGGCGCTGATCATCCGAGATTCTGCTGCTGCTCCGGTGCTGGCTGGAGCCGCCTCTGGTTCAACTGCTGCTCCTGCTTCAGCTTCTGGAGCAGGTGCGCCCGCACCTCGGGTCACGACGCTCTCCGGCTTCAAGCTCACCAAGCGGAAGGTGGACTACATTGCTGTTGACTAGTAAGTGCCCTACCTCGCCTTGTTCCTGCTGTTGATGCTCGTTTCTGACTCTCTTTCCTTGCTGTGTGACCAGGCTGTCGTCTGCGATGAAGAGGAGAAGGGAGAGCGAGGTGGTGCCGCTTGAATCCATGTCGCCTCCTGTGACCGTGCCCCTCTCCATGGGCGAAGGAGGGGATGGTGCTCATGCTTCTCCAGCCCGATCGTCCTCGTGAGGCCCGGTGGAGCATCCTCGGGAGGAGTCAGCCCCCCGAAGCACCGCCGGCTCAGGAGGTGTCGGCGTCCGGCACAGCTGGTGAGGTTCAGGAGCCCTTGATCTCCCAGGCTCTGGTGACAACGTCGCCCCCTTCTCCTGCTGCGTCACTGGCCCCAGGTTCTTCTGCTTCCTCGGCCGTCTTGGAGCGCGCCCTTTCGGAGATGGCCCGGCTGCGGGAAGATCTCCACGGCATGGACTCGCACCTCGTGGCAGGGCGCTTGGAGCTGGTCTCTGGCTGGCTTCACTCCGACTCTGCGGTTCGAGCGTCGCTGAGCCAGGCCACAGCGGCCTCCGAGAAGGAGAAGCAGGCCGCCGCCAAAGCTGCGGCCGATCGCGAGGCGGCATTGAAGGACGCCTAGGCCACCCGAGGCCGCTGTCGAGAGCTGGAGGACAAGATGAAGGGCCTGCGCGACCATCATGCAGAAGAAGCACGTGGCCGCTAGGTGAAGTAGGAGGAGATGAAGGCCCGGGAGGACGCCACCAAGGGCCGCGACGCTGAGCTCGGGTACCTAGCAAAGGAACACGCATCGGAGCGCGGCCAACTAGAGGAGTTGGAGCGGAAGGTGAGGGCGAAGGAGGCCGACCTTGATGCCAAGGCACAGGTCCTTGCCAAAGACCGCACGGCCTTCTCGACCTTCGAGGAGAGGTCCCGTGTGGCGCTGAAGACACTGTACGAGAAGGGCTTGAAGAAGCCGCTGGCCAGCGACGAGGATGGCCCTGCTCAGCTGCTTCCCTTCCTAGTGAAGGTGCTTGAGGAGGTCATGGAAGGCATCGGTCCCATGGCGGAGGCAGAGGCTCGCGTCCTTTCCTCAGCCGGGCTGACACGGGTCTTCAGCCACCTGCACCTTCGCGACCCCAGCGCTCGTCTTGATGAGCTGCTGGAACCTGTAGCTGAGGAACACTGTGCGGCCGCCGCTACGGTCGTGAAGGGCTGATGTCTACTACACAACCTTCTTCTTGTAGATGTTGTTGGGCCTCCAAGTGCAGAGGTTTGTAGGACAGTAGCAAATTTCCCTCAAGTGCATGACCTAAGGTTTATCAATCCGTGGGAGGCGTAGGATGAAGATGGTCTCTCTCAAGCAACCCTGCAACCAAATAACAAAGAGTCTCTTGTGTCCCCAACACACCCAATACAATGGTAAATTGTATAGGTGCACTAGCTCGGCGAAGAGATGGTGATACAAGTGGTATATGGATAGTAGATAAAGGTATTTGTAATCTGAAAATATAAAAACAGCAATGTAACTAATGATAAAAGTGAGCGTAAACGGTATTGCAATGTTTTGAAACAAGGCCTGGGGTTCATACTTTCGCTAGTGCAAGTTCCCTCAACAATACTAACATAATTGGGTCACATAACTATCCCTCAACATGCAATAAAGAATCACTCCAAAGTCACTAATAGCGGAGAACGAACGAAGAGATTATGGTAGGGTATGAAACCACCTCAAAGTTATTCTTTCCAATCAATCCATTGGGCTATTCCTATAAGTGTCACAAACAGCCCTAGAGTTCGTACTAGAATAACACCTTAAGACACAAATCAACCAAAACCCTAATGTCACCTAGATACTCCAATGTCACCTCAAGTATCCGTGGGTATGATTAGATGATATGCATCACACAATCTAAGATTCATCTATTCAACCAACACAAAGGACCTTAAAGAGTGCCCCAAAGTTCTACCAGAGAATCACGACGAAAACGTGTGCCAACCCCTATGCATAGGTTCATGGGCGGAACCCGCAAGTTGATCACCAAAACATACATCAAGAGAATCACGTGGTATCCCATTGTCACCACAGATACGCACGACAAGACATATATCAAGTGTTCTCAAATCTTTAAAGACTCAATCCGATAAGATAACTTCAAAGGGGAAACTCCACTCATTCCAAGAGAGTAGAGGGGGAAGAAACATCATAGGATCCAACTATAATATCAAAGCTCGCGATACATCAAGATCGTATCATCTCGAGAACACGAGAGATAGAGAGAGATCAAACACATAGCTACTCGTACATACCCTCAGCCCCGAGGGAGAACTACTCCCTCCTCGTCATGGAGAGCACCGGGATGATGAATATGGCCATCGGAGAGGGATTCCCCCTCCGGCAGGGTGCCGGAACGGGTCTAGATTGGCTTTCGGTGGCTACGGAGGCTTCTGGCGGCGGAACTCCCGATCTATTCTCTGTTCTGGAAGTTTTAGGGTACGTGAGTATATACGGGTGAAGGAAGTACATTACTGGAGCTTTGGGGGCCCCACGAGGTAGGGGGCGCGCCCTAGGGGGGGGCGCCCCCACCCTCGTGAGCTCCTCCCTTGGCTCCTGACGTGGGGTCCAAGTCCATCCGGTAGCTTTCCATGCAAAAATAACTTCTCCAGTTGATTTCGTTCCGTTTCGACTCCGTTTGATATTCCTTTTCTTCGAAACACTGAAATAGGCAAAAAAACAACAATTCTGGGCTGGGCCTCCAGTTAGTAGGTTAGTCCCAATAATAATATAAAAGTGGATAATAAAGCCCAATATTGCCCAAAACAGTAGATAACATAGCATGGAGTAATCAAAAATTATAGATACGTTGGAGACATATCAAGCATCCCCAAGATTAATTCATGCTCGTCCTGGAGTAGGTAAATGATAAAAACAGAATTTTTGATGCGGAATGCTACCTGGCATAATTTCAATGTAATTCTTCTTAATCGTGGCATGAATATTTAGATCTGAAAGATTCAAGACAAAATTTCATATTGACATAAAAATGATAATAATTCAAGCATACTAACTAAGCAATTATGTCTTCTCAAAATAACATGGCCAAAGAAAGTTCATCCCTACAAAATCATATAGTTTTGTCATGCTCCATTTTCGTCACACAAGAATGCTCTCATCATGCACAACCCCGCTGACAAGCCAAGCAATTTTTTCATACTTTAGTAATCTCAAACCTATAAACTTTCACACAATACATGAGCGCGAGTCATGGATATAGCACTATGGGTGGAATAGAATATGATGATGGGTGGTTATGTGGAGAAGAAAAAAAGGAGGAAGTATCACATAAACGAGGCTAATGAATGGGCTATGGAGATGCCCATCGATTGATGTTAATGCAAGGAGTAGGGATTGCCATGCAACGGATGCACTAGAGCTATAAATGAATGAAAGCTCAACAAAAGAAACTAAGTGGGTGTGCATCCAACTTGCTTTCTCATGAAGACCTAGGGAACTTGAGGAGGCCCATTGTTGGAATATACAAGCCAAGTTCTATAATGAAATATTCCACTAGTATATGAAAGTGACAAAACAAGAGACTCTCTACTATGAAGATCATGGTGCTACTTTGAAGCACAAGTGTGGTAAAAGGATAGTAACATTGTCCGTTCTCTCTTTTTCTCTCATTTTTTGGGACTTCTCTTTTTTATAGCCTTTCTCTTTTTTCGGGCCTTCTCTTTTTATGGCCTTTCTCTTTTTTATTTATTTATTCCTCACTTGGGACGATGCTCTAATTATGATGATCATCACACTTCTATTTATTTACAACTCAATGATTACAACTCGATACTAGAACAAGGATGACTCTATATGAATGCCTCCGGCGGTGTACCGGGATATGCAATGAACCAAGAGTGACATGTATGAAAGAATTATGAACGGTGGCTTTGCCACAAATACTATGTCAACTACATGATCATGCTAAGCAATATGACAATGATGAATGTGTCATGATGAACGGAATGATGGAAAGTTGCATGGCAATATATCTCGGAATGGCTATGGAAATGCCATAGTAGGTAGGTATGGTGGCTGTTTTGAGGAAGATATAAGGATTTTTATGTGTGAAAGAGCGTATCATATCACGGGGTTTGGATGCACCGGCGAAGTTTGCACCAACTCTCAATGTGAGAAAGGGCAATGCACGGTACCGAAGAGGCTAGCAAGGATGGAAGGGTGAGAGTGCGTATAATCCATGGACTCAACATTAGTCATAAAGAACTCACATAATTATTGCAAAAATCTACAAGTCATCAAAAACCTCGGCACTGCGCGCATGCTCCTAGGGGGATATATTGGTAGGAAAAGACCATCGCTCGTCCCCGACCGCCACTCATAAGGAGGACAATCAAATAACACCTCATGTTTCAAATTTGTTACATAACATTTACCATACGTGCATGCTACGGGACTTTCAAACTTCAACACATGTATTCCTCAAATTCACAACTACTCAACTAGCATGACTTTGATATTATTACCTCCATATCTCAAAACAATCATCAAGCATCAAACTTCTCTTAGTATTCAAAACACTCATAAGAAAGTTTTATTAATCTTGAATACCTAGCATATTAAGATTTTAAGAAAATTACCATGCTATTTAAGACTCTCAAAATAATCTAGGTGAAGCATGAGAGTTCATCTATTTCTTCAAAATAAAACTACCACCATGCTCTAAAAGATGTAAGTGAAGCACTAGAGCAAATGACAAACTACTCCGAAAGATATAAGTGAAGATCAATGAGTAGTCGAATAATTATGCAACTATGTCAAGACTCTCTAACATTTAATAATTTCAGATCTTGGTATTTTATTCAAACAGCAAGCAAAATAAATAAAATAAAATGACATTCTAGGAATGGCAAACATCATGTGAAGAAGCAAAAACTTAGGATCAACCGAAACTAACCGATAGTTGTTGAAGAAGAAAGGTGGGATGCCAACTGGGGCATCCCCAAGCTTAGATGCTTGAGACTTCTTGAAATATTATATTGGGGTGCCTTGGGAATCCCCAAGCTTGAGCTTTTGTGTCTCCTTAATTCCTCTCATATCACGGTCTCCCTAAATCTCAAAAGCTTCATCCACACAAAACTCAACAAGGACTCGTGAGATAAGTTAGTATAAACCATTGCAAAATCCTTATCATACTCTACTGTAGCAAATCACTAAAATTATTATTAAACATTGAATACTAAATGCCTCTGTATATTTAATAGTCCTATCCTCAAATAGAATCATTAAAGAAGCAAACATATGCAAACAATGCAAACATAACAGCAATCTGCCTAAACAGGACAGTCTGTAAAGAATGCAGCAACATCCATACTTTCCTAGCTCCAAAAATTATGAAAGAAAATTCCCATTGTAGTAAATTTATCAGAGCTTAATATGCAAAAGGTTTTAACATTTTATCACATTCTGACTTTTCTAGGGAATTATTGCAACAGCGGTAAACTTTCTGTTTCAAACAGCAACATGTGGACTTCTAAAATAGGCATAGTAAAGACTATCAATGCCACTTTTATTGAAATAAAAGATGCAAACCATTGTTATAAATAACAGCAAGCAAATCCTAACAAAATAAATTGACGCTCCAAGCAAAACACATATCATGTGGTAAATAAAAATATAGCTCCAAGTAAAGTTACCGATGAACGAAGACGAAAGAGGGGATGCCTTCCAGGGCATCCCCAATCTTAGGCTCTTGGCTATCCTTGAATATTACCTTGGGGTGCCTTGGGCACCCCCAAGCTTAGTCTCTTGCCACTCCTTATTCCATAGTCCATCGAATCTTTACCCAAAACTTGAAAACTTCACAACACAAAACTTAACAAAAAACTCGTAAGCTCCGTTAGTATAAGAAAATAAATCGCCACTTCAAGGTACTGTAATGAACTCATTCTCTATTTATATTGGTGTTAAACCTACTGTATTCCAACTTATCTATGGTTCATACCCTACTATACTACTCATAGATTCATCAAAATAAGCAAACAACACATCGAGAATAGAATCTGTCAAAAACAGAACAGTCCGTAGTAATATGGATCAAACGTGTACTTCTGGAACTCATAAAATTCTAAAATAAATTTCTGGACCTGAGAAATTTATCTATTAATCATCTGCAAAAAGAATTAACTAAATATCACCTTCCAAATAAAAATAGAAGCAATTCTCGTGAGCGCTAAAGTTTCTGTTTTTTACAGCAAGATCAACAAGACTTTCCCCAAGTCTTCCCAAAGGTTCTACTTGGCACAAAAACTAATTAAAAGCATAAAACCACATCTAAACAGAGGCTAGATGAATTATTTATTACTAAACAGGAACAAAAAGCAAGGAACAAAAATAAAATTGGATTGCCTCCCAACAAGCGCTATCGTTTAACGCCCCTAGCTAGGCATGATTATTTCAATGATGCTCACATAAAAGATAAGAATTGAAACATAAAGAGAGCATCATGAAGAATATGACTAGCACATTTAGGTCTAACATACTTCCTTTGCATAGGGATTTTGTGAGCAAACAACTTATGGGAACAAAACACCACTTCGAGGTACTGTAATGAACTCATTCTTTATTTATATTGGTGTTAAACCTACTTTATTCCAACTTATCTATGGTTTATAAACTATTTTACTAGCCATAGATTCATCAAAATAAGCAAACAACACACGAAAAACAGAATCTGTCAAAAAACAGAACAGTCTGTAGTAATCTGTAACTAATGCAAACTTATGGAACCCCAAAAATTCTAAAATAAATTGCTGGACGTGAGGGATTTATCTATTAATCATCTGCAAAAAGAATTAACTAAATAGCACTCTTCAATAAAAACTGGCAGCAATTCTCGTGAGCGCTAAAGTTTCTGTTTTTTACAGCAAGATCAACAAGACTTTCCCCAAGTCTTCCCAACGGTTCTACTTGGAACAAACACTAATTAAACACAAAAAACACAACAATAACAGAGTCTAGATAAATTATTTATTACTAAACAGGAACAAAAAGCAAGGAACAAAAATAAAGTTGGGTTGCCTCCCAACAAGCGCTATCGTCTAACGCCCCTAGCTAGGCATGGTGATTTCAATGATGCTCACATAAAAGATAAGAATTGAAATATAAAGAGAGCATCTTGAAGAATATGACTAGCACATTTAAGTCTAACCCTCTTCCTATGCATAGGGATTTTGTGAGCAAACAACTTATGGGAACAAGAATCAACTTGCATAGGAAAGGAAAACATGCATAACTTCAAAACTTTAAGCACATAGAGAGGAAACTTGATATTATTGCAATTCCTACAAGCATATATTCCTCCCTCATAATAATTTTCAGTAGCATCATGAATGAATTCAACAATATAACTAGCACCTAAAGCATTCTTTTCATCATCTACAAGCATAGAAAATTTACTACTCTCCACACAAGCAAAATTCTTCTCATGAATAATAGTGGGAGAAAACTCAACAAAATAACTATCATGTGATTGAAAATTAAGATCAAGATGACAAGTTTCATGGTTATAATTATTCTTTAAAGCATACGTGTCATCACAATAATCATCATATATAGGAGGCATGCTTTCATCATAATAAATTTGCTCATCAAAACTCGGGGGACAAAAAATATCATCTTCATCAAACATAGCTTCCCCAAGCTTGTGGCTTTGCATATCATTAGCATCATGGATATTCAAGGAATTCATACTAACAACATTGCAATCATGCTCACCATTCAAATATTTAGTGACAAACATTTTATAGATTTCTTCTTCTAGCACTTGAGCACAATTATCCTTTCCATCATACTCACGAAAGATATTAAAAAGGTGAAGCGTATGGGACAAACTCAATTCCATTTTATTATAGTTTTCTTTTATAAACTAAACTAGTGATAAAACAAGAAACTAAAAGACTCAATTGCAAGATCTAATGATATACCTTCAAGCTCTAACCACCCCGGCAACGGCGCCAGAAAAGAGCTTGATGTCTACTACACAACCTTCTTCTTGTAGACGTTGTTGGGCCTCCAAGTGCTGAGGTTTGTAGGACAGTAGCAAATTTCCCTCAAGTGGATGACCTAAGGTTTATCATACTCTCGCTAGTGCAAGTTCCCTCAACAATACTAACATAATTGGATCACATAACTATCCCTCAACATGCAACAAAGAGTCACTCCAAAGTCACTAATAGCGGAGAACGAACGAAGAGATTATGGTAGGGTACGAAACCACCTCAAAGTTATTCTTTCCAATCAATCCGTTGGGCTATTCCTATAAGTGTCACAAACAACCCTAGAGTTCGTAATATAATAACACCTTAAGACACAAATCAACCAAAACCCTAATGTCACTTAGATACTCCAATGTCACCTCAAGTATCCGTGGGTATGATTATACGATATGCATCACACAATCTTAGATTCATCTATTCAACCAACACAAAGGACCTCAAAGAGTGCCCCAAAGTTCTACCGGAGAATCACGACGAAAACGTGTGCCAACCCCTACGCATAGGTTCATGGGCGGAACCCGCAAGTTTATCACCAAAAAATACATCAAGTGAATCACATGGTATCCCATTGTCACCACAGATACGCACGGCAAGACATATATCAAGTGTTCTCAAATCTTTAAAGACTCAATCCGATAAGATAACTTCAAAGGGGAAACTCAACTCATTACAAGAGAGTAGAGGGGGAAGAAACATCATAGGATCCAACTATAACAGCAAATCTCGCGATACATCAAGATCGTATCATCTCAAGAACACGAGAGAGTGAGAGAGATCAAACACATAGTTACTGGTACATACCCTCAGCCCCGAGGGAGAACTACTCCCTCCTCGTCATGGAGAGCACCGGGATGATGAAGATGGCCACCGGAGAGGGATTCCCCCTCCGGCAGGGGGCCGGAACGGGTCTAGATTGGCTTTCGGTGGCTACGGAGGCTTCTGGCGGGCAACTCCCGATCTATTCTCTGTTCTGGAAGTTTTAGGGTATGTGAGTATATATGGGTGCAGGAAGTACGTCAGTGGAGCTTCGCGGGCCCCACGAGGCAGGGGGCGCGCCCTAGGGGGGGGCGCCCCCACCCCCATGAGCTCCTCCCTTGGCTCCTGACGTGGGGTGCAAGTCCATCCGGTAGCTTTCCTTCCAAAAATAACTTCTCCAGTTGATTTCGTTCCATTTCGACTCCGTTTGATATTCCTTTTCTTCGAAACACTGAAATAGGAAAAAAACAACAATTCTGGGTTGGGCCTCCGGTTAATAGGTTAGTCCCAAAAATAATACAAAAGTGGATTATAAAGCCCAATATTGCCCAAAATAGTAGATAACATTGCATGGAGTAATCAAAACTTAAAGATACGTTGGAGACGTATCAAGGTTCAAGTGGAAGCCTTGCTGACGAAGTTCGACACCTTCGCGCCCGCGCCCTTGACCGGTGATGCAGGTGAAGGCGACGCTACCCAAGAGGGGGCACCTTTTGCAGGTGCGGCGGTGTCCAGGGGTGACTTGTGGCTGCTTTTCTGCTTTGTTCCTGCGACATGTACCATGCCTCGTGGAGGCGTTAAACTTGCGTTTGATATTGTGAGCACAATATGTATTGTAATATTTGCTTTGAGATTTTGTGATTTTCTTCCTATTTGCTTTGTGTTCTACGTCGGCAGAGCCCGACCCCGCGCATACCTCAACCGCCGCTGGGCCGACCGGAAACCCGGAAGGACCAAGGAGCGAGGGGCTACGTGACCAGTTAGAATCCTGAGTCGCGATGCTCAGGAGTCCCTGAGGGAGTCCAGGATTAGGGGGTATCCGGACAGCCGGGCTATATCCTTTGGCTGGAATGTTGGACTATGAAGATACAAGATTGAAGACTTCGTCCCGTGTCCGGATGGGACTCTCCTTGGCGTGGAAGGCAAGCTTGGCAATACGGATATGTAGATCTCCTTCCTTGTAACCGACTCTGTGTAACCCTAGCCACCTCCGGTGTCTATATAAACCGGAGGATTTAGTCTGTAAGACCAAGAACAACAATCATACCATAGGCTAGCTTGTACGATTTAGCCTCTCTGATCTCGTGGTAGATTGACTCTTGTAGTACTCATATTATCAAGAACAATCAAGCAGGACGTAGGGTATTACCTCCATCAAGAGGGCCCGAACCTGAGTAAACATCGTGTCCCCTGTCTCCTGTTACCATCCGCCTTAGACCCACAGTTCGGGACTCTCTACCCGAGATCCGCCAGTTTTGACACCGACATTGGTGCTTTCATTGAGAGTTCCTCTGTGTCGTTATTGTTAGGCTGGATGTCCCCTTCAATCATCGATAGCGATGTAGTACAGGGTGAGACTTTCCTCCCCGGACAGATCTTTGTATTCGGTGGCTCCGCACTACGGGCCAACTCGCTTGGCCATCTGGAGCAGATCGAGAGTTACGCCCCTGGCCACCAGGTCAGGTTTGAAAGCATAAACCACACGGCCGACATCCACGGAGACTTGATCTTAGGCAGATTCAAGCCCTTGCCAAGTGCGCTGCACGGTCACGATGAGCATGATTTAGCTCTACCAGCGGACAATTTTCGGGAGATCGCACCGGCGACCGTTCCGACCCTCAATTCGGAGCCCATTGCGCCATCCAAGGACGGGTGGATAGACCCCATCACGGAGGCCGCATCTTCAGCGGCGATCGAGCCAAATACCGACTGAGGGAATCCTGGATTAGGGGGTGTCCGGATGGCCGGACTATACCTTCAGCCGGACTCCTGGACTACGAAGATACAAGATTGAAGACTTCGTCCCGTGTCCGGAACGGACTTTCCTTGGCGTGGAAGGCAAGCTTGGCGATACGGATATGTGGATCTCCTACCATTGTAACCGACTTTGTGTAACCCTAACCCTCTCCCGTGTCTATATAAACCGGATGGTTTTAGTCTGTAGGACAACATACAGAACAACAACCATACCATAGGCTAGCTTCTAGGGTTTAGCCTCTCCGATCTCGTGGTAGATCTACTCTTGTACTACCCATATCATCAATATTAATCAAGCAGGACATAGGGTTTTACCTCCATTGAGAGGGCCCGAACCTGGGTAAAACTTCATGTCCCTTGCCCCCTGTTACCATCCGGCCTAGACGCACAGTTCGGGACCCCCTACCCGAGATCCGCCGGTTTTGACACCGACATTGGTGCTTTCATTGGGAGTTCCTTTGTGTCGTCGCCATTAGGCTTGATGGCTCCTATGATCATCAATAGCGATGCAATCCAAGGTGAGACCTTCCTCCCCGGACAGATCTTTGTCTTCGACGGCTTCGCACTGCGGACCAATTCACTTGGCCATCTGGAGCAAATCGAAAGCTATGCCCCTGGCCGTCAGGTCAGATTTGGAAGTTTAAACTACACGGCTGACATCCGCGGGGACTCGATCCTCGACGGATTCGAGCCATTGCCGAGCGCGCCGCACTGTCACGACGAGCATGATCTAGCTCTGCCGCCAAACAGTGCCCTAGAGGCCGCACCCGCATTGGCTTTGACCCTTAATTCGGAGCCAACCGCGCCGATCGAGGATGGGTGGTTGGACGCCGCCTCGGGGGCTGCGATCCCAACGGCGATCGAGCCGAACACCAGCCCCGCACTCCACGAGACTCGTGACTCCAAGGAGCCAGACTCCTCTCCGGACTCCGAACCCTACGCGCCCCTGCCGATTGAATCCGATTGGGCGCCGAGCATGGAGTTTACTACCGTGGACATCTTTCAGCACTCACCTTTCGGCGATATTCTGAAGACACTAAAGTCTCTCTCTTTATCAGGAGAGCCCTGGCCGGACTACGGTCAGCAAGGTTGGGATACGGACGATGAAGAAATTCAAAGCCCACCCACCACCCACTTTATAGCCACTGTCGACGATTTAACCGACATGCTCGACTTCGACTCCAAAGACATCGACAATATGGACGCCGATGCAGGAGACGATGAAGAACCAACGCCTATTGGGCCCTGGAAAGCCACCTCGTCATATGACATATACATGGTGGACACCCCAAAAGAAGGAGATGGCGATGGAACAGCGGAGGATGACCCCTCCAAGAAACAGCCTAAGCGCCGGCGTCAGCGGCGCCGCTCAAAATCCTGCCAGAACAAATACGGTGATTCCAGCACGGGAGATAATAATACTCCGGAGAGTGCCGAAGAAAACCCCCTCCAGCAAGATTCAGCACAGGAGGATGGAGAAGCCAGCCCTCAAGAGAGAGCGGCAGATAGAGAGGTTGAGGACGATAATTGTATACCTCCCTCCGAAGACGAGGCAAGCCTCAACGATGATGAATTCGTTGTGCCAGAGGATCCCGTCGAACAAGAGCGTTTTCAACGCAGGCTTATGGCCACGGCATGAAGCCTCAAGAAAAAACAGCAACAACTTAGAGCTGATCAAGATTTGCTAGTCGACAGATGGACTGAAGTCCTTGCGGCCGAAGAGCATAAACTCGAATGCCCCTTCAAGAGCTACCCAAAGCGCAAGTTGCTACCCCGATTAGAGGAGGAAGCACTTGATACGACCGACCGGCCACCTCGTGGCCGCGACAGAGAGGCCTCTCAGCCCTCCACTCAAGCCGCACCCCGTACCAAGGCACAGGAAAATGCGCCTGACCTGCGAGATATGTTGGAGGACAAGGCAAGGCAAACAAGATCGATCTACGGATCGCGTGGGCGCCCCACGACTCGAGACGGTAACCGTCACGCCGGACACAAATCCGGTAGGGCCGAACACATTAGACAAAGCTCATTGGAGCTATGTTGTGATATAGCCTAGTACAGAGGCGCCGCACACCCACTATGCTTCACAGACGAAGTAATGGATCATCAAATCCCCGAGGCTTTCAAACCTGTAAACATCGAATCATATGATGGCACAACAGATCCTGCGGTATGGATCGAGGATTATCTCCTTCATATCCACATGGCCCACGGCGATGATTTCCACACCATGAAATACCTCCCACTCAAGCTTAAAGGACCGACTCGGCATTGGCTTAACAGCTTGCCAATAGGATCAATCAGTTGTTGGGAGGACCTGGAAGCCACATTCCTCGACAATTTCCAGGGCACTTATGTGCGACCACCAGACGCCGATGACCTAAGCTACGTAATTCAGCAGCCAGAAGAATCGGCCAGGCAATTCTGGACACGGTTCCTAACAAAGAAAAACCAAATAGTCGACTGTCCAGACGTAGAGGCCCTAGCAGCCTTCAAGCACAATATCCGTGACGAGTGGCTTGCCCGGCACCTTGGACAGGAAAAGCCGAAATCTATGGCAGCACTCACGACACTCATGACCCGCTTTTGTGTGGGAGAAGACCGCTGGCTTGCTCGTAGCAACAATATGACCAAGAACCCTGGTAATTCGGATACCAGGGACAGTAGTGGCAGGTCGCGTCGCAACAAGCAGAAGCGCCGCATTAACGGCGACAATGCTGAGGATAAGACAGTTAATGCCGGATTCAGAGGCTATAAATCCGGTCAGTGGAAAAATCCATTCAAAAGAAATCCTAGGGGGCCGTCCAGTTTGGACCGAATACTCGACCGCTTGTGCCAGATACATGGCACCCCCGAAAAGCCGTCCAATCACACCAACAGGGATTGTTGGTTGTTCAAGCGGGCAGGCAAGTTAAATGCCGAGAATAAAGACAAGGGGCTGCATAGCGATGACGACGAAGAGCCCCGGCCGCCGAACAACAGTGGACAGAAGGGTTTTCCCCCACAAGTGCGGACGGTGGACATGATATACGCAACCCACATCCCCAAGAGGGAGCGGAAGCGCGCGTTAAGGGACGTATACGCGGTAGAGCCAGTCGCCCCAAAGTTCAACCCATGGTCCTCCTGCCCGATCACCTTTGATCGAAGGGACCATCCCACTAGCACCCGTCATGGCGGATTCGCCGCATTGGTTCTAGACCCAATTATTGACGTATTTCATCTCACTAGAGTCCTTATGGACGGCGGCAGCAGCCTGAACCTGGTTTACCAGGATACAGTGCGGAAAATGGGCATAGATCCCTCGAGGATTAAGCCCACCAAAACGACCTTTAAAGGCGTAATACCAGGTGTAGAGGCCAACTGTACAGGCTCAGTCACACTTGAAGTGGTCTTCGGATCTCCGGATAATTTCCGAAGCGAGGAGTTAATCTTCGACATAGTCCCATTCCGCAGTGGCTATCACGCACTGCTCGGGCGAACCGCATTTGCTAATTTCAACACAGTACCTCACTACACATACCTTAAGCTCAAGATGCTAGGCCCTCAAGGAGTAATTACGGTCAATGGAAATACCGAACGCTCCCTCCGAATGGAGGAGCACACGGCGGCCCTTGCAGCGGAAGTTCAAAGCAGCCTCTCCAGGCAGTTCTCCAGTCCGGCCATTAAACGTCGGGACACCGTCAAGCGCGCCCGGAGTAACCTACAACAAGACCGCCTGGCACGTTCCGAGCAGGCATAGCAATGCGGCCCCAACCCCAGCTCTCGCAAAATGCGACACCAGTGCTTCACGTACATAACTACGCTCTAGAAATACCATTGGTACAGGGGGAGGGGCACCATCACGGCATGCCCAAAACACGGCTTAAACCGCACTAGGGGCTGCCGATTTTTTAATTTTCTCTTACTTTCAGGACTCCATTCTTCGAAAAGCCTGTTCGGCAGTTCAATTGCCGCACAAACGATGCAAGAACCAGGGAAGCAGACAAGCCATGACGCATTACGGAACTCCCAGGTGGTCTCTATCACGAGCAGTATACCTGTTTCACATACCATTCCGCAGCCTGCCCCCAGAACGGACATGTTAAATAGTCCAACCTTTTGCTTATCGCATTATTTGTATCGTTCTGCTTTGACCGCAGCCCTTTTTAATAAACAATGCATAGCTTCTGTCTATTTTTGCAATACTTTTTTTACAAATATATGTTCCCTAACGACATGTTGCACCCGTACACTTTGGTACGGCCAAAATATGCCAGGGGCTTTAGTACCCCTCAATATGGTGTGAGAAGTCCGAACACTTTAACAAGTGCGGCACCCCGAACTTATAGCATTATATGCATCGGCTCCGAATCATGTCTTGGGTCAATAGTTGGGTTTACCCGGCTCATATGTTTTGGTGCCTTACTTTCCGCTATATCGGCTAAGGTAGCACTAGGAGAACTACTGCGATTGTGCCCCTGTTGAGCTGGGTGGAGCACCTCAGTAGAGAAAGCTAAAACTGACTGTCATGATGAAGCGAGAGCTGGTCGCTGTTCGAGAGGTTTTTTCGAGTCCCTAAAGACTTATGCCGCTTCGAGCGAGGAGTCGGCTCTGTCCGGCCAAGGCGTGGACAGCGCCTCGAACTCGGTCTTCCGAATACCAGGGGCTTCGCCGAAATTTAAAATTATAGAATTCTATGGCTAAGTGAGAGTGTTTACGCATTATAGTCCGATTGCCTTGTTCGTTGTGCTGAGCGCCTCCCTTGAAGGACCCAAACATGGGAAAAAGAGTGCTCAGGTTTATCCCCGAACACCCTAGCACTAGCGGCACGGGGGCAGAAGCCGACGACTCGCCATCTCTCAGAATTGATAAACAACCGCACAGAAGGTAATATTTTAAATTCCAACAGCATTGCTTAGCGCATATGAATAAGTTTTCAGCGCACAGGATAAAACGAGCAAGTTTTACTCAAAAATTACATCCCTGGAACATTCATCCGCCACAAGGCGGGCACCCTTCAGAACATCCATATAATAATTCTCGGGCTTGCGATGCTCTTTCCCCGGCGGTGGCCCGTCCTTCACAAGCTTCTCAGCATCTAGCTTGCCCTAGTGCACCTTAGCAAGGGCAAGGGCCCTACGGGCTCCTTCAATGAAGACGGAGCGCTTGATGACTTCGAGCCTTGGACAGGCCCCCACCAGCCGCCGCACCAGCCCGAAATAGCTCCCAGGCAGAGCCTCCCCAGGCCACAGCCGAACTATGAGGCCCTTCATGGCCTGTTCGACCGCCTTGTGGAGCTCGACCAGCTGCTTCAGCTGGTCGCTCAGGGGCACGGGGTGTCCGGCCTCAGCATATTGAGACCAGAACACCTTCTCTGTCGAGCTGCCCTCCTCGGCTCGATAGAATGCGGCGGCATCGGACATGCTACGGGGAAGATCTGCGAATGCTCCTGGAGAGCTCCGGATTCGGGTAAGTAACAAGTAACTCACGTTTATGTGTTTGCTTTGCATAAAGAATGCCTTACCCGCCGCTATCTTTTTCACCGCATCCAACTCCTGGAGGGTCTTCTGGGATTTGGCCTTGGCAGACTTGGCATTTTCAATAGCCATCTCGAGCTCGGACGCTCGCGTCTTTGATTCAAGTTCCAAACTCTCATGTTTTTTCATGAGAGCCTGGAGCTCTTGCCGCACCTTGCCAACCTGGGCCTCATACTTCTCCCGCTCGGTGCGCTTCGTGGCCGCCCTCTTCTCGGCCTCGACCAGCGCTTGCTTAAGGGTCGCCACCTCAGACGTGGCCCCTACAATAGCCATGATAATCCTGTCATTTCTTGCAATTGCACCTTATATATATATATATATATTTAAACAAGGTATTTCTTACCTTCCTTGTCCTCGAGCTGCTTCTTGGCCCGCCCGAGCTCTTGCTCGGACTGCTCGAGGTTCTGCTTTAGTGTGTCCACTTCCGCAATCAGTGCGGCGGACGCCAGCAGAGAAGCCTGCATACGCATATTGACTCCTTTTTGTTAGACTCCTGCGAATTTTATTGATCCTCTATTCGGCTTTTCTTCCCGAACGCCAAACAGAGCATCAGGGGCTACTGTCTATGCGGTAATATTATTTACACATTCTTTACTTACCTCAAAGCCTGTTAAAAGGCTAGTACAAGCTTCAGTCAGTCCGCTTTTGGCGGACTGAACCTTCTGGACCACCGCACTCATAATGGTGCAGTGCTCCTCGTCGATGGAGGCGCCTTTGAGCACCTCCAACAGATTGTCCGGCGCCTCCAGTTGGACGGGGGTCACCGACACGGCGGGCTTGCTCCTCTTGGAAGGAGGTCGCCCGCCGGACTCTGGAACCTTTGAAGGTTCCGGGGCGGTGTCCGACCTAGAGCCGGACTTGGAGCCCTGTGGTTTTTATCCCCTTTACTCCTGGAGTCCGGGAGGTCGCCTTGCGGCACCTCCAGGACCACCTCCTCCTGGCTTGGAACCTGTTGGGACAACACTTCGGCGTCATCCGTAGGGCGGGGGGAGGAAGCCGTCAGAAGCGAATTCACATCCGACGAGTCCAGTGAACCGCTCGATGACGCGTTGAGCCGGTCTTTGGGTGGGCTGCATAATCATATTCGACATAAGGGAAAACTGTTTAATAAAGAATACTATGAATTACCCTGGTATCCGGATACTCACGATTTCGCCAGGGGCTTTTCCCTGAGCGGCCGCTCCTCTCCGCCGTCGGCGTCGGTGGAGTAGTCCGGAGGAAGGGTTTTCCCCTTCTTGGAACCTTCGGCCTCCCCAGTAAGGGCGACCTTCCTTTTCTTATCTCCCCCCGCTGGAGGGGGAGAGGTCTCTTCTTCCTCCTCCTCGTTTTCGCGGGAGGAATGCGCCTTGGAGCCGTCGGATGATGAACCCGACACCTCCTGGAGCCGGGCACATTTTTGAGTCCCCGTGGCCTTCCTCGTGGCCTTCTTCTCCGGCACCACATGGGGTGCCGGAACCAGCAGCTTCGCCAAGCGGGCATCAGCTGGGTCTTCGGGCAAAGGAGCCGGACAGTTGATCTATCCGGACTTCGCCTGCCAAGCCTGTCAAAGGTAAGGTAGCTTAGATCCCGCATAGAGTCAAACTATGAAAAACTAATACCCTATAAAAGGTACAAACAACTTACCGCGCTAGTGTGACGCTACGCACTGAATCCGCGATCCTTGGTAGCGGATGCGGGAGCCTCGGCGCCCTTGAAGAGCAACTTCCAGGCATCTTCGTACGTCATGTCGAAGAGCCTGTTCAGAGTTCGGTGCTGCGCCGGGTTGAACTCCCACAGATTGAAGGCCCGTTGTTGACACGGGAGGATCCGGCGGATGAGCATAACCTGGACTACGTTCACAAGCTTGAGCTGCTTGCCCACTAGGAATTGGAGGCATGTTTGCAATCTAGTCACCTCTCCTTTTCTGCCCCACGACAGGCCCGTCTCTTACCAGGACGTGAGCCGTGTTGGGGGTCCGGACGAAAACTCGGGGGCTGCGACCCACTCAGGGTCGCGCGGCTCGGTGATGTAAAACCACCCCGATTGCCACCCCTTAAGGGTCTCCACAAAGGAGCCCTCGAGCCATAAGACGTTGGGCATCTTTCCCACCGTGGCGCCTCCGCACTCCGCCTGGTTGCCGCGCACCACCTTCGGCTTGACATTGAATGTCTTGAGCCATAGGCCGAAATGGGGGCGGATGCCGAGGAAAGCCTCGCACACGACGATAAACGCCGAGATGTTGAGGATGAAGTTCGGGGCCAGATCATGGAAATCCAGGCCGTAGTAGAACATGAGTCCCCGGACAAATGGGTGGATAGGAAAGCCCAGTCCGCGGAAGAAGTGGGGAAGGAACACTACCATCTCATGGGGCCTTGGGGTGGGGAGGAGCTGCCTCTCTTCAGGAAGCCGGTACACGATGTCGTTAGACAAGTATCCGGCCTTCCTCAGTTTTTTGACGTGTCCCTCCGTGACGGAGGAGACCATCCACTTGCCTCCCGCTCTGGACATGGCTGGAGAAGGTTGAGGTGGGAAGTGCGGACTTGGGCACTGGAGCTCGAGTGCGTGAAAATGGATAGGCAAAGGAGGAACAAGGCGTATGTGAAAAGGTGGATCCTTATCCCTTTATATGGGTGGACGCAACTACGTGTCCCCATCAGCCTGGTAAAACTCGCTTATCTCCAAGCGCCATAATTGATGAGAATCCTGGAATGAGGGGACACGATCTCTGCTTCGACGAGACGTGCCAAGGAAACCGCCTCGCATGACACGCTGAGGTGGGACAATAAAACGATTCGAATAAAGGCTTGGCCGTGGTGCGGTGTCGCACTACGGAATATGTCAGCAGATTAGATTTGTGTAAATATTATTCTCTCTATGGCAATATGTGGAAACTTATTTTGCAGAGCCGGACACTATCTTTGTGTTCAAAATCTTCTATGAAGTACTTGGAGGAGGAACCCGCCTTGCAATGCCGAAGACAATCTGCATGCCGGACTCGTCGTCATTGAAGCCTGGTTCAGGGGCTACTGAGGGAATCCTGGATTAGGGGGTGTCCGGATGGCCAGACTATACCTTCAGCCGGACTCCTGGACTGTGAAGATACAGGATTGAAGACTTCATCCGTGTCCGGAAGGGACTTTCCTTGGCGTGGAAGGCAAGCTTGGCGATACGGATATGTGGATCTCCTACCATTGTAACCGACTTTGTGTAACCCTAACCCTCTCCGGTGTCTATATAAACCAGAGGGTTTTAGTCCGTAGGACAACATACAGAACAACAATCATACCATAGGCTAGCTTCTAGGGTTTAGCCTCTCCGATCTCGTGGTAGATCTACTCTTGTACTACCCATATCATCAATATTATTCAAGCAGGACATAGGGTTTTCCCTCCATTGAGAGGGCCCAAACCTGGGTAAAACTTCGTGTACCTTGCCCCCTGTTACCATACGGCCTAGACGCACAGTTCGGGACCCCCTACCCGAGATCCGCTAGTTTTGACACCGACACCGACCTTACCCTTCACGGGAGCCGTGACGCCGAACTGCCGGACTCTTCCCTGGCCATGGACTCCGAACCGCCTGCGCCCGTGCCTATTGAATCCGATTGGGTGTCGATCATGGAGTTCACCTCCGCGGATATCTTTCAGCACTCGCCCTTCGGCGACATACTGAATTCATTAAAGTCTCTCTCCTTGTCAGGAGAGTCCTGGCCGAACTATGTCCAGCAAGATTGGGATGCGGATGACGAAGAAATTCGCCGGCCACCCACCACCGACTTAGTATCCACTGTCGATGATTTGATCGACATGCTCGACTTCGACTCCAAAGACATCGACGGTATGGATGACGATGCAGGAGATGAACAGGAGCCACTGCCCACAGGGCACTGGACGCCCACTTCATCATATGATGTATACATGGTGGACACACCCAAAGAAAACGACGACGAGGAACGGAAGGGCGCAGCGAAAGATCAATCCCTCGAGAAGCAGTCAAAGCGGCGGCGTAAGCGCCGCTCCAAATCCTGCCTCGGCAAAAACAGCGATCATATAGACCTAGCGATAGAGCAGGGTGAGCCAGTGGACGACGAATACGACATTGAAACACCGTCCGACCATGGCAACACGGAGAATCAAACCAAACAACCCGTCTCCGGCGAAGATAGAAGTCCGGATGACATCACACCGGACAGGCACCCAGAGCAATAGAATCCCCATCAAAGGCTTGTTGCCACTGCGAGGAGTTTGAAAAAGCAGAAGCAAAGGCTCAGGGCTGCACAAGACAAACTCAGAATTAGATGGAGTAAAGTACTCAACACCGCAGCAAAGTACGGCGGCAGTTGCCACACAAAGAGCTACCCGAAGCGAAAGCTGCTACCTGAATTCGATGATGAGGACTTAGAGCCCCTGCAATCAAAAAACAAAACAGCCATCTGGTCAGATAGACGACCTCGTGGCCAACATAGAGCGGCACACGACGCTACACACAAGCCAGTAAGCGATCCATGTGAGGACGCGCATCAAAAGGACGGCGCAACCAAATCCATCTACGGGCCAAGCAAGCACGCTCTAGAAAGCAATGCAACATAACAAAAATCCGAACACCACGGTACACCCAAATACAGGGGTGCCGCACACCCCCTATGTTTCACCGATGAGGTGCTGGACCATGGATTTCCAGAGGGATTGAAACCCGTAAACATAGAGGCGTACGACGGAACGACAAACCCTAGGGTCTGGATTGAGGACTACATCCTCCATATCCGCATGGCTCGAGGAGACGATCTCCATGCCATCAAGTACTTACCCCTCAAGCTCAAAGGACCAGCTCAGCACTGGCTTAAAAGCCTCCTCGAAAACTCCATTGGAAGCTGGGAAGAGCTCGAGGACGCTTTTCGGGCAAATTTTCAAGGGACCTATGTCCGACCACCGGATGTAGATGATTTAAGTCACATAACTCAACAGCTCGGATAGTCAGCCCGAAAGCTTTGGAACAGGTTTCTCACTAAAAAGAACCAAATAGTCGACTGTCCGGACGCCGAAGCCTTAGCAGCTTTCAAGCACAGTGTTCGAGACGAATGGCTTGCCAGACACCTCGGCCAAGAAAAGCCGAGAACAATGGCAGCATTAACAAGCATCATGACCCTCTTTTGCACGGGCGAGGACAGCTGGGTAGCCCGATGTAGCACCGGCGACCCAATTATATCCGAAGTCAGGGACGGAAACAGGAAGCCACGACGCAGCAAAAACAATCGCCGGAATAAAGAAGACAGCCCGAAGAGCACGGCGGTAAGCGCCGAATTCAGAAGCTCTCGGCCAGGTCAGCAAAAGCTGCCCTTCAAAGGCAACAGAGATGAACTGTCCAGCCTAAACAAGATTCTGGACAAAATATGTCAGATCCACAGCACCCCCGATAAACCTGCAAATCATACCCATAGAGAATGTTGGGTCTTCAAGAAGTCCGGCAAGCTCAACGCCGAACACAAGGGGCAGGATACACCAAGCGAAGATGAGGATGAGCCTCGCAAGCAAAGCACTGGGGAACAGAAGAAATTCCCACCAGAAGTGAAAACAGTAAACGTGCTACACGTGATGAAGGGGAGAAACAAAGCGGCATTCCTAGAGACACATGCCCCAGTGCCTATCACCGCGGAGTTCTACCACTGGTCGTCCCAACCGATCACCTTTGACTATCGGGATTACTCGGCAAGTATCCGGCATGCAGGATGGGCTGCCTTGGTGTTAGACCTGATAATTGACGGATACCACTTCACACGAGTCCTAATAGACGGCGACAGTAGTTTAAACATGATATATCAGGACATAGTCCGCAAAATGGGGATAGACCCAACAAAAATCAGCCATAGCAATACTACCTTTAAAGGAGTAACGCCAGGCCCAGAAGCCCATTGCACGGGCTCCCTTCTACTAGAGGTTATATTCGGCTTTCCTGATAACTTCCGCAGCGAAAAGTTAACCTTCCACATCGCTCCGTTCCAAAGTGGCTATCAAGCACTACTCGGACGCGAAGCTTTCACTCGCTTTAACGCAATACCGCATTACGCTTCCCTCATGCTTAAGATGCCCGGTCCACGTGGCATCATTACAGTAAATGGAAATATTGAGCGCTCCTTGCGCGCAGAAGACCGTGCGGCTGCCTTGGCAGCCGCACACTAAACGGCCTCACCAACTAGAGCATCTGACGGGTCGTTAAGACCACAGACGCGGTTTGACGAGTCCGGTGTAGCTATATATAATTGATACAGGTTTGATGGCTATACCCCTATAACAATTCAAGGGGCTCAACGCGTGTAAACAAGTGACAATTAGGCTCAACTTTACTCATCTTGAACTGTACATGGTTTATTTAGTATAACCTACCTTTTGCACGACAACTTTTCAGCTAAGTTCCTCTCTTTTATAGATGACCATTGTGCTACACCCGTCCAGGATACGGCACAACGGAGACACAGGCGCAAACGTGCAGCAGGGACCTGTTCCAAGGATTCTTTTTAGATTAAGACCCTGTGTAAACCTTTTTTACTGTCTCTTGTTGATACACATCCCCCGGATTCTCAGTACAATTGAGAAGGATGCTGACGTATTGGCATGTGGCCACGTCAGAATATTGCACGTACCTGGACACCAGGGGCTTATAACAAAGGGCACTGTTTAGCCCGGTTTACATCATAAAGACCAAATACCTTAGGGAGTGTTCGGCGTCGCGAGTTTGGCCTTATATGCATCAGCTCCGAATCATGTCTTTGGTCAAATGTTGGGTTTGCCCGGCTCCTGTGTTTTGCTGCATTACATTCCGCTCTATCGGCTAAGGCGGCACCAAGAGAACTACTGCGGTTGTGCCCTGGTTCATCCAGATGAGCACCTCAGTAGAGAAAGCCGAAAACTGACTGTCATGATATAGCGTGAGACTGGTCAACCACTCGATGACCTAGCTGAATCTTCGGGATTCCTTCGCCTTAACGAAGGGCCGTTTCCCGGCCAGGCATGTACGCGCCCCAAATTCAGATGAGCGCGGAGCCACCAAGGGCTATATAGTAGCCCCACTGTCAAACACCTCTGGCTAAGTGAAAGTGTTAAAGCATTATAGTCCAATTGCCTAGTTCGCTGCGCTATCACCTCCTTAATGGACCAAGACGTTGGATCAAGTGTGAGCATGCGTCTTCTACGAGCACCCCCGCATTATATGCGTGGGGGCTGAACCCGACGACTGCCATCTTTCAGGTTATATACATATATACATAAACGGCCACACAGGAGGTATTATAATTCTTTCAGGCACAAGTATAAAATATCCTTTACAATTCAGTAAAACATGTTTTTCAATGAGAATACATATCATTAGAACATAATATTCTTCGAGCACTGTGCTCCTATTGAACGAGCGCCCTCAAGAACTTCTCAAAAGTAGTGCTCAGCTGGTACTCGGTTCTCGTCCGAATCTTGGGCTGCAATGGCGGTGGCCTCCATCTCCGCCCAGTATGTCTTCACACGGGCAAGGGCCATCCGCGCACCCTCTACGCACGCCGACCTCTTCATCGCGTTGATGTGCGGCTCTGCACCAAGGAACTGCTGCACCAAACTAAAATAACTGTTCGGCTTTGGCCTTTCCGGCCACAGATGATCCACAACAGACCTCATGGCGAGTCCGGACAACCGATCAGTCAATGGAAGCGGATGCTCTGGAACGTTAAATTGTGACCAGAACAGCTTTTCCACTTCGTGATCTTTTTGATCTTGGAAGTATTCGGCCGCATCAGCAGCACTCGCCGCTAAGTCCAGATATGCGTCCGTAGAACTCCACAGCCGGTCCAAAGGGGCGTACCTAGGATCTCCGAACTTCATCCTCAGCATAAAGAGCTTCCCAGCCACGATATCCCCGTCTTGACGCAGCTCCTCCTTCATCATTCTCATTGCAAAGCGGGTGTCTTTGGTCGCCATCGTGGCCTTCTCTAGGTCTATCCTCTTCGCTCGATCTTCCTTTTCAAGAAGCTCGTAACGGTCAGTGGCATTCTTCAATTCCACAGCCATCCTGGCTATCTCCTCCTTGCTTTGGCAGTGAGTAGCCTTTTCAGCTTTTAGCTCCTTAACTGCCTTTAGGGTAGCCGCATCGCTTTCCTGGCTTGTTCTTTGGCTCAGGCAAGTTCCGCCCGAAGGTTCTCCATGGCTGCAGCTCCATCGGCATTCACACACATGTTATAGATACTGGCATCATGCTCCTCTTCCATGTGTCGCTGGAGGAATCACATACCCTGTGCCTTGTCAAGCCCCTTGTTGACAAGTACGATGTCGGCATCTGCCACATCAAGCTGCTGCTTTAGCTCGGCAAACTCATCAGTCTGGCTGGCCATCGGACCCTCCGCCACCTGCATATTAAGGCGGCACGATTATTCCTGGGACTATGATCCTTTGTGCGCGGTCGTCTTCAACAGCACCCAGAGTCTCAGGGGCTACTATCTACATAGGGCACATCTAAAAATGTGCGGTACTGTCAAAAATGTACATCATTTCGCGTACCTCAAAACCCGTCAGTAGACTCATAAAGGCTTCATGCAACCCTCTTTCGGCAGACGAAATCCTTTCAATCACCGTACCCATCAACGTGTGGTGCTCTTCCGAGATAGCAGCTCGCTCTAGCAGATCCCTCAGTACGTCCGACCGCACACCAGACGGTGCCGGACTCTTTCGATTGCTATGTTCAAGAGCCGGATACCGAGGACTTTGGGTGGCCATAGGATTGCGTTCTGGCCTTGCCGGATCAGGAGAAACCCTCCGCGACGACACCTCGGGGTCGCCCGCCTCATGAGGCCGTATGGCAGGGGGAGGCGTTTCGCTGTCCATCATCTTTGGAAGAAGTTCCCCTGAAGACGAGCTCTGCTGAGAAGGGATAAGATCCGAACTGCAAGATAAATGCTTCGGTTATTTTCCTCATAAGTAAAGCAAGGTATTTTCATTATTAAGTACCCTTTTACTTACAACTTGGTGGAGGGCTGATCCCCTTGAGGACATAGTGCGGCCGGGGTAGCCCCCGGGGCAGGACCCTCCGGCGAAGATTTCTTCCCCCATTTGGAGACCATTGTCTCCGGGTCCTCGGAGGCGGTGCTCCTCCTTCCCTGGGGAGAGGAAGTTTCAGTCCCTCCTCCCCGGCTGACCTCCTTCGCGGAGGCGCTAGCCTCCTTGTTCCCCCCCTTTATCTTCTCCTAAGGGCGCTTGATAAGGCGCGATCTCCAGCATCCTAGTTAGCACGGGATTTGGTGAGGTCTCAGGGAGGGGGGCCGGACACCTGATCAACTTTGCCTTCGCTATCCAATCCTGGTCAAAGAGTGGCTTTTTTAGGGCGGTGTTGCGATAAATAAACGGACAGTGTGTTCGGATGCGGGGCTACTTACTTGGGTATCCGGGCGATTGCAGCTCAGACCTGCATCCTTAGTGATGTCCGGACACATTATTTGTGGCCCAAAGAACAATTTGTACATCTCCTCAGGCGTCCTGCCGAGGAAGTGTTGGATAGCTCGCGGTCCCTCCGGGTTGAACTCCCACATGCGGAGGGGACGACTTTTGCAAGGCTGGACTCGACGAACTAGCATAACTTGCACTACCATAACCAGACTGAAATCTCTCTCAAAGAGATCTCGGATACGATTTTGCAGTATTGGCACGTCCTTGGCTGGACCCCAGCTCAGCCCCCTGCTGATCCATGACATTAGTTCTGGTGGGGGGCCTGGGCAAAAGGTGGGCAGCTACCCACTTGGCACTTCGGGGAGCTGTGATGTAGAACCACTCCCGCTGCCACAATCCGGACACCTCTGGGAAGCTACCCTCAGGCCATGGAGCGTCAGTGATTTTGCTTATTGAAGCGCCTCCGCATGCTGCATGCTGCCCCTCGATCATCTTTGGCTTCACATCGAAGGTCTTGAGTCACAGGCCGAAGTGAGGGGTAATGCGGAGGAAGGCCTCACATACGACAATAAATGACGCAATGTGAAGAAGGGAATCCGGGGCCAGATCATGAAAATCTAGCCCATAATAGAACATAAGACCCCTAACAAAGGGATCCAGAGCGACGCCTAGTCCTCGGAGGAAGTGGGAGATGAACACGACGCTCTCGTTGGGTTCGGGAGTAGGGACGACTTGCCCTCGGGCAGGCAGCCGATGCGAAATTTCGGCGGTCAGATATCTGGCCTCTCTCAACTTCTTGATGTCCTCCTCCGTGACGGAGGAAGGCATCCACCGACCTTGAAGGTTGGATCCGGACATAGTTGAAGGTCCAAAGTGCCTAAACATGAGCTTTGGGTGTTGGAACTCGAGGCGGGAGGCGGATTCAATTAAGATCGAGAGGAAAAAGCCTTGTCCCCTTTGTAAAGAGGGTGAATATCAAGTGTCCTCCTTGTGGCCGTTTGGGACTTGCCTAAGATCTAGGAGTCCTACCCACATGCACGGTTGGGTTACGCACGTCCGTATTGATGAGAATCCCGTGATAAAGGGGACACGATCTCTGCTTCGACAAGACGTGCCAAGGAAACCGCCTCGCGAAACACGCTGAGATGGGTTATGAAAAATGATTCAAATAAAGACCTGGTTGTGGTGTGATGTCACAATATGGGGTACGTCAGCAGGTTAGATTTGTGGAAATATTCTTCTCTCTACGGTGGTATGTGGAACTCGTTTTGCAGAGCCGAACACGATCCTCGTGTTCAAAATCTTCTATGAAGTATTCGGAGGAGGAACCCGCCTTGCAATGCCGAAGACAATCTGGGCGCCGGACTCATCGTCATTGAAGCCTGGTTCAGGGGCTACTAAGGGAGTCCTGGATTAGGGGGTATCCGGACAGCCGGACTATATCCTTTGGCCGGACTGTTGGACTATGAAGATACAAGATTGAAGACTTCGTCCCGTGTCCAGATGGGACTCTCCTTGGCGTGGAAGGCAAGCTTGGCAATACGGATATGTAGATCTCCTTCCTTGTAACCGACTCTGTGTAACCCTAGCCCCCTTTGGTGTCTATATAAACCAGAGGATTTAGTCCGTAGGACCAAGAACAACAATCATACCATAGGCTAGTTTCTAGGGTTTAGCCTCTCTGATCTCGTGGTAGATCGACTCTTGTATTACTCATATTATCAAGAACAATCAAGCAGGACATAGGGTATTACCTCCATCAAGAGGGCCCGAACCTGGGTAAACATCGTGTCCCCTACCTCCTGTTACCATCCGCCTTAGACGCACAGTTCGGGACCCCCTACCCGAGATCCGCCGGTTTTGACACCGACAGTCCCCCTTGACACGCAAACAGCCTATAGGAAGGATACGCGAGGATAGGTTAATGTTCTACGTCGGCAGAGCCCGTCCCCGCACATACCTCAACCGCAGTTGGGCCGACCGAAAACCAGTACAGACCAAGGAGCTAGGGGCTACGTGACCAGTTAATCTCCTGAGTCGCGATGCTTAGGAGTCCCCCTTGACGTGCAAACATTCTCCGTACCTTTTCCCTCACTGAGGCTCGGCTTGGGAGGGGCGTACGATGACCAGGTCCAGGGGACCTAGTTGGGTGGCGTACGCTTGGGCGTGACCCAAGCGCAGCCCCCGTGCCCAGCCCCCTCGCGCGGCTCTCTCGAGGGGAGGCGTTGCGGTGAGGCCGGACACTGAGCTCTGGGGCTCCCTGAGGTTGGTACGGCCGTGGGGCCGCCCTCAGTTGTTTATCACCAGCGCGGAGCATAGTGCTTCCGCTTGTGCACGGGCATAGCCGCTCCTTGGCAGTGTCGACGGCTAGCGCGGAGCATGGTGCTTCCACTGGGGCGTGGGAGGGGGACTCCCTACTGCGGAGAGCCCCGAGGGCGTGTACAGCCCCGCCCTGACACGTGGCTTGCACGGCAGGGCTAGACGAGGTGTATGTGGGCACTTGTGAGCCAGCGTAGGACTCATGAGGCCCTACCTCAAGGCGTGTTGCGCCTGGTCTTGGTTCTTGTTTGCTGTCTTGGTCCTGCGAGGTGGTTAGACAACTACGCCGAGTGAATCTCCTGAGGTCATCGCGTGAAAAAGCCAAGCACCAACGGCCCCAGGAGGTGACGTGAATGGGGCCGGCCCGCCAGACAGAGCTCAGCCGCTAGATTTATCGACATTGTAGGGACGGGCCCGAGCATAGTCGCCGTGCTTAAATTTCTCATGTGAAGGGTCCTGAAGAAAGACGACCAGTGCACGGCTCCCATGGTGGGTGACAATCTAGCAGTCGATAGTCATAGATAGATTAAGCATGAAAAGGAACCTAGCTTAGGTAAATGCAGGGAAGATGCATGCCACTGAGTCCGGCCCAAGCGGCTTGGGGATGATGCAGCCCAAGGGGCGCCCCCAACAGGGTAAGCTAAAGACATAAAAGGAAAGATACATGCCACAGGGACAGACCCACGTGGCCTGGGAATGATGCAACCCTGGGGGCACTCCCAGCTGAGTGAACTTTGGAAAATGTCACTGGCTCTGTTGACGAAGGAGATTTGGGGTAGCTGAAGGCGTGCGGCGAAGGGGCTGCACCTCATGGGCCACCGGGGCCCTGAGCCTCGGGAGGCTCTGGGGGTCTAGGGGGTTCCTTGAGGACCGTCTTCATCTCCGCCAGCATCGCATGGTGCTTGGCCTCCTGAGCCGCAGGATGCTCCGCAGGTTGCGTTGATAGGTGGCCGTTACGCACGGCAGGCCAAAGGGCATGCGAACGTAGCTGTGATGTGGGCCCTCGCAGCATCCCACGCGCGAAGGCCGGAGAAGCTCCTGAGAGGCAGCCCGATTGATCCCTGGGACATCGATGTAGACACGCAGCCCGACATCCTCGCCTGGATGGGGAGCTATGCCTTGTGAGCGGCGGCTGCCGCGCATGGCCCTTGCGTCTTGCAATTCCTGAGTGGTCTTGGTGATGAACTCCTGAGTGGTGGGCACTCCTTGCCCTGCGTTTTCCTGAGGGAAACATGCCGCTAAGCACGCCTCCAAGTGGTGCCCAAGTACCTCTCTCGTGATGCTGGCAAAGTCTAAGGCCCTCCAAAAGAGAGCCCCCGAGCCTTGCCCAAGAGGGGTGCTGGGTGCGCCTTCCTATGCGATGGAGGGAGGCGCCCCAAGCGCGGACGCCGATCCTGACGAGGCGCCGCTTGCCTAAAGCCCTGCGTGACGCAACTGCTTCTTCTTCTTGGGGGTGGCCTCAGGAGGGTGCTCGCCCTGGCTGTCGGGGTCGTCGATTACTACAACTTGGAAGGCATGCTCGAGGGAGCACACCGCGTCTCTTTCTTCGCACGGGACTGTGATGATTCCGCTGCTTCCCGGCATCTTGAGGACATTGTAGCCGTGATGGGTAACTGCCATGAATTTGGCCAGGGCTGGGTACCCGAGGATGGCGTTGTATGGCAGGTGGATGTAGGCGACGTCGAAGTCGATGAGTTTGGTGCGGTAGTTGTTGCGTTCTCCGAAGGTAACGGGGAGGCGGACCTGCCCGATCGGGGTAGTAGAGCCACCGGTCACTCCTGAGAAAGGCTTGGTAGGCTGAAGCTGGTCATATGGCACTTGGAGGTTGTCGAATGTGTCGACAGACATGACATTGAGCCCTGCGCCGCCGTCGATGAGGGTCTTGGTAACTTGCACGTTGCTGATGACTGGCGAACAGAGCATTGGGAGGACGCTGAAGTGGCCGCGCACTTGAGCTGATCTGCCGAACTGAACGTGATGGGGCACCTGGACCATCTGAGTGGGTGTGTGGCCTTGAGCTTTGGGAGAACTGCATTCACTTCACAGGGAAATTGTTTGAAGATACGCTGTGAGGCTGGGGCTTGAGCTCCGCCCAAGATGCAGGCGATACCGCGTGGCTCCTGGAAGCCCCCAGCCCCTCATCTTGATGGTGGTCGTCGTTCCTTCTGGGTGGTGGTGGTAATGGAGGAAGGCCCGCATTGCCTTGTAGACGATCCTCATGAGGCTGGTCCCTCTAGGCGCCCTCACGAGGCTGATCCTGCTAGCAGTCCTCACGAGGCCGGTCATGCCACTCCTAGCGCGGGCCACGGTCGTCCCAGTGTCCGCCACCACGTCCTCCTCCTTGGTCGTAGCCCCGGTCGCTGCGCTCGGGGCACCGACCGAAGCGTCCTTCTCGAATGTCTCTGAGCTCTTGACAGTCGCTGGTATTGTGGGTATGCGGGTTGTGGAAGGCGCAGAACGGTCGGCTACCCTTGGATGACTCAGGCTGGTCTCTGCCGCGCTTGGTGTCTGGCTCCGCTGCGAGCACGGCTGCTCCCTTGCGCTTCACGTCCTTGGCCTTGGTCCTTTTCTCCTCTGGGTCTGCTGTAGGGAGCTCGAGGAGGGAGAGGTGCCCCTCCTCAGCTCTTGCACACTTGGTCGTGATGTTAAACAACTCCAAGGTCGTGCACATCTCCTCGTGGATGGCGAGCTCCTCCTTCATCTTGACGTCACGGACGCCATCGGAGAACGCTGAGATGATGGCCTCGTCGGTCACCTTGGGGATCTTGATCCATCCGCTGTTGAAGCGCTGAATGTACTTCTGCAGGGTCTCTCCTGGCTGTTGCTTGATGTGACGCAGGTCGCCCGCGACCGGGGGGCGGTCGAGAGTGCCCTGGAAGTTGGCGATGAAGCGGCTGCGCATCTCGTCCCTGGCGGCAGGTTCAGGAGCCAGGAGCGGGGGCCATCCTTGAGGGCCATGGGAAACCAATTCCCCATGACTTCCTCGTCACCATTGGCCGCCTCGATGCTCAGCTCGTAGAGCTGCAGGAACTCCACAGGGTCGGAGGTGCCATCGTAGCAAGGAGGCAGATCTGGCCTGAACTTGCCCGGCCAGGTGACGCTATGCAGCTTGGGGGTGAAGGCGCGGCAGCCGGCCGTGGTCACCGGGACCCACCTTGGAGGTGGAGCGTGGCCTTGGAGCCCGCGCGCTGCTACGACGAATGGCGCGGGGCTTGCCGTAGCAAAGGATCCTAGCACGGCGGAGCGAGGAGTGGCGGAACATTCGCTTGTGGTCGAGGGACTTCTTGGCAGCTTCTTTCTTCGCGCACGGGTGCCATGACGCGGTGGCTCGCGCCACGGAGCCGCGTGCCTTGGTGCTAGGGCGCCGTCTTGGGGCAGAGGTGGTGGAGGTGCTTCATGAGCGGTGGCGCCCGTGGCTGGCGGAGGGCGAGGCAGAGAGTGGGACGGCACAGGGGAGCCCCCTGCGGCGCGGAAAAGCTGGGCGATCGGTCAAGCCAGTCCTCGTAGAGGTCGTCGACTGGGCGGTAGCGTAGGAGCTCGTGCGCCATGAGGAGCACAACCCGTGCATCCGTGGGAACACGACGAGCGTGAGACGACGAACTAGCTGGAGTCAGCGATGGAGTGGAGGTGCGGCCGTCCTGCCGCACCGAGGGGTGCAGCAAGGATGCTTGCTGCTCGTTCCCCGCTGGGCCGGTAGCGGCATTTGCGGCAGGCGACGGGGTAGCCCGCCGACGGGGGCCGTCTGAGCAACGCGGGTGGCGAGGGCAGCCCGATGCTCGGCACGGGCGTGATGCACATCCGCCATGGAGATGATGAAGCGACGTGATGCGGAGCGACTGAAGGGAAGCTTCGGCGCACCCCTACCTGGCGCGCCAAATGTCAGATCACGGGTTCCGGCAAAACCCTTAAGGTTCGAACTCTGGGGTGCACGCGAAGATCTCCCCCTATCGATCCGCGTCCTAACTTAGCCTAAATCTCACGAACTAACTCGACGAACTCGCAACACAAAGGACACAAGGTTTATACTGGTTCGGGCCACCTTTGTGGTGTAATACCCTACTTCAGTGTGGTGGTGATGGATTGCCTCTTGGGCTAAGGATGAACAGTACAAGGGGAAGAACAGCCTCCTGAGGTTGAGGTGTTCTTGTGCTTGGCGCACTTGTGTGGCTGGGGATGACCTCGATGATCCTTCTTCGTCCCCTGCCTATGGTGGTGGCTAGTCCTCTTTATAGAGGCCCTGGTCCTCTCCCCAAACATTGAGTGGGAAGGGAGCCAACAATGACCAATTTGAAAGGGGACAACTAGTATAAGCTATCCTGACAAAAGGTGGTCTTCGCCTGCCAAAGGTTCTGGTGGTGACACCGTCCTGGGCTCCATGGTCACCTTCGTCTCGCCGTCCTTCTGGTCTTGGTCTCGTTGCACCAATATGGAAACCTTTGCTTGATGCCTCGGTACTCCGCGCTTGCGCTTGCCCCCTTAGCATGAAACAGGAAACAAGAACGCTGCGCACGCTGGCGCCCGCCTGGTCTCCATAGTCATGGCTTACATCACGAGAACCTCGCGAGGTTTGCCCGACACTGAACTCTCCGCCCCTCGTGAGCCAGCATGGCGAGACCGCTCCTGAGGAGGTCTTGTGTCGTCCGCCTCGCGAGGCTTGGCCCCTCGGGAGGGTCTTGATTCCTGGTTGATGAAGATGGGCCGTACATGCCTACCAGCAAAGCCACGCCATGGGCCGCAGGCAGGCAAGTCTGGGGACCCCCGTTCCTAGAACGCCGACAGAGGCAGAACAATGGCAGAAGCAATACTACATGGTTTTCTTGAAGGAGATGATGGCGAAGCGAAGTGTGAAATAATGGTTGCTTCATCCATCTGGGAAGGTGCGGCATTGTGATTTGACGTCTCATTGCTCATTACTACTACTAGGGTGGTACGACTGGGTGTGTCCCCCTGCTGTTCTGCACTGTTATTGGGCGCATGACACGTCGACCCGGTTGCTATATGTCCCACATGGCGGCGAGAGGAAGTATATAATTCATGAAAGCGAGCGTCGATGGAGGTGTACAAGACATGGCTTGGTTTTTGCTGCTTCGCGGTATCCATCGATACAAACCCAGACTAAAAAGAGGTGAGGGCGGGTCTTCCCGCGCGGCAGGCAGGGGAGTTTGGCATAGTCTGTTCGAGGCAAGGAGGCAGGAAGGGAAACAAGCAAATAAAGGTTGAGTGACTTAGTCTTGGGAAAATCTGATTTTACGGAGTAAGTGCCCACTATGGAGGTAGTACATACTTACTACTCACTCCTTTCCGGTTTATAGGGCTCATCTAAAAAATTAATTTTTCCGTTTTATAAGTCTCAATTATACTAGTAGTGGTAGTACCATCACATGTTGGATTTCGAGGTGCGTTAAATCACCCGATGCAAGCAGTGTCAAGAGAAAACTCACCAATGCATGTAGAAGTTCATGGAAATTTAGTGGTCCTGCATGCATTCATTCTAATTAATGCCTTGGTAAACATAACTTCTTGAGAAAAACGAGCGTACTAATTACTTGTGAAGACTACGAAATTAATTCCACCACTCACCATCTACCTTTGTGGCCTACCTTGGTTGGAGTAATTTTGAAATTGAGCCATAAACTGGAAAGGAGGGACTAGTAACATAGCCTAGGGTAGCTTGCTGCACCACAGACTCCAAGGAAATTGTTGTAGTAGTACTACTCCTATATACTACTGTAGTACTAGAAGACATACTCCCTCCATTCCTAAATATAAATGTTTTTAGAGATTCCACTATGGACTAGTACATTCGAAGTAAAACGAGTGAATCTACACTAAAATATGTCTATATACATCCTTACATAGTTTGTACAGGAATCTTTAAAAAGACTTATATTTAGGAACAGAGGAAGTATATTCCAAACAATACGATAATCTCTCTAACCAAGGTAGGGACGAGGAGTAAATGGAGGGAGTAGTAAAATTTTCTCCTCGTCCTGCGAGCCACCGCACGCGTGGGCGAGGGAGCGGGCGTAGTACTAGTAAGCAAGCTTCACCTCGTCCTGCGAGCCATCGCGCCCGTGGGCGGGGGAGACGTCGTACTAAGCAAGATTCTCCTCATTCTGTGAGTTGACGGGACACATCAGAAGTAATACGTACAGAGCATCTTGAGTATATAGAGCCTTGCCTCTAAGGTAGGCCCCACATGGTTTGCCTCTTTTTTAACATAATGCATCAAGTCGCAATTTGTTTGTTCACCCGTGGTAGATGATCCTCCATCAAGTGGACAACCAGTACACGTGTCAAATTACCACATGGGCTACCTTTTCGTACAGAAATGAGCTCCACCGTGTACTCGTGCGGGTGTGGTTGGGAAAGAGACGGGAGTACGTGCACCGTACGTGCACCTCTTCTCTTCGTGCATGTCCCCCACGTACGTGGGTGTGTGAGAGAGAGATACAAACCTATACATAATGCGACGTCCGTCCCCATGCCTCCACCTAGTCTGACCACCAGTCACCACCACGCCCCACCTCTCCTCACCTTATCTCTCATCTTTCTCGAGATATCATTTTTTCGATGAAATTCTTGAGATACCATTTTTCTGATAAAATTCTCGAGATATCATTAGTTTTTTTCACATGGGATTACTCCTGCATGGGTCAATCACAAGAGGTGTTTTGTAAAAAAAATGCATCTTGATGTTCTGTGCAATGCACGACATCTTGCTAGTCCATGAAAACAACACATGGCAAAATTCCATGGTGAACGAGGGAGTTGAATCTCCTAGGAGGGGCTGTTTGGATCTTGCCCAGGGTAGCCAAAATATTGGCAACCCTTTTGTCCACTGGTGCCTTTTCCATCGAGGAACGAGGAATGGCTCGGGTTCTCATGCATCCTCCAACGCGCATGTTGGAGACGAGATCGCACGAGCTGTGCTTTTTTTGTCCCACCATGCCGCCTGAGCCGGCCGCAGACCGATCGGCGACCCGCAAATTACGCCATCCAACCATAGTCGCACACATTCTGACAGCAACTCAACCAACCGGACAAAATTCGTGCAAACATGGCGATATTTCATATAAACAATGACAGAATTCATATAAAATACCGGACTTTCATACAAACATGACGGATTTCATTACATTCAAATCAACAAATCGGTGCTAGTTCTGGACAACATAGGTATATAATACGTGGCCTAAATGGTCGCCCGCTGATCCATTTGCGTTCTTCATGTCCGGCAGCATGATCATCGGACTGCCGGGAGCCTCGAAGGTATATGCTTCAGCGCAAAGGACGGCTCGCTTCCCCACTGCCCAAGCCGAAGATGATGGTGGAAGGGGGCTTCTCCACTTCTGTGGAGCCCATACGGGGTCGACGAATGTCCTCGCAACAAAAGGATCCGGCAAGACACCTGTTGTGTACGCCGGTGTCGCCTCTGCAATGGCCTTCATGGGACCCAAGCGGCGGTGGCCTCCCGTGTTCGACTTCTCTTCAATGATGGTGGCGTACGCGGAGGCGCTGGCCACTGAATCGTCGTTCTCCACGCACCCAGTTTCTGTCTCTGCTTGCATGGCGCGGCTGCCCGCATGGGAGTCTCGGTCACAGAAACGGGAGACGCGATCGCAGACATGGGAGGCGTAGTACGAGGCACGACGTGGACGGTAGGGACGACGCCCTTGCGCCGCTCCTCGCCGAGCTGGCCTAGAGCGTCGAGTTACTGAACCGCGCGCCGGCTTGGGGCAGCAACTGGCTCCGTCGTACGAGGGGAGGGAGGTGGATTAGCAAGCTGCATAGCTCCTACCCGTCAGGCTCGGCGCCCCCCAGCCAGCTTGGATGGGGGATAACTACTCTTCGTAAACCATTGTAAGAGTGGACAAAATGGTGAAGGAAGAGATAGGTGAGCGACAGAGGTGTGCGATTCTTGGCCGGCGTTTGGCCTCGTTTAAATAGGATATTAAATAGACGGCGGGCGGGAGGAGCTCGGCCGGCGTTGCGTTTAATGCAGGCCCGGTCATGAATGGATGTGTGTCCAGAGTAGGTTTCTCGGATTCCACACGGGTTTCATGGAGGCGTTTGAATGCGGCAAGGAGGCGCGTTCAGCCAGGCATGCAGCGAATGGCACCCTCGACTCTGACGTACGACACCACACCGTTCTTCCATTGACGTGTGGGCTCTTTGGGTACATGGCCTGCATGTCAGTGACCAAACGCAGGCAACACATGGCAGAGGAACTTTTGGTGGGCCAGGGCGGTCAGAATCGGGAATTTCACAAACCGATTATTGTTCATTGAGTGTGACGTCATCTATTTCATGTAGATAAGCCTACTATATAATGTAAGAGAATTTTAAAATTTTCATATACCGTTCGATACATTGTGACTCATAAAGACCGCTAAAAACAACAATGTTCCGCTTTATCACAGATAAGATTGATTAATACCCGTAACAATCCATGTCCTTAACAAAGGGTGCATGCACGTATAGGTTGAGCGTGTGTCTTGCATCGTGTGTTGTGTGCATGCAGGCGTGTGAGTGTTGCGTGCGTGCATGTGTACGTTTCAGTGTTGCATGCATGTGTTCATATGTGTGTGTGTTTGTGAGTGCATGTGTATGTGTTAGTGTTGAACGCCTGCATGTGTGTGTGTGTGTTCGTTATGTGTATGTGTCAGTGTTGCATGCCTGCATGTGTGCGTGTGTTCGTCATGCCTACGTGTTAGTGTTGCACGCCCGCATGCGCGCGTGTGTTCGTGCGAGTGTTTCATGCGTTCATGTGTACATGTGGGGTGAGGCTACACGTCAGTCGACTGACTTTTTCATCTCTGGCCAGTAGATTTTCCAGCCATTGGATACGAAATCAAGGGCCTGCATTTTATCTTCAACCTCCACCCCTCTGAGCCGCTAGCCACCACCGGCCAAACCTCCGGCCACCGCCGCCCGCGGCCGGCCCGCGCCGCCCGCCCCGAAATCACTCCCCACCGCTGGTCCGCTGCCGCCCCGACCATCGCTCTAGCCCCCTCCCCCGCACCGAGCTTTTTCTCCGGTGATCCCCACGCCACCGCCCGATCACCGCGCCCTCACCGCCAGTGACTGCCAACCAGAGGTCTCACGACTTCGAATCCCCACCGACCACTAATTTATTACCATTTCTGTCCTTCATATACGCGCTGACGGGTGGGCCCTATGGTAATGTGCGCTGCCGAATGTGGACTGTTTGACTGGTCAATAGATCGTGTCATTAACAAATTACGGAGCTATATGGTGAGCCAGTGACTGTATGATCACCCTAAAATGTATTTTATTAACACAATACAGACTCAAACTACCATTTTTTCATTCATATACGCACTGACAGGTGGACCCCATGGTTACGCGCCCGATGGTGCAACACTAGTTGCGCCACGTGGAACGTTTGATTGGTCAATTGATTGTGTCATCAACAAAATACGGAGTTGTAAGGGTGAGCCAGTGACCGTATAATCACGACATGTATTTTTTTAACATGGTACAGATGCAAGCACTCATATATATGTGCAAGCACTCACCGCTATAAGAGCACACATGCAGACCCTACCCCTATGAGCACCTTTGGGAGAGTGAGCAAGAATATGATCTTGAGATTTTATGGAGTCACCATAGGTGCCTCGTAGTCGAGTGGAACGTCTCCTCCCACTGAACGCACATTGTCGAAAAATACTGAAAATAACCCAGGATAAATGCATGCACCAGGACTTTAACCCTGGTGGGCTCGAGAAACCACTGTCCTCCTAACCATCCAACCATAGGTTGGTTAGCACCACATAATGTATGTGGTGACCGTGATGAGCTTATTTTGAAGTCCAGTGACCATATCGTGATTTCGCTTCAAATACAATGAACATAAGTGTCGTCAACAAAATACAGAGCACGCATCAAATACAATGTCCGTCAGTGTCATCAACAAAATAAGGATATGTATCGTGATCTAGATACCATATGATCACCACGAGAATGTATACGGTGACCGTAATGAGCATATTATGAAGTCCAATGACCGGATAGTGCTTTTGCTTGAAATACAGTGACCGTCACGCGTGAATGTGTCATGGGCATGTATACTTTTAGAGGTCCAAGAGATAGTTTGTGTGCGCACGTGAAAGTGGTGTAGAAAGCGGGGGTGTCTGGTGGAGACAAGGAGAGATATGCCCTTCGTTTCTCTTTCCCGTGACTAATATTTTAGGAGAAAAATATAAACATTCACAATGCAGAACAAATATTTTTGGATGCACCATGCAATTAACTTTCATGTAGAACATTGTACTATTGTATATGCTTATTTTCTTAGCGGTCGATTGCGTGTGTGGTGTGGTGGACACATCATTTCTAGTTGGGGTGGGCACATCATTTCTAGTTGTGGTGGGTCAACATGAGGACTCATGGGTCGGTTCCATCTTGCACCACATAGGTTGGACCGAGACGCATTGTACGAAGACCCATGTGGAGGACTCGGCGTACAACACGAAGCTACCAGAGTCGTGGAGGACTCTATCCCCACTGGTGATAAGCCGACTATATATGATTTGTAACCCTAGGCCCGGAGTATGTTATAGAAGCCTGAGGGCTAGTTCGTCGATAGTATACACACACGCACAATGCCAGGTATTCACATGTACTTTGTACACACCCCTATCAGTAATATACAGTGCCGGGAGTATGATTTTTCCTCAACTGCAAGGGTCTGAACTTGGGTAAAACTTTGCCTCGTATTACCATCCAGCCTAACAGTCAGGGATATCCTACCGAATGATCTGATGGAATCATATCTGCCAATTACTAAGAGAGAGGTGTGTCTGTGGGGGGGGCAATGTGTGCGAGAGAGGCCTAAAGATAATGTGCGTGCGGGAGACACGTAGGCACATATATGTGCGTATAGAGGGCTAGTAAAGACCGTGTGTGTGTATATATGCATGTGAGAGAAATAGTGTCTTCCAACTGAGATTAGTGAAAAGAGTGGTACATAGTAGTCAAAAAGAGAGGCAGATATAGAGAGAGTGTGTGCGTGAGACACCCCGACACCCCGGGAGAGATTGTGAGCATGTGTGAAAGAGAAATGCCGATGTATATAAAGTGTGTGCACTTATGCATTAGATACAGATATATATAGCGTGTTTGTGAGAACGGGCCGAGGCATAGTGCATCTACGTGTAAAAGGCGGTTCTACGCATTAAATTAAAATATAAATGGCATTATTATTGTTGGATGAGATCATGAATTTTGCAATTTGCGTATGAACGAAAATCGGTCTATCAGACACCCATACTCTATTGAATTCTAGCATATGCATGTGTTTATTTTATATTATCGATCCATAGAGTGATAGCAGTTTGAAATACAGGCAATGCATTGCTTTTGCAATTCATATATAAACATTAATTAGTGCACTCCATGTTGTTAATGTGAAGCCCTTTATACATTGTCACTTACATGGATACATTCCAAATTGCTAGCTATGAAATAGAATACATGTTGAAGTCAACATAAAGGGGGTTTCGAAGATTCAAATTCATAGGAAGTGCATTCATCTATTTGAACCCAAGATAATGGCATTTGTAAATCATCTAAAAGGGGGCACCAATCTTTGTTGTGCGTTTGAATATGCTATATATTCATACGCATGTCTAACTATTTTTTTGCAACCAGGGAGATTCACTACAAAAAAATAAACTTCCGTGATGATACGTGTTTGTCATAGTAGGTCGCTTTTTTTGTCATGCATGTACATCCATGACAAATTTATGACAGAATCAAGATAGTCATACCTGTGCTGTCGTAGAAGTGTTCCATGACATTACCAAAATTATCATCACGGAAGTGTCCACTTCCATGACGATAAATCGTGCGTCACAGAAGTGCTTTCGTAAAGGGTGACCGACACGTGGCATCCACCGTAACGTAACACTGTTAAGCTATCGGGTCGGGTTGTGGATCCGATAACCCGTTAACAGCCTCGACCAATGGGGATTTTCCACGTGTAAAATCATCATTGGCTAGAGGAAACACGTATCGGCTCATCGTTGGGACAGATGTCATCCACTCACTGGACAGAAGGCGCCTATGATACGTCAACACGTGGCACGGCCCAACAAGTTTAAATGGGCCGGCCCAACTAAAGGCCCACAAGATTTTGCGGACCATAATGGGCCGGCCCAGCTAAAGGCCCACGAGATTTTGCGGATCATAATGGGCTAGCCCAGCTAAAGGCCCACAAGATTTCGCGGGACATAATGGGCCGGCCCAGGTAAAGGCCCACAAGATTTTTGTGTGCCATAATAGGCCGGCCCAGGTAAAGGCCCACAAAATTCTTGTGGATCATAATGGGTTGGCCCAGCTAAAGGCCCACGAGATTTCGCCGACATTGATGGTCCGGCCCAGCTGTGGGCCCACAAGATTTTGAGGACCCTAGTAGGCCGGCCCGTTAACTGGCTACCATGTTTTGGGCCAAATGCCAGCCCATATTTGATACGGTCTATTAATGGCCTGCCACGTTCCGGGCCTAATAGTGGCCCATATGAGATCCGGCCCGTTAAAAGCCTATGACGTTCTGGGCCAAATTACGGCCCAGATCAGGTCTGGCCCTTTAAGAGGTTTTGGGCCTAATTATGGCCCATATCAAATTTGGCACGTCAACTAGACACTATGGTTTTGGGCCCACTTGCTAAAGGCCCACTTAGTAATTTGGCCTGATATTAGTTTTGGCCTGTCCTATATTAATTTCAGCCTGTTAAAAGCCCGTCATATAGTTGGGCCTAACTACGGCCCGGTTTGCATCCGGCCTGCTCGCAGCCGATATCTGATTGGGCCAAACAAGGACCGAGACAATTTTTCGGCCTGTTAAAAGCCCGTGATTTGATTCGCACAATCATGGGCCGGGGTTCACTTCGGGCTACTGCCGGCCCGTGAGCTGATAGGCACGTTTCAGGCCCAACCTACATCGTGATTGCATGACGGCCCAATTATGTACCGTAATTTTATGGTTTGGCTGGTTTACTTCAAAGACAAGATATATATACACTAAAATAACTAGAGCATCGTGAATAAGAAAAAACCTATACTATACAATAAAGAAATTACATCATATTACATCCAATGGGCATCAAAGTTCGCCACTATGATAATAAATCACAAACAGACAGTAGATTACATACACTGGGCATCAAAGATCGCCACCAGTGCAAATAAACACGCCGACAAAATAATATACAAAACCGACAACACTTCAATAGAGTTCAAGAAAGGTTAGCCCTGCTGGGGAGCTGCAGCGCAAGCAGCTGAGCAAGATTATGAGACTGCACTTGTTCAACACTTATATCTTCCTTAGTCTAAAAGATAAACAAGCAGACAGATGACAGGTTTTGCACATAAAAGTATCAGTGCTGACAATTCATCACATTTCTTACTAATGAATAAAGTGACACTGTTTAAATTTGCATTAACACAATATGATATTGTTCAGGTCAAGACATGGCAGGCAATGACATTGTGAAGGAGTTGGCAGCTTCACGACACCACTGGATTACAGATCAAGAACTCATAAGTATCAATGGTTAGTGTGTTGTCAATTTATACCATTTCAGATTGGCAAATAAAGAGATGGTTTAAATAATAGTAGAATGATATGACATTTTTCATAGTTAAGACATTGCAGAATATGACATTGTGCTGTAGTGGGTAGGTTCACCACACCACTGGATTACAAATGATGAACAGAAGCATACATGCAGTGCAAAAGAAGATCACTTGCTCTGTATAGTTTAATTTACATGGTATGAAGAAGGAACTTGGTTGTACAACTGAAAACTTAAATTGAGAAAGGACGAACTTTTGTTTATGAACTACATATAATAAACTTTAAACAAGCAATTTGATGCAAACACCAAAAATAAATAGTTGTTGCAGTCATGCCTAACCAAATATATACAACAAAGTTTGAAGGCTTGAGATGGACAAACTTACATTATTGGTGAAGACAGGCTCTATAAAGGCCTTGTCCATGCTGATGGGGGGGCAATTCAAGAAGTTTACCACAGAATCTTCTTTAAAAGCATTGCCTTTATTCTACATTTTGTTAAGAGTAAATATAGATGTGATAATATATGAAAAAATGGAGAATATTTAAGATAAGATGAAGAGTGATGCTACATAACCAAGTAGCTATAAATGTAAGTGCAGCGATACAGGCAAAAGGTACAGCCAAGAGCAATGCACAGCTAAACTTCTTCAGTACCAACCTTATGGTAAGAGTAAATATAGATCTGATGTGTAGAAAATGGAGGGCAAAGGAAAATAAGCTCCTGTAATGCCCTCGATGCGGCTATATCTCCCATGTGTCAAGGAACGGATTAGAGCCATAACCGCATTGAAAGCAATGTCGCAAGTTAGGCAATCATCACAACATCCAATGTAATACATAATAAGGGGAAGAGTAACATAGTTGGCTTACACTCGCCACATCACACAAAGTACATAAATAGCATTACATCATCCAATCACTCATGGCCGACTACGGTGCCAAAATAAAAGACCAACCCAACATGCGACACGGTCCCGATCACCCCGACTGGGCACCACTACTGATCATCAGGGAAAGAAACATAGTAACGGCGTGAGTCCTCGTCGAACTCCCACTTGACCTCTAACGCGTCATCTGGAACGGAGTTGTCTGGCCCTGCATCTGGTTTGGAAGTAAACTGTGAGCCACAGGGACTCAGCAATCTCGCACCCTCGTGATCAAGACTATTTAAGCTTATAGGAAAGACAAGGTAAAATATGTGGAGCTGCAGCAAGCGACTAGCATGTATGGTGGCTAACCTATTCGCAAAAGAGAGCGAGAAGAGATAGCAAAGCGCGGACGAATAAGTAAAGAGCAACCTGCGGCAAGCATTACTCCAACACCGTGTTCACTTCCCGGAGTCCGCTGAGAAGAGACCATCACGGTAACTCACACAGTTGATTCATTTTAATTAAGTTAAGGTTCAAGTTATCTACAACCAGACATTAACAAATTCCCATCTGCCCATAACCGCGGGCATGGCTTTCGAAAGTTCAATCCCTGCAGGGGGTCCCAACTTAGCCCATGACAAGCTCTCACGGTCAACGAAGGAATAGACCTTCTCCCGAGACATTCCGATCAGACTCGGTATCCCGGTTCTACAAGACACTTCGACAAGTTAAAACCAATCCAGCAACGCCGCCCGAATGTGCCGACAAATCCTGATAGGAACTGCACATATCTCGTTCTCAAGGCACACTCAGATGAGCCAGACGTCGGGTAGGCCAGCCCAGGGTTGCCCCTGGTAGCCCCGGACATCGCTCGGTTGGACCAACACTCAGAGGAGCACTGGCCCGGGGGGGTTTAAATAAGATGACCCTCGGGCTCCGGAAACCCAAGGGAAAAAGAGGCTAGGTGGCAAATGGTAAAACCAAGGTTGGACATTGCAGGAAAAGCTTTATTCAAGGCGAACTATCAAGGGGTTCCCATTATCACCCAACCGCGTAAGGAACGAAAAATCCGGGAACATAACACCGATATGACGGAAACTAGGGCGGCAAGAATGGAACAAAACACTAGGCGAGAGGCTGAGCCTTCCACCCTTTACCATGTATATAGATGCATTAAGATACCATGGCAATATAATGATATCCCAACAAGTAAATAGTGTTCCAACAAGGAACGATCTCCAATCTTCACCTGCAACTAACAACGCTATAAGAGGGGCTGAGCAAAGCGGTAACATAGCCAATCAATGGTTTGCTAGGACATGGTGGGTTAGAGGTTTGACATGGCAATTTGGGAGGCATGATAAGCAAGTGGTAGGCATCGTAGCATAGGCATAGAAAAAGAGCGAACATCTAGCAAAGCAAAGATAGAAGTGATTTCAAGGGTATGATCATCTTGCCTGCAACGTTGTCAGAGTTGACTGGATCCTCGAAAGCAAACTCAACGGGCTCCTCCTTAGCGAACTCATCTCCCGGCTCTACCCAAACAAGTCAAACAAGCAAAAGGAATGCAATCAACCATGTGCTCAACTCAAACAACATGATGCAAACATGGTATGCTATGCGGGATGCGATGCAGGATGCATATGCAAGATTTGACAAGAGATGAATGAAACTGGCCTCAACATGGAAATTAAAGTGTGCCACTGGAAAGATGAGATGAAATCGCTTGAAAATGATATAAAGAACGCCGGAATCGGAGTCACGGTTTGGAAATGGCAAGCGATTCAAATATGGCACCGATCTGCGATTTACAGCAAGTAGTCATCTAAATGCAACAAGAAGAACATGCTACAGCACCCAAACATGGCAACAAAATACATGGCAGGGATCCATTCATGATGCTTAATAAAAGAGGAACACTGAGCTATGGCCAATTCATCCATTAACAGGTTCAAACAAGCATGGCAAAAATGCATTTGGTAAACAGATCTCAGACTTTGTGAAATTAACACTTGTCTGGAATTTCAGATCAGATAGCACACTTTGGAGCACGAAAACTATATGTTAGAGAACCTTAACATGGCAAAGTAAAGCATGTCATGGAGCTACTCAAGGAGAATAACAAAAGTCCATTAGTGACCTTGAGCCAAAAGGGATCAGAAAGTACATTTGCAAGCATGTAAACATGGCAAAAACATAATCAGTTCACAGACTTAGTGAAAACTGGAGCATGCTGAAACAGATATCAAGTAGGCATGTTTACGAGCTCGATGCACTCACTACAGAGCATGTCATTACAATCTAAGCATACACCCATCAAGAATACACATTATTCAAGCTAGACATGGCAAGAACAATAACATAGCATGCACGGATCAACTACAACATCATCGGCAAAATCGCTAACAAGTAGAGAATCTGCCCAGATTCACGAAATGACAAAAGTAGAGCTCGATTGACTCAAGCTAGGTTGCTCCATAATTACAAACAAAGACCTGGATGGATATAGCACTACAAGATTAACAAAACATCCTTACTGATCATCCTTAAAAGAGGCACAGATCACTAGGAAACAACATGAACATATGGCATATTGAAATAAACAGATCAAGGACTTGGTGGAATTGCTAAGTCCTTGAAATCAGCATTAACAAATGCACCACTTTGCAAGCTTGTTCTAGTCACCACACACATCACAAAAATACATGTATGGCCCCACTGGAAAGATGGCAGAACATATAACAAAACTCATGAAGAGCTCATGGGCATAACAAGCACACATTAATCATGGCAAAAATGACAAATATCTAATTGGAGCACCAGACCTGACAATTATCTCAAATAGCATTCTTCTAACAGCATTTCGGGCATCAAGATGAACTAAAATGAAAATGATGTAATGAGATGAAATGATGTGCTCTCTGAGACGAACAATTTGATATGCTATATGCCCAAAACGGAGCTACGAATACAAAGTTACGAAATGATGAACATGGGCAAATAATTAGGGTTTCGGGGTAAAAAGTCAACCCGATCCAAAATTTCAGATCTAGATCCGACCGGCGCGGTTTACGAGGTTCGCTGGAAAATCGCCGGGGCCGCCGGAGGAGGAGTCAGCCGGAGCGAGGAGGAGCTCTCCGGCTCCTCGGAGTGGGGAGGAGCTCGCCGGCGTCGGGGCGGCGTGGAGGCGAGGTCCGGCGGAGCTCGGGCGCCGAGCCTCGCTGGAGTTGGGTGGCGTGGCGGAAGGGCGACGACGCACACCGGGCGGCGGCCGGCGAGGAGGAAGGAGGCGGCGGGGCGTGGGAGAGCGCTGGCCCAGCGCGGCGAAGGAGAGGGCCTGCCTTGGGCCCGGCGGGCCGCGGCGGGCCGAGACGGCGATGTGGATCCGGACGTGTCCGTCGGTGGCGAAGATGTCCGACGGCGGCGGGGAGAGTTAGGGTAGGTTTGCACCGCGAATTTTTGGGGGGGAGGTGTATATATAGGCATAGAGGGAGCTAGGAGAGTCCAAATGAGGTGCGGTTTTCGGCCACGCGATCGTGATCAAACGCTCTAGATGATGGAGAGGGTTTTGGTGGGTTTTGAGCCAAATTGGAAGGGTGTTGGGCTGCAACACCCACGAGGCCTTTTCGGTCCCTCGGTTAACTGTTGGAGTATCAAACGAAGTCCAAATCGTACGAAACTTGACAGGCGGTCTACCGGTAGTAAACCAAGGCCGCTTGGCAAGTCTCGGTCCAATCCGGAAATGTTTAATCCCCACACACAAAAGAAAGGTAGAAATGACCACCGGAGGAGAACGAAGCGCCGGAATGCAAAACGGATAACGGGGAAAATGCTCGAATGCAAGAGATGAACACGTATGCAAATGCAATGCACATGATGACATGATATGAGATGCATGACAACAACAACAACACACAGAGACAAAAACCCGAACCCGAGAAAATAAAATAACTTAACGCCGGAAATGGCAAGAGTTGGATTACATATTAGGTAAATCGTATCCGGGGTGTTGCAACACTCCACCACTACGAAAGGATCTCGTCCCAAGATCTAGGACTGAAAGAACGTCGGGTACTCAGAACGGAGGTGATCCTTGCGTTCCCAGGTGGCTTCATGGTCGAAATGGTGTGACCACTTGACTTTGAGGAATTTGATCGACTTGTTGTGAGTCTTGCGTTCAGTCTCTTCAAGAATAGCAACGGGGTGCTCACGATAGGAGAGATCTTCTTGGAGCTCAATGTCTTCGAAGTTGACGGTGCGGTCGGGAGTATTGAAGCACTTGCGGAGCTGAGAGACATGGAACACGTCATGCACATTTGCAAAGTTTGAAGGAAGCTCGAGTTGATAGGCGAGATCGCCTCTCTTATTGACGATCTTGAAAGGTCCCACGTATCTAGGGGCAAACTTCCCTTTGATACCGAAGCGACGAGTACCTTTCATAGGAGAGACGCGGAGGTAAAAATGATCTCCGATCTCGAAAGCCAAATCACGGTGCTTACTATCATACTAGCTCTTCTGGCGCGATTGGGCTGCTTTGAGGTTATCTCGAATGACTTTGCACATTTCTTCTGCCTCTGTGATTAAGTCATTACCCAAAAGCTCTCGTTCACCGGTTTCAGACCAGTTGAGAGGGGTACGGCACTTCCTGCCATACAGAATTTCAAATGGGGCCTTGCCCGAACTTGCTTGAAAACTGTTGTTGTAGGAAAATTCAGCATATGGAAGACAATCCTCCCACTTCATGCCGAAGGAGATCACACAAGCCCTGAGCATATCTTCAAGAATCTGATTGACACGCTCGACTTGACCGCTAGTTTGAGGGTGGAAAGCTGTGCTGAAGCGGATGTTGGTGCCCATGGCCTTCTGAAAAGAATCCCAAAACTTGGAGGTAAAGATGCTGCCATGGTCTGAAGAGATCACCTGTGGAATACCGTGCAGTGAGACAATTCGAGAGGTATAGAGTTCCGCCAATTGAGCTGCCGTGATAGACTCTTTGATAGGCAGAAAGTGAGCCACTTTAGTGAGTTTGTCGATGACAACGAATATAGCATCATTGCCACATTTGGACTTTGGAAACCCAGTCATGAAGTCCATCTCAATGCGGTCAAACTTCCATTCTAGAATGGCAAGAGGTTGGAGGAGACCAGCTGGCCTTTGGTGTTCTGTCTTCACTCTTCTGCAGACATCACATTCATTCACGAACTGAGCAATCTCGCGCTTCATTCGAGTCCACCAATAAGCCTGCTTGAGGTCCTGATACATCTTCGTGCTCCCAGGGTGGATGGAGAGGAGAGAATTGTGAGCCTCGTTCATGATCACTTTACGAAGGTCACCTTTGGGCACGACAATACGATCCTCGAAGAAGAGAGTATCCTTGTCATCAAGGCGGTAGCACTTGTACTTGGGTTGACTCTTGGCAATCCCAATCTTCACCTTCTTCACCATAGCATCAAGAAGTTGAGCTTGGCGAATCTGATCTTCCAAGGTAGGAGAGACTTGAAGGTTGGCGAGGAAACCTTGAGGAACAACTTGCAAATTAAGTTTGCGGAAAGCTTCACAAAGCTCGGGTTGATAAGGCTTGAGAATCAGACTGTTGCAGTAAGCCTTCCGCTCAAAGCGTCAGCAATCACATTGGCCTTGCCTGGAGTATACTCGATACTTGCATTATAGTCTTGAATCATTTCGACCCATTGAGTCTGCTTGAGGTTGAGATTAGGCTGAGTAAAGATGTACTTGAGACTCTTGTGGTCAGTGAAGATGTCCACTTTTCTTCCCAATAAGAGATGTCTCCAAGTTAAAAGAGCATGCACAACTGCCGCCAACTCGAGGTCATGAGTGGGGTAGTTCTTCTCATTGGGCTTCAACTGGCGAGAGGTATAAGCAACAACTTTCTTCTCTTGCATCAAAACTGCGCCAAGACCTTGAAGAGAGGCATCGCAAAAGACCTCGAACGGTTTGGATTCATCAGGCGGAGTCAGAACTGGAGCAGTAACCAATTTCTCTTTCAAAGTGTTGAAAGCAATGTCACACCCCGGAGACCAAACGTACTTGACGTGCTTCTAGAGAAGATTTGAGAGAGGCTTCGCGATCTTAGAAAAGTTCTCCACGAACCTTCTACAATAGCTTGCGAGACCGAGGAAGCTACGGAGTTGCTTCACGTTCTGAGGAGGTTCCCAATTCACAATTGCAGACACCTTCTCAGGATTCACCGCAATGCCCTTGGCAGAGATGATATGACCAAGATAAAGAACCTCATCGAGCCAAAATTCGCACTTGGAGAACTTGGCGTAGAACTGATGTTCCCTGAGCTTATCGAGCACCAAACGCAAGTGCTTGGCATGATCTTCCTTGTTCTTCGAAAAGACTAGAATGTCGTCGAGATAGACCAAAACGAAGTCATTGGTGTAGGGGTTGAAGATGAAGTTCATCATGCGAGAGAAAGTCGGAGGAGCGTTGACGAGGCCAAAAGACATGACTGTGTATTCATATGAACCATAGCTTGTCCTGAAAGTCGTCTTGGGAATATCTTGCTCACGGATTCGAATCTGATGATAACCCATACGGAGATCAAGCTTGGAGAATACTTGGGCACCTTTGAGTTGTTCGAACAGCTCGTTGATGTTGGGAAGTGGGTACTTGTTCTTGATGGTCTTCTTGTTCAATGGACGGTAATCAACACAAAGTCGGTCCGTTCCATCCTTCTTCTTCACAAAAAGAACACCACAACCCCACGGAGAAGAACTAGGTCGAATGAGACCCATTCTCTCTTGAATATCAAGTTGCTTCTTAAGCTCCTTCAACTCTTCTGGTCCGAGCTTGTAAGGACGTTTGCAAACAAGTTCCGTGCCAGGCTCAAGATCGATGACGAATTGAACTGGCCGGTGCAGAGGCATTCCTGGAAGCTCTTCTGGAAAGACGTCTTGATATTCGCAAACGACTGGAATTTGAGAGATGGCATCCAGTTCACCCTTCTCGTTGAGAGAAAACAGACGGATGGTATTATCCCAAGCGGCAAAGACAATTACATCCTCAGACGAATGAGTCAATTGAATCTGCCTGGCTGCACAATCAAGATGCGCCTTGTTCTTAGAAAGCCAATCCATTCCAAGAATAAGATCAATATCCGAATTATCAAGAACCACTGGAGAAGAAAGAAACTTGTAGTCGCCCAACGTGATAGTAACATCCGGGGCCATAGCGCTTGCATTCATGAATTTACCCGGAGAAACAACAGATAACTGACTAGGCAATTCTTGTAAAGGCAACTCATGCTTAGAAACAAATGGTCTCGAGATGAAACAATGCGGTGCACCAGTGTCAAAAAGAACTTTTGCAGGAATATCATTAACAGGAAGGTTACCCATGATGACATCTGACGAGTCCTCTGCCTGGGCTGCATTCATCAAATTGACCTTGGCGGACTTGGTGTTATGCTTGACCATAGCTGTACTTGCCGATCTCACAGGAGGAGGAGGAGGAGGAAGACGCCTCTGATTGAAGCACTTGTTGGCATAGTGACCCTTCTGTTGGCACTTGTTGCACGTGACCTCTGAAAGCGGACGGTGGTATGGAGCACTCGATCTTGGAGCTTGAGACGAAGTCTTGTTCTGAATGCCAGGGTTGGGTGGGTGGGAAGATCCACTGCCACCTTTGCTCTTCTGATACGGCTAATGAAACGGAGGAGGAGGAAGCCAATACTTCTGCTGCTTGGCCACTTGAGTAGAGGAAGACAGAGTAGCGTCTCTGACTCGCTTCTTGGAAGCATCACACCTCAGTTGAGCAGCCTCTTGCTTCAATGCCATGTTGTAGAACTCATCGTACCTCAAGGGCTCAAAGAGAACAAGAGCTAGCTAGATTACTTCTCTGAGACCACCCCTGAACTGGTATATCATGATCTTCTCATCAGGGACGTCCTGCTTAGCAAAGCGGGCGAGCTTCTGAAACAACTTGTTGTAGTCATAGATAGACAAAGAGCCTTGCTTCAGGTTGCGGAATTCCTCACGCTTGCTTTCAACCACGCTTTGAGGGATATGATGAGCTTTGAAGTCTTGACGGAATTCATCCCAGGTAATCACACGTCCACCTCTGGAATCCTTGTACTGCTTGAACCATTCTGCAGCATGGTCTTTGAGTTGGAAGGAAGCAAACTTGACAAAGTCCTCAGGCCTGATGTTACTGCACTCGAAATGCTTACACAGATCCACAAGCCAATCGTCAGCATCGGTTGCCTCAACACAATTGCTGAAAGTCTTTGGCCCATTAGCAAGGAACTGGTTCAGTGTAGCAAAGTGACTCTGATTGCTGCCTTGGTTCCCTTGGTTGCCTTGATTGCGCTCTTGAAGAATTTGCATGATCAACTCTGTGTTTGGATTGGTTGCGGCCATCACAGCTTGCCATGCCTCCGGAGGAGGTGGAGGTGGTGGCAGATCAGGATTCGGAGTCGTGCGCGTTGGAGGAGCCATCCTGAAGAGGTTGACGTCCATTAGCGCATTGACAGACAAATATTGAAGCTGAATCCAACGGAATGAAAATTGCAACATATAGTCTTCACATCCGAACAAAATGAACGAATGCATTCCTCTTGAAATGGTCACATATCCATAAATTGAGAAGCCACGTAGAATTAAGGTAGAGAAATAAATCAACAAGGTAGGGATCAAGAACAAATAATCAGTAAGAAATCCCAATCTCAAACCAATATCCGTGGAAGAAGAACTAGAGCTACTAGAATTCCCACCTATGAAACTCCTGAACCTTTCCGGTTATGCAATCAGGTCTTGGGGATGCAGGGGAAGCATAATATCTCACCCAAACTAGCAAATCCTACATCCAGTTGTATCCATCCTTCAACACATAACCAAGAAACCTTCGGAAACCATCTAGCTCAACCTTCGAAAAGCATCCGTTATACAAGTTATGGCAATACTCCCGAACTCCCGCCCAGTACTGGGTGGCGTCGAGGTTATCTCACCAACGAACTGTATAAAAGAGATTTTCGATGTCGGCGTACTAAACTCAGGTATTCCAGAACTGCAACGATAAAATTGTGACGACAACACCTCGGAGCTCAACTCCCCGGAACAGGAGGCACCAAGAACAATGTTCTCGTCACAAAACCATCGGAACGATTCCAAGATACCCGCGTGAACCTAAATTTTTTTTAGTGAAACTTGAGAAGAGAAGAGTCAAAACTCTACGTCAGGAAGCCTTACCAGAGCGATGAAGGGATTGGGAAGTAAAAAGAATTCCTAAACTCTCCGATATATATTTCCTAAATGACTCAAAACATTTTTCTAGACTCAACTCGACCGCTAATGACGATCAAGCAATGGGGCTCCTAAGGTCGGGAAGGCTCTGATACCAACTTGTAATGCCCTCGATGCGGCTATATCTCCCACGTGTCGAGGCACAGCTTAGAGGCATAACCGCATCGAAAGCAATGTTGCAAGTTAGGCAATCATCACAACATCCAATGTAATACATAATAAGGGGAAGAGTAACATAGTTGGCTTACACTCGCTACGTCACACAAAGTACATAAATAGCATTACATCATCCAATCACTCATGGCCCGACTACGGTGCCAAAATAAAAGACCAACCCAACATGCGACATGGTCCCGATCACCCCGACTGGGCACCACTACTGATCATCAGGGAAAGAAACATAGTAACGGCGTGAGTCCTCATCGAACTCCCACTTGAGCTCTAATGCGTCATCTGGAACGAAGTCGTCTGGCCCTGCATCTGGTTTGGAAGTAAACTGTGAGCCACTGGGACTCAGCAATCTCGCACCCTCGCGATCAAGACTATTTAAGCTTATAGGAAATACAAGGTAAAATATGTGGAGCTGCAGCAAGTGACTAGCATGTATGGTGGCTAACCTATTCGCAAAAGAGAGCGAGAAGTGATAGCAAAGCGTGAACGAATAACTAAAGAGCAACCTGCGGCAAGCATTACTCCAACACCATGTTCACTTCCCGGACTACACCGAGAAGAGACCATCACGGTAACTCACACAGTTGATTCATTTTAATTAAGTTAAGGTTCAAGTTATCTACAACCGGACATTAAGAAATTCCTATCTGCCCATAACCGCGGGCACGGCTTTCGAAAGTTCAATCCCTACAGGGGGTCCCAGCTTAGCCCATGACAAGCTCTCACGGTCAATGAAGGAATAGACCTTCTCCCGAGACATTCCGATCAGACTCGGTATCCCGGTTCTACAAGACACTTCGACAAGTTAAAACCAATCCAGCAACGCCGCCCGAATGTGCCGACAAATCCTGATAGGAGCTGCACATATCTCGTTCTCAGGGCACACTCAGATGAGCCAGATGTCGGGTAGGCCAGCCCAGGGTTGCCCCTGGTAGCCCCGGACATCGCTCGGTTGGACCAACACTCAGAGGAGCACTGGCCCGGGGGGGTTTAAATAAGATGACCCTCGGGCTCCGGAAACCCAAGGGAAAAAGAGGCTAGGTGGCAAATAGTAAAACCAAGGTTGGGCATTGCAGGAAAAGATTTATTCAAGGCAAACTAGCAAGGGGTTCCCATTATCATCCAACCGCGTAAGGAACGAAAAATCCGGAAACATAACACCGATATGACGGAAACTAGGGCAGCAAGAGTGGAACAAAACACTAGGCGAGAGGCCCAGCCTTCCTCCCTTTACCAAGTATATAGATGCATTAAGATAACATGGCAATATAATGATATCCCAACAAGTAAATAGTTTTCCAACAAGGAACGATCTCCAATCTTCACCTGCAACTAACAACGCTATAAGAGGGGCTGAGCAAAGCGGTAACATAGTCAATCAATGGTTTGCTAGGACATGGTGGGTTAGAGGTTTGACATGGCAATTTGGGAGGCATGATAAGCAAGTGGTAGGCATCATAGCATAGCCATAGGAAAAGAGCGAGCATCTAGCAAAGCAAAGATAGAAGTGATTTCGAGGGTATGATCATCTTGCCTGCAACATTGTCAGAGTTGACTGGATCCTCGAAAGCAAACTCAACGGGCTCCTCGTTAGCGAACTCGTCTCCTGGCTCTACCCAAACAAGACAAACAAGCAAAAGGAACGCAATCAACCATGTGCACAACTCAAACAACATGATGCAAACATGGTATGCTATGCGGGATGCGATGCGGGATGCATATGCAAGATTTGACAAGAGATGAATGACCCTGGACTCAACATGGAAATCCAAGTGTGCCACTGGAAAGATGAGATGAAATCGCTTGAAAACTATATAAAGAACGCCGGAATCGGAGCCACGGTTTGGAAATGGCAAGCGATTCAAATATGGCACCGGTCTGTGATTTACAACAAGTAGTCATCTAAATGCAACAAGAAGAACATGCTACAGCACCCAAACATGGCAAAAAAATACATGGCAGGGATCCATTCATGATGCTTAACAAAAGAGGAACACTGAGCTATGGCCAATTCATCCATTAACAGGTTCAAACAAGCATGGCAAAAATGCATTTGGTAAACAGATCTCAGACTTAGTGAAATTAACACTTGTCTGGAATTTCAGATCAGATAGCACACTTTGGAGCATGAAAACTATATGCTACAGAACCTGAACATGGCAAAGTAAAGCATGGCATGGAGCTACGCAAGGAGCTTAACAAAAGTCCCTTAGTGACCTTGAGCCAAAAGGGATCAGAAAGTACATTTGCAAGCATGTGAACATGGCAAAAACGTAATCAGTTCTCAGACTTGATGAAAACTGGAGCATGCTGAAACAGATATCAAGTAGGCATGTTTACGAGATCGATGCACTCACTACAGAGCATGTCATGACAATCTAAGCATAAACCCATCAATAATACACATTATTCAAGCTAGACATGGCAAGAACAATAACATAGTATGCACGGATCAACTACAACATCATCGGCAAAATCGCTAACAAGTAGAAAATCTGCCCAGATTCACGAAATGACAAAAGTAGAGCTCGATTGACTCAAGCTAGGGTGCTCCATAATTGCAAACAAAGACATGGATGGATAGAGCACTACAAGATTAACAAAACATCCTTACTGATCATCCTCAAAAGAGGCACGGATCACTAGGAAACAACATGAACATATTGCATATTGAAATAAACAGATCAAGGACTTAGTGGAATTGCTAAGTCCCTGAAATCAGCATTAACAAATGCACCACTTTGCAAGCTTGTTCTAGTCACCACACACATCACAAAAATACATGGATGGCACCACTGGAAAGATGGCAGAACATATAACAAAACTCATGAAGAGCTCATGGGCATAACAAGCACACATTAATCATGGCAAAAATGACAAATATCTAATTGGAGCAGCAGACCTGACAATTATCTCAAAAAGCATTCTTCTAACAGCATTTAGGGCATCAAGATGAACTCAAATGAAAATGATGCAGTGAGATGAAATGATGTGCTCTCTGAGACGAACAATTTGATATGCTATATGCCCAAAACGGAGCTACGGATGCAAAGTTACGACATGATGAACATGGGCAAATAATTAGGGTTTCAGGGTAAAAAGTCAACCCGATCCAAAATTTCAGATCTAGATCCGGCCAGCGCGGTTTACGAGGTTCACCGGAAAATCGTCGGGGCCGCCGGAGGAGGAGTCGGCCGGAGCGTGGAGGAGCTCTCCGGCTCCTCGGAGTGGGGGAGGAGCTCGCCGGCGTCGGGGCGGCGTGGAGGCGAGGTCCGGCGGAGCTCGGGCGCCGAGCCTCGCCGGAGTTGGGCGACGAGGCGCACCGGGCGGCGGCCGGCGAGGAGGAAGGAGCCGGCGGGGTGCGGGAGGGCGCTGGCCCGATGCGGTGAAGGAGAGGGCCCGCCTTGGGCCCGGCGGGCCGCGGCGGGGGCGGGACGGCGATGTGGGCGCGGCGCCACGTGGCGGACGTCGATTTGCACGGGCCGGCAGATCCAGACGTGTCCGTCGGTGGCGAAGATGTCCGGCGGCGGCGGGGAGAGTTAGGGTAGGTTTGCATCGCGAGTTTTTGGAGGGGGAGGTGTATATATAGGCATAGAGGGAGCTAGGAGAGTCCAAATGAGGTGCGGTTTTCGGCCACGCGATCGTGATCGAATGCTCTAGATGATGGAGAGGGTTTTGGTGGGTTTTGGGCCAAATTGGAAGGGTGTTGGGCTGCAACACACACGAGGCCTTTTCGGTCCCTCGGTTAACCGTTGGAGTATCAAACGAAGTCCAAATGGTACGAAACTTGACAGGCGGTCTACCGGTAGTAAACCAAGGCCGCTTGGCAAGTCTCGGTCCAATCCGGAAATGTTTAATCCCCACACACAAAAGAAAGGTAGAAATGACCACCGGAGGAGAACGAAGCGCCGGAATGCAAAACGGACAACGGGGAAAATGCTCGAATGCATGAGATGAACACGTATGCAAATGCAATGCACATGATGACATGATATGAGATGCATGACAACAACAACAACACACGGAGACAAAAACCCGAACCTGAGAAAATAAAATAACTTAACACCGGAAACGGCAAGAGTTGGATTACATATTAGGTAAATCATATCCGGGGTGTTACAACACTCCACCACTATGAAAGGATCTCGTCCCGTGATCTAGGACTGAAAGAACGCCGGGTACTTAGAACGGAGGTGATCCTCGCGTTCCCAGGTGGCTTCATGGTCGGAATGGTGTGACCACTTGACTTTGAGGAATTTGATCGACTTGTTGCGAGTCTTGCGTTCAGTCTCTTCAAGAATAGCAACGGGGTGCTCACGATAGGAGAGATCTTCTTGGAGCTCAATGTCTTCGAAGTTGACGGTGCGGTCGGGAGTCTTGAAGCACTTGCGGAGCTGAGAGACATGGAACACGTCATGCACATTTGCAAAGTTTGAAGGAAGCTCGAGTTGATAGGCGAGATCGCCTCTCTTATTGATGATCTTGAAAGGTCCCACGTATCTAGGGGCAAGCTTCCCTTTGATAATGAAGCGACGAGTACCTTTCATAGGAGAGACGCGGACGTAAACATGATCTCCGATCTCGAAAGCCAAATCACGGTGCTTACTATCATACTAGCTCTTCTGGCGTGATTGGGCTGCTTTGAGGTTATCTCTAATGACTTTGCACATTTCCTCTGCCTCTGTGATTAAGTCATTACCAAAAAGCTATCGTTCACCGGTTTCAGACCAGTTGAGAGGGGTACGGCACTTCCTGCCATACAGAATTTCAAATGGGGCCTTACCCGAACTTGCTTGAAAACTGTTGTTGTAGGAAAATTCAGCATATGGAATACAATCCTCCCACTTCATGCCGAAGGAGATCACACAAGCCCTGAGCATATCTTCAAGAATCTAATTGACACGCTCGACTTGACCGCTAGTCTGAGGGTGGAAAGCTGTGCTGAAGAGGAGGTTGGTGCCCATGGCCTTTTGAAAAGAATCCCAAAACTTGGAGGTAAAGATGCTGCCATGGTCTGAAGAGATCACCTGTGGAATACCGTGTAGCAAGAAAATTCGAGAGGTATAGAGTTCCGCCAATTGAGCTGCCGTGATAGACTCTTTGATAGGCAGAAAGTGAGCCACTTTAGTGAGTTTGTCAATGACAACGAATATAGCATCATTGCCACGTTTGGACTTTGGAAACCCAGTCACGAAGTCCATCTCAATGTGGTCAAACTTCCATTCTGGAATGGCAAGAGGTTGGAGGAGACCAGCTGGCCTTTGGTGTTCTGCCGTACGTATGCGCGAGTAGGCGTTCGAGACCCCGCCCGTATGTACACATATGTGGCCGTATTTTCTTTCTTGCACCCTGGCCGCTGTACGTACGTCTACATGCTACGTGCGCGCCTCTACTACGACACATGCGCGCCTCTACTACGACACGTGCACGCCTCTACATCGACCAGTATGTACGTACACGTTCGCGACCAGAATGACAATGCTACGTACGCTTCGACCAGGTGGGTCCCGACTGTCAGGCACTTCCTTGCCTGCGAAGATGTAGCTGGTGGGTCCCAGCAGTCAGGGGGAGAAATACGGTGGCCCGTCCAGTGGGTCCCCGCTGTCAGGTGGAGGAATAATTATTTTGCATGTAATAAGGAGGCACTTCCTCGCTGCGGCCGTGGACCCAGCTGTCAGCCTCTCCACGTATAGTCCACGTCTGATGGAAGCCGTTCCTTGACCATGTTGACCACGCCGCGCTGAGAGCACCAGGGCGGTGGACGACGGCGAGGCCTAGGAAGGGGACGACGCGGGGCCAGGGAAGACGCGGTAGTGGATGCCCACGCATAGAGGAGTACGAGGGCACTGGTTCGCTGCGGTGTGAGGCTGTCGTTGCCGTAGAGTAACAGGGGGTGTGGGTGAGTAGAGGGATGGCCTGGCTAGCGGTGGGAGTAGTAGGGTGCGGTGAGGCCTCTACCGCGTCGCAGCCGGCCACGGGAGGCAGGAGCACGAGGCACGACCGACGCTAGTTTGGGCGGCTGGAGCAAGAAGACCAGAGGTTGAAGAAGCACTACGGCCGTTGGATGGACATCGTACGGTCACTGGATCTAGAATCGTGCATATTGACTAAGTTGACAAAGCCCTCCGTCCCTGTCAACTTAGTAGGCCCACAAGTCAGCCTGCCACTATACTGGGCCCCAGCTAACAGGGGGAGTATTCATTTTTTTGTGCGTAATAAGGAGGCAATTCCTTGCGTGCGAAGATATAACTGGTGGGTCCGAGCTGTCAGCGGCGGTAACATTTTTTCGTGAAATACAGAGGCCCTTTATGTGGGTCCCTGATGTCAAGTGGAGGAATCATTATTTTGCGCGTAATAAGGAGGCATTTCCTTGCGTGTGGCCGTGGACCCAGCTGTCGGCCTCTCCACATACAGTCCACTTCAGATGCATGTTGGTCGTTGACCACGTTGACCAGGCCGCGCCGAGAGCACCAGGGCGGTGGACGACAATGAGTCCTAGGAAGGGAACGACACGGAGGCAGGGAAGACTCGGCAGTTGTTTCCCACACGGAGTGGAGTATGACTGTATGAGGGTTTACTGGTTCGTCTGCCGTCGCCGGAGAATAACAGCAGGTGTGGGTGAGTAGAGGGATGGCTTGGCCAGCAATGGGAGTACGGTGGGGCGGTGAGGCCTGTGCGGCAGCACAGCCAGCCGCGGGGAGGAGGGAGCAGGCAATCCCGCCGGCTCTTGTTTGAGTGGCTGGAGCAGGAAGAGCAGAGATTGAAGAAGCACGACGGCCGTTGGATGGACATCCAACAGTCACTGCTTGTGCGTCAACCTTTTTTAGGAAAGCCTCAAATCTATGGAAAACAGCATACAGCCCATCTTCCATTATTTCTAATAATTTTCAGCCCATTTGCTAATTCTTAAGGTTTTTTTTGGAGCCCATATTCTTTTTGTTAGCATTACAGCCCAAACTGTGTCCACAGTTAAAAAATTATATGAAATTTTGCATATTTCGATGCGGTCCGAACTGTTTTTAATCCCGAAATTTCGACTCACATTCAAACTGATTTTAAAAATAAATTTATATCAATATAAAATCCAACAAATTCTCCACGCATAAAAATTAATGTAATTTAAAATCTTGAAATGAAAAAAAGATATTTGAAACTAATTGCCGGTTTGATGTGTTTTAAAAATGTACAGCCCATTTCTCATTACTGATGGGCCATTTTCTCGGCCAGCCGAATGAAAGCTCTCCTCGTCTTGAAAGATTTGCAGCCCAACAGGCCTGACAAAGCGACTTACTTGGAAAATCACAAAAAAACTGGGCTGTGTCCGTGGACCCAGCTGTCAGCCTCTCCACATACAGTACTCTTCTGATGGAAGTCGTTCCTTGACCACGTTGACCACGCCGCGCGGAGAGCACCACGGCGGTGGACGACGGCGAGGCCTAGGAAGGGGAGAACGCGGAGCCGGGGAAGACGCGACAGTGGAAGCTCGCGCGGAGAGGAGTACGCGGGTTCACTGGTTCGGCTGCGGTGTGAGGCTGCCGTCGCCGGAGGGCCTGGCCAGTGGTGGGAATAGTAGGGGGCGGTGAGGCCTCCGCAGCAACACAGCCGGCCATGGGAGGTAGGAGCATGCGGCATGACCGGCGCTGCTTTGGGCGGCTAGAGCAAGAAGACTAGAGGTTGAAGAAGCACTACGGCTATTGGATGGACATCGTATGGTCACTGGAGCTAGAATCGTTCATATTGACTAAGTTGACAAAGCCGTTCTTCCCCATCAACTTTGTTGGCCCACAAGTCATCCTCCCACTATGGTGGGTCCCAGCTAGCAAGGGGGTATTCATTTTTGTGTGCGTAATAAGGAGGCACTTCCTTGCATGTGAAGATATAGCTGGTGGGTCCGACATGTCAGCAGGGGCAATGTTTTTTTTCACGAAATACAGAGGCCCTTCCGGTGGGTCCCAGCTATCAGGTGGAGGAATCATTATTTTGCGCGTACAGTCCACGGCCGATGGATGTCGTTCGTTGACCAGTTGACCAGGCCGCGCCGAGAGCACCATGGCGGCGGACGATGATGACCCACAAGTATAGGGGATCTATCGTAGTCCTTTCGATAAGTAAGAGTGTCGAACCCAACGAGGAGCAGAAGGAAATGATAAGCGGTTTTCAGCAAGGTATTCTCTGCAGGTACTGAAATAAGTGGTAACAGATAGTTTTGTGATAGGATAAATTGTAACGAGCAACAAGTAACAAAAGTAAATAAATTGCAGCAATGTGGACCAATCCTTTTGTAGCAAAGGACAAGCCGGAAGAAACTCTTATAATAGGAAAAGCGCCCCCAAGGACACATGGGAATATCGTCAAGCTAGTTTTCATCACATTCATAGATTCACGTTCGATACTTTGATAATTTGATATGTGGGTGGATCGATGCTTAGGTGCTGTTCTTAATTGAACAAGCATCCTACTTATGATTAACCTCTATTGCAAGCATCCGCAACTACAACAAAAGTATTAAGGTAAACCTAACCATAGCATGAAATATATGGATCCAAATCAGCCCCTTACGAAGCAACGCATAAACTAGGGTTTAAGCTTCTGTCACTCTAGCAACCCATCATCTACTTATTACTTGCCAATGCCTTCCTCTAGGCCCAAATAATGGTGAAGTGTTATGTAGTCGACGTTCACATAACACCACTAGAGGCTAGACAACATACATCTTATCAAAATATCAAACGAATACCAAATTCACATGACTACTCATAGCAAGACTTCTCCCTTGTCCTCAGGAACGAACGTAATTACTCACAAAGCATATTCATGTTCATAATCAGAGGGGTAATAATATGCATATATGATCTGAACATATGATCTTCCACCAATTAAACCAACTAGCATCAACTACAAGGAGTAATCAACACTACTAGCAACCTACTAGCACCAATCCCGGACTTTGAGACAAGAATTGGATACAAGAGATGAACTAGGGTTTGGAGATGAGATGTTGCTGGTGAAAATGTTGATGGAGATTGCCCTCTCCCGTTGAGAGGAGCGTTGGTGATGATGATGGTGATGATTTCCCCCTCCCGGAGGGAAGTATCCCCGGCAGAACAGCTCTGCCGGAGCTCTAGATTGGATCCGCCAAGGTTCCGCCTCGTGGCGGCAGAGTCTCGTCCCTAAAAGTTCCTTCTTATTTTTTTTCTCATCGAAAGACTTCATATAGGAGAAGATGGGCGTCGGAGGGCCACCAGGGGGCCCAAGAGGTAGGGGGCGCGCCCTAGGGGGGGCGCCCCCCACCCTCGTGAGCAGGGTGTGGGCCCCCTGGCCTTCATCTTTGGCGAGGATTTTTCTTTATTTATTTTAAGACGTTCCATGGAGTTTCAGGACTTTTGGAATTGTGCAGAATAGGTCTCTAATATTTGCTCCTTTTCCAACCCAGAATTCCAGCTGCCGGCATTCTCCCTCTTTATGTAAACCTTGTAAAATAAGAGAGAATAGCCATAAGTATTGTGACATAAAGTGAAATAACAGTCCATAATGCGATAAATATCGATATAAAAGCATGATGAAAAATGGACGTATCAACTCCCCCAAGCTTAGACCTCGCTTGTCCTCAAGCGAAAAGTCGATAATAATAAATACGTCCTCATGTTTAGAGGTAGAGGCGTCGATAAAAATAAAATACGGACATGAAGGCATCATGATTATTCTCATAACAACAACATATATAGATTTTGTCATATGATTACTTATGTTCAAGTGATGATCTATTCACAATGCAAAAGTATAAATCATAAACCTTATTGGGCTCCCACAAACTATAATCTCAGTCATTAAAGCAATTGCAATTTATCATGACATCGGAAAGAGTCTATGTCAGAGCTAAAAAGCAAGTCCACATACTCAACTATCATTTAGTCCTCCATAATTGCTAGCACTCACGTGATACTTGTGGTTACGGAGTTTTAATCGGACACAGAGAAAGATAGGAGCTTATAGTTTTGCCCCACAACCTTTTACCTCAAGGGTAATGTCAACAATAATGGTACCTCCTCCCCTACATCCAATTAGATATATATCATGTTCTTTCCAACATGCTGAGCTTGCCAAAGGATAAAATGAAAAAAGAAAAGGTGAAGATCACCATTACTCTTGCATAAGGTAGAAGATAATAATAAAAGATAGGCCCTTCGCAGAGGGAAGCAGAGGTTGCCATGCGCTTTTATGGTTGGATATATAAAATATCAATGCAAAAGAACATCACTTTATATTGACCCTTGTGATATGAACCTTTATTATGCAGTCCGTCGCTTTTATTACTTCCACATCACAAGATCGTATAAAGCTTATTTCTCCCACACCAATCAATCATACATATTTAGAGCAATTTTTATTGCTTTGCACCGATGGCAACTTACTTGAACGATCTTACTCAATCTATAGGTAGATATGGTGGACTCTTATGGCAAAACTGGTTTAGGGATTTTGGAAGCACAAGTAGTATTTCTACTTAGTGCTGAGAATTTGGCTAGCATGAGGGGGAAAGGCAAACTCAACAAGTTAGAGGATCCATGACAACATACTTTATCTCAGATATAAGAAAGACATAACTCATTATGTTGTCTTCCTTGTCCAACATCAACTCTTTAGCATGTCATATTTTAATGAGTGCTCCCAATCATAAAAGATGTTAATGATAATATATCTATATGTGAAAACCTCTCTTTCCTTATTACTTCCTATTAATTGCAACAATGACCAAAGCTATGTCTGCCAACTCCCAACAACTTTTAATCATCATACTCTTTCTATGTGAAGTCATTACTCTCAATAAGATCAATATGAACTCTTTGTTTCATTTTATTCTTTTTCTCTTTTCTTTTATTCACCCAAGATCATGGCAAAATAATCAAGCCCTTGACTCAACACTAATCTTTATTATATATAGCTCACGGACTTGATTACATAGAGAGATCATAAAGCAAAACTCAAAACTAGATCATGCCATAAACTTTATTCTACTAGATCAAGATTCTACTAATAGGATCGAACTAAGAAAAACGGTAAAGATAAGAGTTGTGATTGTGATACGGTACAGGGGCACCTCCCCCAATCTTGGCAGTTGCCAAGGGGAGTGCCCATACCCATGTGATTATGTCTCCTTGGTTGGTGAAGAAGGTGGAGGTGTTGTTGATGATGCGGGATTGTCATCCATCTTCCAAGGCATAGGGTCACCATCATAGAAGGAAGATCGAGTCTCCGGAATCCTCGAATCTGCAGCCATACTCATTCTTTTGAATCTATATTCATACTCATAGTTTTGGTTTTGCAGGTCATAGATTTGGGCTTGGAGGTGGTTGATCTTCTCATATAGCTTGAAGATGGCCTCCTCGGTGTTCTTGGCATCCGACTTGTAGTTGTTAGTGAACTCCGCGAGCATCGTGTGGCTAGCGTTGATTCCACGCTCCACCATCCCCTGGCACTTGAAAATGTGTTGCTCCATTGCTTCGAGCCTCGTCTCAATGCTTCCGGTTCCCTTTGGTCCCTCAACATCGCAGATGTGCAACAACCCATCACGCATCTCAATGGTTTGAGGGTGTCGCAGCACCTCCGCGAGGTAAGGGTTGATGACCTTCTCCAAGAACTTGTCCTTGGAAGCACTTGGGGACGTCATGATAATCTAGATCTGTCGGAAAAACAGCTCGAAACAAAGACAGGAGATTTTTGCATGATACGGGAGTCAAAACCCCCGAGATATTATATAATGAATTTTTACGGACCAAAATACGTAATGTGCAAGAAAATGGAGTTCGGAAGGCACACGAGGTAGGGGGCGCGCCCAGGGGGGTAGGGCGCGCCCACCACCCTCGTGAGGCCCTCGTGTCCTTCCCGGACTGTTACTTATTTTTCTATTTTTCTAAATATTCTAAAACGGAGAAATATTGCCTTAAAAATTGTTTTGGAGTTGGTTTACTTACCGTACCACATACCTATTCCTTTTCGGATTCTGAAACATTCCGGATAGTGTCTCTTATGTATTCCTCCGGGGTTACGGTTTCAATAACATTGGTTTCAACATTTATAGGATTACTTGAGATATAATGTTTAATTCTTTGACCGTTCACCACCTTCGGATTTGTGCCTTCGAAGTTGTTGATTTTTATTGCACCGGAACAATAGACCTCCTCGATAATGTAAGGACCTTCCCATTTAGAGAGAAGTTTTCCTGCAAAAAATCTTAAATGAGAGTTGTATAACAATACATAATCACCTACATTAAACTCACGCTTTTGTATCCTTTTTTCATGCCATCTTTTAACTTTCTCTTTAAATAATTTGGCATTCTCATAGGCTTGGGTTCTCCATTCATCAAGTGAGCTAATGTCAAATAACCTCTTCTCACCGGCAAGTTTGAAATCATAATTGAGCTCTTTAATTGCCTAATAAGCCTTGTGTTCAAGTTCGAGAGGTAAGTGATATGCTTTTCCATAAACCATTTTATACGGAGACATACCTATAGGGTTTTTATATGCAGTTCCATAGGCCCATAATGCATCATCAAGTTTATTGGACCAATTCTTTCTAGATCTATTAACAGCCTTTTGCAAAATTAATTTGAGTTCTCTATTAGTCAACTCTACTTGACCACTAGACTGAGGGTGATAAGGGGATGCAATTCTATGATTGACATCATACTTAGCAAGCATTTTACGGAAAGCACCATGAATAAAGTGTGAACCACCGTCAGTCATTAAATATCTAGGGACTCCAAATCTTGGAAAAATGACTTCTTTAAGCATTTTAATAGAAGTGTTATGATCAGCACTACTAGTTGGAATAGCTTCTACCCACTTAGTAACATAATCAATAGCAACTAAAATATGTGTATATCCATTAGAGGCAGGAAAATGTCCCATATAATCAAAGCCCCAAACATCAAACGGTTCAATAACAAGAGAATAATTCATAGGCATTTCTTGACGTCTACTAATATTACCAATTCTTTGACATTCATCACAAGACAAGACAAACTTACGGGCATCCTTGAAGAGAGTAGGCCAATAAAAACCAGATTGCAATACCTTATGTGTAGTTCTCTCTCCAGCATGGTGTCCTCCATAAGCCTCAGAGTGACACTTGCGTAGGATCTGTTCCTGTTCATGCTCTGGTACACAATGTCTAATAACACCATCTACTCCTTCTTTACAAAGATGTGGGTCATCCCAAAAGTAATGTCTCAAATCATAGAAGAACTTTTTCTTTTGCTGGTATGTGAAGATAGGTGGTATATACTTAGCAACAATATAATTAGCATAATCAGCATACCATGGAGCAGTATGAGAAGCATTTATGACATTTAATTGCTCATCAGGAAAGCTATCATTAATAGGTAGTGGGTCATCAAGAACATTTTCTAGCCTAGACAAGTTGTCTGCAACGGGGTTCTCAGCTCCCTTTCTATCAACAATATGTAAGTCAAATTCTTGTAGCAAGAGAACCCATCTAATAAGTCTAGGTTTAGCATATTTCTTTTCCATAAGATATTTAATAGAAGCATGATCAGTTTGGATAGTTACTTTAGAATCAACAATATAAGATCTGAACTTATCACAAGCAAATATAACTGCTAAGAATTCTTTTTCAGTAGTATCATAATTTCTTTGAGCATTGTCTAGGGTTTTACTAGCATAATGAATAACATTTAATTTCTTATCAACTCTTTGCCCAAGAACAGCACCTATAGCATAATCACTAGCATCACACATAATTTCAAAGGGTAAGTTCCAATCAGGTGGCTGGACAATAGGTGCAGAGATCAATGCTTTCTTAAGTATTTCAAATGCTTCTACACAATCATCATCAAAGACAAATGGTATATCTTTTTGCAATAAATTGGTCAGAGGCCGAGAAATTTTTGAGAAGTCCTTAATGAACCTCCTATAAAATCCGGCATGACTAAGGAAACTTCTTATACCTTTGATGTCCTTGGGACATGGCATCTTTTCAATAGCATCAACCTTGGCTTTATCAACCTCAATACCTCTTCCAGAAACTTTGTGCCCCAAGACAATACTCTTATTAACCATAAAGTGGCACTTTTCCCTATTCAAGACAAGATTAGTTTCTTCACATCTCTGCAAAACTCGATCAAGGTTGCTCAGGCAATCATCAAAAGAAGATCCATAGACGGAAAAGTCGTCCATGAAAACCTCACAAATCTTTTCACAAAAGTCAGAGAATATAGCCATCATGCATCTTTGAAAGGTAGCAGGTGCACTACAGAAACCAAAAGGCATACATCTATAAGAAAAAGTACCAAAAGGGCATGTAAAAGTAGTCCTTGATTAATCTTTGGCCGACACAGGTATTTGAGAGAAACCAGAATAACCATCTTGAAAGCAATAGTGTGTATGGTTGGATAATCTTTCTAGAATTTGATCAATAAAAGGTAATGGGTAATGATCCTTTTTAGTAGCCTTATTTAATTTGGGGAAATCAATTACCATCCTATAACTTGTGATAATTCTTTGTGGAATCAATTCATCTTTATCATTAGGGACAACAGTAATACCTCCCTTCTTAGAGACACAATGTACGTGACTTACCCACTCACTATCAGCAACGAGATAGATTATACCTGCCTCCAGAAGCTTTAGTATTTCTTTTCTTACCACTTCTTTCATTTTAGGATTTAGACGTCGTTGAGGATCACGAACTGGTTTGGCAACTGCTTCCTGATTTATTTTATGTTGACATAGAGTGGGACTAATGCCCTTAAGATCATCAAGAGTATATCCAATAGCAGCATGATGCTTCTTCAGAGTTTTCAATAATCTTTCTTCTTCATGATTTGAAAGGTTAGCACTAATAATAACATGATATATCTTCTTTTCATCAAGATAAGCATATTTAAGATTATCAGGCAAAGGTTTAAGCTCAAACACGGGATCACCCTTGGGTGGAGGAGGATCCCCTAAGATTTCAACAGGCAAGTTGTGATGCAGAATAGGTTCCTGTTTAAAGAATACTTCATCTATTTCCCTTCTTTCATTCATGAACATATCATTTTCATGGTCTAGCAAATAGTGCTCTAAAGGATCACTAGGAGGTACGGCAATAGAAGCAAGACCAATAATTTCATCCTTACTAGATAATTCTTCCTCACGATGTTGTTTACTAAATTTAGAGAAATTAAACTCATGAACCATATCATCCAAGCCAACAGTAACAACATTCTTAGTGCAATCTATGGTAGCATTGACAGTATTTAAGAAGGGTCTACCAAATATAATGGGACAAAAGCTATCTTGCGGAGAAGTAAGAACAAGAAAATCAGCAGGATATTTAGTTTTCCCACACAAGACTTCAACATCTCTAACAATTCCCATCGCTGAAATAGTATCTCTATTGGCAAGTTTAATTATGACATCAATATCTTCTAACTCAGCAGGTGCAATTTCATTCTTAATTTCTTCATACATGTCATAAGGTATAACACTAGCACTAGCACCCATATCACATAAGCCATGATAACAATGATCTCCTATTTTAACAGAAATAACAGGCATGCCTACCACAGGTCTATGTTTATCTTTATCACAAGGTTTAGCATTTCTAGCAGTTTCACCTTCGAACTGAATAACATGCCCATCAATATTATCAGACAAGAGATCTTTAACAATAGCAATATTAGGTTCTACTTTAACTTGATCAGGAGGTGTATAAGTTCTAATATTGCTTTTACGAACAACAGTTGAAGCTTGAGCATGATCATTTATTCTAACAGGGAAAGGTGGTTTCTCAATATAAGAAGTAGGAACAATAGGATCATTATAAGTGACAGTCTTTTCTTCAACTTTAATTGGTGCAGCTACTTTTACTTCTATGGGAGGATGATATTTAAACCACTTCTCCTTAGGGAGATCAACATAAGTAGCAAAAGATTCACAGAAAGAAGCTACTATCTCAAAGTCAAGTCCATATTTAGTGCTAAACTTACAGAAAATATCGGTATCCATAAAAGATTTAACACAATCAAACTTAGGTGTCATACTTGACTCCTTACCTTCGTCGAGGTCCCAATCTTGAGAGTTGCGTTTAATTCTATCCAACAAATTCCATCTGAATTCAATAGTCTTCATCATAAAAGAGCCAGCACAAGAAGTATCGAGCATGGTTTGATTATTATGAGAAAGTCGAGCATAAAAACTTTGCATAATTATTTCTCTCGGGAGCTCATGATTGGGGCATGAATATAACATTGATTTAAGCCTCCCCAAGCTTGAGCGATGCTTTCTCCTTTGCGAGGCCAGAAATTATATATATAATTGCGATCACGATGAACAAGATGCATAGGGTAATACTTTTGATGAAATTCCAGCTTCAATCTTTTATAGTCCCATGATCTCATATCATCACATAGCCTATACCATATCAATGTGTCTCCCTTAAAAGATAAAGGGAAGACCTTCTTCTTAGCAACATCATCGGGTATACCTGCAAGCTTAAATAATCCACAAACTTCATCCACATATATTAAGTGCTCATCAGGATGCTTTGTTCCATCTCCTGTAAAAGGGTTAGCTAGCAGTTTTTCTATCATACCCGAAGGATACTCATAAGGAATTTCATTTTCAATAGGTTCAGTAGGTTGAGGAGCAACTCTTTGCTCTACTGGTCGGGGTGAAGATACCCCAAACAAGCCCCTCAGAGAATTACTTTCCATAGTAACAAGTGACAGTAAATTTCAGCACACTATATAAACTTTTCCTTACCAAATTCCACGTACCAAAGGCGCTACACTCCCCGGCAACGGCGCCAGAAAAGAGTCTTGATGACCCACAAGTATAGGGGATCTATCGTAGTCCTTTCGATAAGTACGAGTGTCGAACCCAACGAGGAGCAGAAGGAAATGATAAGTGGTTTTCAACAAGGTATTCTCTGCAAGTACTGAAATAAGTGGTAACAGATAGTTTTGTGATAGGATAAATTGTAACGAGCAACAAGTAACAAAAGTAAATAAATTGCAGCAAGGTGGCCCAATCCTTTTGTAGCAAAGGACAAGCCGGAACAAACTCTAATAATAGGAAATGCGCTCCCGAGGACACATGGGAATATCGTCAAGCTAGTTTTCATCACGTTCATATGATTCACGTTCGATACTTTGATAATTTGATATGTGGGTGGACCGGTGCTTGGGTGCTGTTCTTACTTGAACAAGCATCCCACTTATGATTAAACTCTATTGCAAGCCTTCGCAACTACAACAAAAGTATTAAGGTAAACCTAACCATAGCATGAAACATATGGATCCAAATCAGCCCCTTACGAAGCAACGCATAAACTAGGGTTTAAGCTTCTGTTACTCTAGCAACCGATCATCTACTTATTATTTCCCAATGCCTTCCTCTAGGCCCAAATAATGGTGAAGTGTTATGTAGTCGACGTTCACATAACACCACTAGATGCTAGATAACATACATCTTATCAAAATACCAAACAATACCAAATTCACATGACTACTCATAGCAAGACTTCTCCCTTGTTCTCAGGAATGAACGTAATTACTCACAAAGCATATTCATGTTCATAATCAGAGGGGTAATAATATGCATATAGGATCTGAACATATGATCTTCCACCAATTAAACCAACTAGCATCAACTACAAGGAGTAATCAACACTACTAGCAACCTACTAGCACCAATCCCGGACATTGAGACAAGAATTGGATACAAGAGATGAACTAGGGTTTGGAGATGAGATGGTGTGCTGGTGAAGATGTTGATGGAGATTGCCCTCTCCCAATGAGAGGAGCGTTGGTGATGACGATGGTGATGATTTCCCCCTCCCGAAGGGAAGTATCCCCGTCAGAACAACTCTGCCGGAGCTCTAGATTGGATCCGACAAGGTTCCGCCTCATGGCGGCGGAATCTCGTCCCGAAAAGTTCCTTCTTATTTTTTTCTCATCGAAAGACTTCATATAGGAGAAGATGGGCGTCGGAGAGCCACCAGGGGGCCCACGAGGTAGGGGGCGCGCCCTAGGGGGGGCGCCCCCCACCCTCGTGAGCAGGATGTGGGCCCCCTGGCCTTCATCTTTGGCGAGGATTTTTCTTTATTTATTTTAAGACATTCCGTGGAGTTTCAGGACTTTTGGAGTTGCGCAGAATAGGTCTCTAATATTTGCTCCTTTTCCAGCACAAAATTCCAGCTGCCGGCATTCTCCCTCTTTATGTAAACCTTATAAAATAAGAGAGAATAGCCATAAGTATTGTGACATAAAGTGAAATAACAGTCCATAATGCGATAAATATCGATATAAAAGCATGATGCAAAATGGACGTATCAGACGACGGCGAGGCCCAGGAAGGGAACGACACGGAGCCGGGGAAGACTCGACAATGGTTGTCCACGCGGTGGGGAGTACGAGGGTTTACTGGTCCAGCTGCCATCGCCGGAAAATAACAGGGGGTGTGGGTGAGTAGAGGAATGGCCTCGCCAGCAATGAAGTAGGGTGGGGCGGTGCGGCCTATGCGGCAGCACAGCCGGCCACGGGAGGCGGGAGCAGGCAGTCCCACCGGAGCTGGTTTGGGCGGCTGGAGCAAGAAGATCAGATATTGAAGAAGCAACACGGCCGTTGGATTAACATCCAACGGTCACTGCTGCTAGAATCGTTTATGGACTAAGTTGACAAAGCCAAAGTACACGTCAACCTAGTAGACCGACAAGTCAGCCTCCAAATCTGTCCCAAACAGCATACAGCCTGAAATTTCTATCCAGATTCAAATTAATTTTAAATCTAAATATATCTTAATTTAAATTCAATGAAATTTTACCAGCACAAAAACAATGAAATTTAAAATATCAAAATCCGAAAGAAAACAATATTTTGGAACTAATTGTCTATTTGCTGTATTTTTTCATTTTACAACCCATTTATTATTACTTATAGCCCATTTCTTATTACTTATAGCCCATTTTCTGGGCAAAATGCATCCCTCCTCATCTTGAAAGATTTCCGTCCCAGCAGGGCGTAGAAAAGCAAGTAGGCCTACGTTGGTTATTCTGCAAAAAACAAAATAGCTGGCTAGCAATTTTCAGAAAGGAAAAAAACAAACTGGGCTGGCCATGTGCTAAACATATGAAATAAAATCCTGGGCTAGACGGGCCACGGGTCCCGCACAACCCAGTTGATACCCTTCTCCGTCCCGAAAAAACAAAATTACTGCGTGCACTGCTGGGTCCCTACTGTCATCCTCACCATGTACAAGTCATCTCCTTATTCCTCTCGGTTGTTGACCATGTTGATAACACCGGAGGGTGGCGCCGCAGTGAGCGAACCAAGGCGGAGGACAATGGTGAGGCCTCAGACGGGAACGAACAGGAGCCGGGGCAGATCACAGCCAGCCGTGGGAGGTGGGAGTAGGTGGTCCCGCCGGCGCTGGTTTGGCTTTGGCGGCTCGAGGAAGAAGAGACTGAAGAAACGCGACAGACGTTGAATGTCAATCCAACGGTCAAGGTTGGCACAATCACTTTGTTGACTAAGCGGACACCAAGTAGCATACTTTTTTATATATAGGAAGAAAACTGCGAGGAATATGCGTTCGTCTGCCGTCCTCCTCACAGGGAACGTTCGCCACATAAGTGACTAGCACCCTTGGTTTTCAACTGAGAGGTCTTGGGTTCGAGTCCCAGGAACTCTCAATTTTGTCCTCCTTATTTCCTCACAAAAAAGGAAAGAAAATCAAAGACTTGGGAAGGCGTACAGAACAAGCTAGTGTACCAGTAATGAGACGTTGCCGAGTTTTAAAAAAAGAAAGACGTGCTCATGTAGCTGGTTCGAATCCAAACCTAGACTATGACTATATATGGTGCTATGCTACTCTGCAAGTAATGAAACTGACATATCCAATGTTCGCTTCTCCTCTTCTCTACTTACTCTGCCTAGCATCAGAAGCTCTGGCCGCAGCAACCATGTCCGCTGGCTGCTCGTCCACCTGCTCTTCAGCAGGCAACAACCAGATATGCGCCAAGTCGGAACCCGTACTATCGCCTGTGGGTCTCATCACACCCTCGCCGGCACGCGCACCGCAGCCGATTGCTCATCGCAACCCGCTGCCGTTGGTGTGGTGCCACTGCTGCAAATCACACAGAGTCATCCATCGCGTCTCAACCACAATCCGCAACCCTGGCCGAGTCTTCTACAAATGCCCGAATCATGGGGTAATAATATGTTTAAGTGTTGTTCTGCTGCTTTTAGTTACTGATTTTTTAATAGTTTGGTTGGTGACCTACCAATTTGATTCATGCAGAAAAGGGAAGATTCGTGTGATTTGTATTTCTGGGAAGTTGCTGATGTGGGGGAATGCAACTATGCTGATTATTTGGTTAGCGAGGAATCCCAATACCAGCAGGTTGGGGTGTTGGACAAGTAACTGAAGGAACGACAGAAGAGGAAGATGCAAAGCAGAAGTTTAAAGATGCAGTTCCTCTGATCATGGCCAAGCAACAGCTGCTGAACGGCCTTGACAGCAATGAGGAGATGAAAGTGCTTGTGAAGATAATGGGCAAAATCAATGTGCTCTGTAGGATGATTGTCTCTTTATTTGCAGTGTATGTAGCACTCATGATGTATTTAGTGGCTACGACATGAGCACTTTGCTGAAACTAGTAATGAATGAAACCTGTGTAGTAGGCTGGGCGTAGTGTTGTGAACATCTAATGATTTCTATTAACGGAAATCAGGGGGTATCCCCTTTTGCTCATATAAATAAATAAATAGTAGAGGCCCTGTCGGGTCAGCTTTGTTCTCATTCGAAGACGTCAAGCAAATTGCAGTCCAACAGCAAACTATGTCATCAAATTCAAGTTTCACAACCAAATATGAGTACAACTAAACAACAATGTCATCATGTTTTAGTTGTCATACAATCACCAAACACAAATCAGCATACATAACAAGTGATGTTCTCACAGCAAAATACTAAACAACATGTTCATCAGGTTTCAGTTGTCATAGCAAACACAATTTCACATAGTAGATAAAAAACGTCTTCTGACAGGCAAATTTGACAAAAGCAATGTAATCATCATCCACAGCAGCAGCGTCAACATCTTCGCCATGTGTATCAGTCTGAATCGTAATTCCTCATGGTGTCATCATCTTCTTCGTCCTCAACGTCCTCGAACATTGGCTTCTTCTTGATCAACTCTTGTATGTCCACAGCACGACAGGCAATCTTCTCGCCGGCGTCATTGACGTGATGGTTCTCAAAGATATTAGAAACATCTGTGTTATCTTGTACATCAGGAGCAGTGTAAGCATCATCTTGTTGTGCAACTTCATTAAACGAATTCTCTGCTCAAACCTTTGCAATACTCTCCAGTCATCGCTATGTGCAAATGTGTCTTCCAAGAAAAATATCGGTGTTGCTTGATTTGCCAAAATAAAAGGCTCGTTGGTCCGGTACGCCGCCTTGACATTGATGGATTTGAAATAATCATCAGCTCTGGGTTTTGCGATCCTGGAAAACAGGTTATAACAACGACAGCACAACAGAACCACACACCAATGATCCTTGAAACTGGAGATATACTGCAACTGAATAATGTCTGTTATGTTAGCATACATTTCGGTTGTCTCTTTGTCATACGTATCCGTGCTCATGATGGCACTGTTTTGTGTCTTCCTGCCTTCGTCTCGTGAAAGGGTGTTGTAGCGCACATCTCCAACAACGCAAGATTCATAATGTCTTACTCGAGTATCAGGACCCATTGCTAGTGAGTAAAGGGCATCATCAACTGCCTGCCCATCCTCCCGCATCTTCTTAACCTATGGTTAGAAAATAGACAAGCTGATCATCTTATGTACTCAATATATTAAAAAAACTGACAGTGCACTTCAAAAGCTTACATGGTTCTTGAACCATTTCGCAAATCCTGCCATAACCAGTTTGTCAATGTTTCTTGGATTTTGCGGCAGTAACTCCTCTTTGTAGATGCTGCACAACATAGTGATCGCGTCAAACATCTAAATATATAAGAATGTGCTGCAAGTTTAGTAGATTACGATGTATAAGCTGCACTACTGCACTTACTTGATATAAGGTAGTATCTCAGGACAGTTATTCAACACATACCAAAACATTTTGTCCAAATCTTTAGGTTTGTCCTCTTGTCGACTCTTCCCTGTAACTCGAACAAAATAATCGAAAACATTGAGCCCGAGATTGTCTTCACCCACCTCTTTGCTAAGCTGATCAGCTGTTTCAATGTATTTTGAGCAGAATGTCAACGCTTCTGTAGCAATGTAGGCCTCTGCAATGGAACCCTCGGGTCTAGCTCTGTTCCTAACATAGCCCTTGAAAGTGCCTAGCCGCCTTTCAATAGGGTACATCTGGCCATACTGTACTGGACCTCTAAGTAGTGCCTCATCAGGTAGATGAACAGCCAAATGCACCATCAAATCAAAGAAGGCTGGAGGATATATCTTCTCAAGGTCACATAGGATAGTTGGTATCTTGTCTCTAAGACACTCCAAAGCATCTATCCTGATATTCCTACTGCAGAGTTCCCTGAAGAATTGTCCCAACTCTGCAACTACTCTGTATAAGTCAGGGCGGCCCAATACTCTAAGGATAACAGGTAAAACCCTTTGAAGTAGGACGTGGCAGTCATGAGTTTTCAACCCTTGTACCTTGTTTCCATCTGCACTGACTCTCCTTTCAGGGTTGGAAGCAAATCCATGTGGGAATCTCACACGTGACAGGACCTCGCAGAATTCTTTTCTTTTTACCTTGTCCAAGACGTACACAGCTGGTGCCATATCCCGTGGTTTACCTTCATCTTGCACCTGCTAATCCTTTCTGATACCCAAGTGTGTCAAATCAATCCTAGATTTTAAGGTATCTTTCGTCTTGCCTTCAATATTAAGAAGTGTGCCGATAATGTTGTCACATATATTTTTCTCGATGTGCATCACATCAAGATTATGCCTTAGATCCAAATCTTTCCAATACTCCAAGTCCCACAAAGTGGACCTGCGGGTAAACAATAATCTCTCTTCTACCCCGCCACGCTTCCTTTTCCGGCTACCATTACCAGGATGGTTTCCTGGTGTGATATGCCTGACCTTCTCTAATTCCACTTTCAACTCATCAGCGGTGAGCCTCTTTGGCACATCACGGTTTTCATGCTTTGCATTGAACACATGTCTTCAGCATTTTCTAGGATGCGGCTTGTCCTTGGCAAGGAAATGGCGGTGTCCAATGTAACAGATCTTGCTAAGTATTGCGTATGACAATGGATTCCTGTCACAGCGAACACATACATTGTAACCATGTGTCGTTCGCCCTGACATAGTGCCCAAAGATGGATAATCATGCATGCACCAAATTATAACAGGATGCAGAAAGAAATCAGCTGGTGGGCTGCTATATAGGTCTCGAGTGAGAACACCCTTCCATAGCTGTTGATGTTCCTCCACAAGAGGCTCCATGAACAAATCAAAATCCTTTCCAGGACTTTTTGGACCTGGGATGAGCAAGGCCATCATGTAGTTTGATTCTTCGGTGCAGACATTTGGAGGCATGTTGTAAGGGATAACAAGCACTGGCCACATGCTATATGTGGCGCTCTGGTGGCCAAATGGGTTAAATCCATCTGAAGTTAAGCCAAGTCTAATGTTTCTCGGGTCAGCAGCAAACTCTTTGTGTTTATCATTGAAGCTTTTCCACTCACTACCATGAGATGGATGGCTCATTACATTCCGATCTCTGTACTCCTGGTTCCTAGAATGCCACAATACATCCTCTCTTGTTTCAGCATCATGAAACAACCTCTGCAATCTTGGTGTAATTGGAAAATGTCTCAGAACATTATGAGGAATCCTCTTCACAGCATCGCCATCTTTCCATCTTGATGATTTGCATTTCGGGCATTCACTTAAGTTGGGATAATCCTTCCGGAACAGAACACAATTATTCTTACAAACATGGATCACATCATATCCAATTCCAACTGCACGAAGGAAATTCTTCATTTTACTATAGGTGTGTGGCAGCTCAGACGCATCTGGGAAAGATTCACGGAAAGCAGCCAACATCGCATCGAATGATTTGTTGGTCATCCGCTCACATGTCTTCACCTGAAGAAAGGTGACCATAGCTGAGAATACTGACAGCTTATTTCCCGGGGTGACAGCAACGTTGCATTGTTCCAACATGCGGGCCCATCATTTTTCTTCTGCAGGTGAAATTTCACGGAATGCATGAGCATTTCGTAGCATTGTTTCAATGTTGGTCAAACTCACTGGCTCCGCCACCACCACCTCCTCCTCCTCTTCCACTTGAGCATCAGGCAGATCAAGATGGTGATCTGCTGCTTCCACATAGTCAATAACATTGACGTTCACAGCTTCACCATGATGAACCCATCTAGTATATGTGACCAACATCCCATACAAGTGTAGATGATTTTGCACAGTTGACTGGGGTCTTGTAACTGAATTCATACAACTGCTACACGGGCAGAGCACATCTGATTTCGGACCACCATACTCAGCTTTGATAAAGTTCATGAAGTTTTCAACCCCCTCGACATATGCAGCAGAGAATCTTCGAGCAGAAGTTATCCAAGTCCTGTCCATCTGTTAGACATACAAATTAGTTCTTCTACTAGATATTACAGGAAAAACATATATGCTTTTTTATGAAGTCCAGAAAAAAATACCTAGGTCGATGTCTAAAGCTATGGCAAGATATTTGGACGAGCAGATCTAAGTAACGAAATATATGTAAAGCTAATTCAGCAAATAGATTTGAGTGCCAAATTATCGCAGGTTGTTTCAGCAGTCAATGATGCCGAGCACACAGCCATCGAACTATCGAAGGCCATCGCAGCAACAAAGATCGAGTATAAAACGGTGTAGAGCTATTTCAGCTAACAGATTGGCTACTAGACCATGGCAATCTACGTCACAATAAATATATGGCAGGATATTTTAGCAACTAATCGGCCTTGGCATGCCATCTCAGCTAAGCAGATTGAGTGCAGAACAGGGCAAGGAAGCTTCTTAAGCAGAGCATATTGACAGTAAACTACTTCAACAAACAGTGAGATTAACAACGTCTATCAGCTAACATTCAGCGCTACACCGACATGAACGGGGCCTCAGTCTAGAATGCGCGTACCATGGGAGAAGCTGACCGCCGTGCGTCTCCACACGAACGTCGCCAGTGGTGGTGGCGCTGACCGCCGTGCGCCTCCACAAGAACGTAGCCAGAGGTGGCGGCGCAGCTAGAGGACGACAGTCTACGAGAGCGTACTGTGGGAGCGAGAGGATCGCCGAACCGCGGCGCCGACGTATCGGCGTGGCAGGGAGGGCGTCTTTGGCGGAGCGAATGGAGTGGAGGGGGACAGGGGGGAGGGGGTTTGGGGAATATTATTGGCTAGTTGGCCGAAGGGCGGTTGAATCGGATTTGGGGGGGATTTTTGGGTGTAGGGGGGAGGATTTTCGCGCGGTGGGCGGGGTGAGTTTGGCGCATGGTCGATTTCTCCAAGTGTAGTCCCACGTGTCAGTGAAGAGGCAATACGAAGCGCGTTTCGTTTGCGTGAGCCGTGTGCAGGACCGAACGTGTGTGGGGTGCAATGCGACCGCGACAGGAGTGTTGTGAGTGTAGCACATTTTTTCCTTTTAAACTAGGTGCTTATCCCCCTAAAAAAATATGTTGCTTCGCGAGATCCATCAATACTACTACTAGTAATCTGGTAATCCCGACTAAAACGGTGCGGCCGGGTCCTTTCCCGCGCGATATGCTGGGAGGTTGGCTTAGTTGGTTTTTTTAGGACAAGTAATGCTACACCTACGTAATCCCAGTTATGTAATTAACACAATGTGAAACGTGTGAGCTGTTGATTGTAGATTGGGGGAGGGAGGGGCCCACCACCATGAAAATCAGGGGAGGAGAGAGAGAGGCAATTTACGTTAACCCTTTTGTAGGTTCCGTAGATGTAGAAAGATGTGTCTGATCCTGCAATATAGGTCGTTCGATCTATATCTAACGGATAGGAAGGAAACTATGACAATTTACCCGCACTCCTCTCCACATTTGCAGATAAGGCTTTCCCTCGTTCATCCTTTTCTCCCACAAGATCTTGATCTTCCATGCAACACACGGGCATCTTGCTAGTACTCCTACAATATGTATATTATTGTGAAAGTTCATATACACCGGCTGGGATTAATGCAAACACGGCAGATTTTCATTACATTTTGAACTTTTATAGGATAAAAAAATAAAAGAAACCCGACCCTAAACCTATTCTACGGCGGCGACCGACGTCATCCATCTGTGATCTCCATGTACGGGGGCGGGGTTCAAGACCCGTGAAATGAAGGTGCGGTCTCCGGCGAGGAAAAGTAGAACACGGGAGACGGACCGGCCAGTTGGCACACCATGCCCTGCCGCCTCCCATTCCCTACTCATTCTCGGAGGAGTCCCCGACCTCGGCGGTGCCAGATGTTGGACAGCGGCAAGTAGGACGCATGGCTTAGGGAGCTCCCGTCGTCGGCCGCCAGCGTGGCCACCGCTTGTGCGGCGACTTGAGCGAGGGCGGCGACCTCGAGCTCCATCCCCGAAGACAAGCTCTCCCGTAGAGCATTCGCGCTTGCGGTCATGGCGGATGTGGTTCCAGGTAGGAGGACGATGCGCTATGGTGTGGAGGTTAGCTGGGCGTTGCCGCTTTAAGTAGCGCATTCCAGTGAGGCCAAGCGTCCGGGTGCGTCATTAAGTTGCCGGAGTTGGTTCCGCGGGCACCGAGCCTGTTAATGACGACATACGAACGGACGGCATGAATGCGGGCAGCTGGCGCTGGCTAGGAACTCACCACGCGACGACGCGAGGGACGAGGGTTTTGGTGTGCCAGGGTTGTCAGCTGCGGTCGTGGCAACGTTGGAGATGCCCTTTGCTCACATGCGATCCCCGCATGTCATTGGAAAAGCAAGACGACCCGACATGGTCTCAGGTCCAGAGGATGCAGTTGGCCACGCTACACCACTCCGCGGACGTGTCGCAGTGCCCCGTGCATCCTCGACGAGCCGGGTATTGGGGTGTGTTTGGATTGTGGCCAAAGTGCACCTTGCCAAAATTTTGGTCATGACCAAAATATTGGTCTTTGTTTGGATGGTTGCCATTTTTTGGCATGCCAATGAACTCTAGCGAACTCTAGTACATTTTTCTTGCCAATGTCGGCCAAATCATGGGCAACCAATACCTCAACCAAAATTTTGGTCATGACCCAAAGATTGGTCTTTGTTTGGACGGTTGCCATTCCTTTGGCATGCCAATGAACTCTAGCCAACTCAAGTTCATTTTTCTTGCCAATGTCGACCAAATCATGGGCAACCAATACCTCAACCAAAATTTTGGCTACCCAATGCTTTGATGGGGCAACCTTGGGCACAAACCAAACATACCGTTGGTCGTGCCACAGCACTAACGCCACCCTCGGCAAACTGAAACCGACCGTGTCTAGCGACGATATGAGCGTGTCGCTCACCGTGGTCGCCGTGTCCAGAGGCGGTGCTGGAGCTGCGCCCCGTTATTGGCCCCAACGACCCACACGAACGGTTGTCGGTGGCGGGGAGGTCATGGGCCAGCTCCTCCATTGGACTAGTCTGCGCTATATCGTCCCAACGGGTGTGCCCCACATGTCTGTTTCCCTGTTTTCCCGGCCATATTCGAGCGTCAGTGCTCCGCGTTGCGCATTAGGCCTTTCACTATGTAGGTCAAGAGAGACAACTTATTGTTTATTTGAGCCGTTCAAGTATAATCATGTGGCGTTTGCTTATATCTCATTCCTCTCCAACCCTCTTCTCCATCGATCATTTCGCCCTCCAGTCGAGTCCATCCTCCCGCATGCCTCATTTGAACATTCCGCCAAGTATCATTCGCATGTACCCACCCTAGTCCTCTTTCAATAGATCTCTGGACCCCGAGATGAAATCGAGAGGGAACGAGTGGGGGCACGTGATACCTAAGGGCGGATTCAAAATTTTGAACCGGTGATCATAGCATCCGCAAATCATATATAAAGGGTATTCAATGTCCGTTTCGTTTTTGAACATACAATATACGCCCTCCTATCCTTTCTAGTGTACATATAAGTTTTATGTGTAGTCAAAGTATATCTACTTTGATCAAAAAGGTATCAACATTCAACAACGCCAATCAATATTGTTAGATTCATACGTACTCCTAGATTTGTACTCGAGATGGTTTCCAATTTGACTGTTGACAAGATTAATAGTACATGAGATGTATAATGTGAAAATTATATCATTGGAAACTCCTTTCACATACGAATTTGACCGTATGCTTTGTGTAAGTTGCATGTCATATATTATTACTCTAACATTTGGCAAAGTTAGCCTCGAAAAACGCATTAGACCCTGTATGCTTTGTGTAAGTTGCATGTCATATAGGAGTATTATTACTCTAACATTTGTGTAAGTTGCATTGTAACGCCCCGAGACCGTTGTGCTAGGTGTCTTCCAGTTATTCGCTGACATTGCCACGTCATTCGCTTGTGTGTTTCATCATGTCATTTCATCATGTGTATTGCATCATCATGTTTTCAAAACTTGCATTTTTCCATATCTCCCCGTTCTCTCCGTTGTTCGTTCTGAGCCCAACCACACTCGCACGCGCCTGCGGTACCTCCGAAATATTATTTTATAAGTGGCCGGGAAAATGTTCTCGGAATGGGATGAAAGTTGGCGTGCGGTGTTGTTATGTTGTCAGTAGGTCGTCTGCCAAGTTTCATCGCATTCGGAATCCGTTTGATGCCCCAACGGATAACTATAGCGGCAGTATAGCCGGTCTAACGTCGGACGTTTTCGGTCTCCGGAAATAGCCGTTGGGTCTCTCTCTCTTCTCTTCTCTCAGCCCAAAGCTTTCTGCACAGACCGCTGTCAACCGCCAGGCCCCGAAACACCTCCTTGCACGGTGCATCGGCCCTCCTCGCGCGCGCGTCCGAAAGCTGTCCCGGACATGACCCGGGCAGTCGTCACTGTTGCGTCCGGATCATCCCCAAACATCCCTAAATCATCATTGGTTTCTTGTTTGGACTTCTTAACCTAATTATTTCGGGCTGTCCGATTATAATCGGAGGGACCAATTAGTCCCTAGCTAGATCCACCTGCTATATATATACAGGTCCAACCCTAGAATCTAGGAGGTTTGTCCCTCCACCGCCGCCACTGGGTCACCTCCCACCTCGGGATCCCCTCGCTCGATCCTCCTCGATCTCCTCGCCCAGCCAGTGCAGCAACCAGGAGCATAAGCTCCTCCTTCCACACCTCGCGGCCGAGGACCCCAACCCCGGCGTCCGCGTAGCCAAGTCCCTCGAACAGCTGGAGCTTCCTGCAGCCTCGCGCGCACGAGTCCCCGAGCTCCTCTGCTCACGCACAAGCTCCACAACCCCGAACCTCCCCACGCCAGCGTGTCTCCTCCTCCCGCTGCTCCCTGTCTCCCTCCGCGGCGTGCAATTCCCAGGAGAGCCAAGCTCCTCCCGATACAGAGCTCCGCCGTCTTCCTCGCGACCCTGCCGCCTCACCTCACCGCCGATGATCACCAGCACCTCCAGGTCACGCCGCCGGGCCTCCCTCGTGCCCTCTCTTCCTTTCCCTCTCTGTCTCACCTCTCTCTGTCTCTCTTCGTCAGGGACAGGAACCAACGACCCGAATCCTCCGCCATGGCCTTGCAGCTCCCGCCGCCTTCTTCGCCGATCAGCACCGCCTCCGTCGCCCCTCCGTACGATCTGTCATCAGCAGAACCCCCATGGTGAGCAGCCGCAACTCCCAGCTCCTTCCTGTCATCGATCTCTTCATGCATGAGGCGAGCACGGGCTCGTCTTCGAGCTCCCGCACATCTAGCCTTTGCACGCGCCCGCCTTGCTGTGCGTGCACACACACATGTTTTTCCGCAGCCCCGCCGTCAGCCTATGTTCGCGACGGTCGCCGTCTTGCTCGCCGGCGCCGTCACCCAGTTCGCCGGTGATTCGCGAAGAAGAAGGCCTGGCCTTTGCTTCGGTTCAACTTTTGCAACGCCCTTGTTTAACACAAATAAGTAGCAGTAGCGTAGTGGTCAACATGCTGCTCCTCTATCCAGGAGGTTGTGGGATCAATTCCCAGCCGGCCCCATTTTTTGCTATGTTTTCCTGCACCTCAACTGCCAGGCCAAATCTCCTCGTGGGCCGCTGCACTGTGTTGCAATCCGGCCCACGTATGTTTTTTTCCCTTCTGTGGTTTTAGTATTTTTCCAGTGTATGCATAATTACAGGAATGCCACTCTTTTGTATTGTTAATAACTAAATATGCTTGCACCCAAATTAAACAAAATATATATGTAAAATTCTTAGAATTTAATGTAGTTTAATAATTTTCAACTTTCATCCACGTTTGAAATGTTTAAATAGCTGATTGTTTTAATTTGCTTAAATAACTTGTTAAAATGATTTATTTCATAACCAAATAACCGTAGCTCCAAACTTAACAAACTTTATATGTAAATGGGGTGGAAAAATGCCTAGTTTATCATGGCGACTTTACTTTGCATGATTATCAACTCTAAAATTGTGTTTAGGGCAGAACAGTACCAAACCTTAAAATATGCATATGGGGTTTTACCGGAATTGTTGTTCGTTGTTTCCGGCCTCATTTAAACTTGCCTAGATAGGTATTTTTGTTGTGCTTCACCCCTTGCCATGTTAATCAACATTTAATATTGTTAGGTACATAAACGAGATCGAACTAAATAACTTGTCGTGGTGTTTCGTCAATATGCACCGTTGCATATTGAGCTCCACTTAATTTATAGGATTGCTTGTGCACTTTGCCATGCCATGCTTCATTAAACCGGACATGCATCATACTTGGTTGTGCATCATGCCATGCTTATGTCGTGGTTGTTTACTATGTTGTTTGCTTCTTTCCAGTGTTGCTTCTTCGGGTTAGTTCCAATAACGTTGCATTTGCGAGGATCCGTTCGACTATGTCCTTTTGTCTTCTTCATGGACTCATTTTTCTTCCTTGCGGGATCTCAGGCAAGATGATCATACCCTCGAAATCACTTCTATCTTTGCTTGCTAGTTTCTCGCTCTTTTGCTATGCCTATGCTGCGATACCTACCAGTTGCTTATCATGCCTCCAACATTGTTGAACCAAGCCTCTAACCCACCTTGTCCTAGCAAACCATTGTTTGGCTATGTTACCGCTTTGATCAGCCCCTCTTATAGCGTTGTTAGTTGCAAGTGAAGATTGAAGTTTGTTCCTTGTTGGAACATGGAGATGTTGTTCCTTGTTGGAACATGTTTACCTGTTGGGATATCGCAATATATCTTATTTCATTAATGCATCTATATATTTGGTAAAGGGTGGAAGGCTCGGCCTTATGCCTGGTGTTTTGTTCCACTCTGGCCTACCGGAAGTTTAGACAATCTGAGTGTGCCCTGAGAACGAGATATGTGCAGCTCCTATCGGGATTTGTTGGCACATTCGGGCGGTGTTGCTGGACTTGTTTTACCATTGTCGAAATGTCTTGTAACCGGGATTCCGAGTCTGATCGGGTCTTCCCGCTAGAAGGAATATCCTTCGTTGACCATGAGAGCTTGTGATGGGCTAAGTTGGGACACCCCTACAGGGTTTTGAACTTTCGAAAGCCGTGCCCGCGGTTATGGGCAGATGGGAATTTGTTAATGTCCGTTTGTAGAAAACCTGAAGTTGACCTTAATTAAAATACATCAACCGCGTGCGTAACCGTGATGGTCTCTTTCCGGTGGAGTTCGGGAAGTGAACACGGTGTTGGAGTTATGCTTGACGTAGGTTGTTCTAGGATCACTTCTTTATCATACTTTTATCGACCGTGCTTTGCCTTCTCTTCTCGCTCTCATTTGCATATGTTAGCCACCATATATGCTAGTCGCTTGCTGCAGCTCCACCTCTTACCTTTACCTTACCCATAAGCTTAAATAGTCTTGATCGCGAGGGTGCGAGATTGCTGAGTCCCCGTGGCTCACAGATACTTCCAAACCAGCTTGCAGGTGCCAATGAGTCCGTGCAGACGACGCAACCAAGCTCAGGAGGAACTCGATGAAGATCTTGTCCTTTGCGTTGTTTCATTCTAGTTGATCAGTAGTGGAGCCCTGTTGGGTCGATCTGGGACCTTTGTCGCATTTGGGGTTCTTCTTTTATTTTGGTTCCGTAGTCGGAACTTGATTGTATTTGGATGTTGTAATGCTTTATTCATGTATTGTGTGAAGTGGCGATTGTAAGCCAACTATGTATCTTTTCCCTTATTGTATTACATGGGTTATTTGCGAAGGTTACCTCACTTGCGACATTGCTTTCAATGCGGTTATGCCTCTGAGTCGTGCTTCGACACGTGGGAGATATAGCCGCATCGAGGGCGTTACAAGTTGGTAATCAGAGCCATCCCCGACCTTAGGAGCCCCCACTGCTTGATCGAATTAGCGGATGAGTTGAGTCTAGAAAATGTTTTGAGTCATTTAGGAATTATATATCGGAGAGTTTAGGAATTCTTTTTACTCCCCAGTCCCCTCATCGCTCTGGTAAGGCATCCTGACGTAGAGTTTTGACTCTTCTCTTCTCAAATTTCACTAAAAATATTTTAGGATCACGCGGGTATCTTGGAGTAGTTTCGATGGTTTTGTGACGAGAACATTGTTCTTGGTGCCTCCTGTCATTTAGGGGTTGTGGCAGTGTCCCTGGGAGTTGAGCTCCGAGGTGTTGTCGTCACAATTTTATCGTTGCAGTTCTGGAATACCTGAGTTTAGTACGCCGACATCGAAAATCTCTTTTATGCAGTTCATTGGTGACATAACCTCGACGCCACCCAGTACTGGGGCGGGAGTTCGGGAGTATTGCCATAACTCATATATCGGGAGTATTGCCATAACGTGACAAGAGCGATGTACAGTCAAAACCGATTGACTAGTCGTCACCGGAACCACTATTCACACCAGAACCTTCGCTGCTCGGCCTACGCCAGCCACTGCCCTAAAACCACACAAAATCTCCAGCCCATTCCCTCACCTTTCGATCCCCTAGCCCGCATCAAGCATTCCCTAGTTCGCGGAAAGCCATGGTGCGCCGCAAGATCACTTACTACTAGATGCTGACGCCGGAGCGCCGCGCAGAAATCGCGGCGGCGGTCGGCGCCACAAACCTCCATTCCCAAGCTCGCTTTGCGGTGGGCCAATCCCTGAATTCTCTGGAGCCAAGCTACGAGGAGGAGGAAGCCGGTCCAATGTTCATGGAGGAGGTCGTGGTGCAGAAGGCCCCCGATGGGTTTGAGAGATGGACATCGACTTCGTGCCGGCGTCCAAGTCCCTCATGGTGCAGGCGGACCAACGGTTCAACATGGCGATACTAAAGGAGGACCGGGCGGCGGAGGCTCAACTTGAGGCGGAGCGCGCGGATGCCGCTGCCATCGAGGTCCTCCTGCAGGCGGAACCGGACGTCCTGGACTTGAACCGGGCGGCAGAGGCTCAACTCGACGCAGAGCGCAAGGATGCCGCTCTCATCGACACCCTCCTGCAGGCGGAACCGGACGTCCTGGACTTGAACCGGGCGGCAGAGGCTCGACTCGACGCGGAGCGCGCGGATGCCGCTGCCATCGAGGCCCTCCTGCAGGCGGAACCGGACGTCCTGGACTTGAACCGGGCGGCAGAGGCTCGACTCGACGCGGAGCGCGCGGATGCCGCTGCCATCGAGGCCCTCCTGCAGGCGGAACCGGACGTCCTCGACTTGAACCGGGCTGTGCTCTCGTCCGTGCAGAGCGCCCGTATGCTCCGCTTGAACGAGTAGCTGGAGGCCGAGGACAACCACGGTGCGGAGACACACGTCAGCAGCGACGGCTAGTTCGCGCCGGCAGCCAAAGACGACGAGGTCGTCTGTTTCCGCGAGCAGTGATAGTTTTTCTTTATGTTGTTGTTTTTATGGATCTTTTGCTGTGTAAAAACATATATTTGTTATGCAAGTCGCCTGACTTGGGTCAGTCTACCATTTCAGGCGGTTGGATGAATATCCTACGTCTCCTAACCCTTCTTTCCTTCTTCCTCACCACTTCTTCTTCCCCAACAGACCACCGCATGGGCCGTGCGGATACTCCCCAACATGCGGTTGGATAAACATACTCTATGAACGAAAATTATGTGTCAGCGATAGGATGGCTGAGTTTGGTGTGTTCCCATGCAACAGCACATGTCAGTGAGGGTGCGTTCCCTTGGTTGGGGTTGCGGTGTGCAGGAGCGACCGTGTGAGGGTGCAGTGCGACTGCGATAGCCGTGCGCAAGTGTACATCCTTCCCATTTTGAAAACTTTAGGCAAGCTTGGAAAAAATGTGTGGCGAAGTTTGGCAATGCAAGGCCTAGACCCAAACAGGATAAGTACGTACGTACTAGGAGTACTAGTGTTAAAAAAGAAAGGATGGGTTTTCCTTCGCGGGATTTAATCGATACAAATCCTCGTTTCACGTGTCAATTAATGCGTATTTTTTTCTCCAAAGACCAACGAGCTAACCATCTCACTCCTCATCGCTTGATTAATGCAGCGCCATGCAAACCAACCTTCTCACTTCCACATGCATGCAGGGGATATTAATGTCCTTGGTTGCTAACCCCATCAATTTTTCCTCGATTAGTGTTAGTGGCCCTTTGCAAATTGTAATTTTGATATACTAGCCTTGTGTACAAAAAAATGGAGGTAGTAACTATATTTGACTTCCTTCCCCATTGCGGTGACGTCGACGATATTTTTTTGGTGGTTTGGCGAAGTGCGTTCGACGGAGAACACCATTGAGGAAGACCACGACAAGTCGCTCGCAAGTTCTGCCTGGAAGCCGAGACAACCGCCTTATTTGCATCCAGGAAGTCCTTTACTAGTACTACTATAACTAATGCGGTGAGATGGCTTCTCGAAGAAGACGATGGAGAAGCGGAGTCAGCGAAGAGTGAAATGATGGTTGCTTCATCCGTGCTTTTGTGATTTGACGCCTCACTGCTTTGTGATTTGTGATAGAAGGGACAGGGGAGTAGACTCTGTGCTCTATACTGTACTACATGCGTCCAAGCATGGGAGAAAGAGGAGAGCCGTTGCATTTTTCTATTCCTTCAATCAATCAATCAGGGAGCTTCGGTTCCATCTTTTTGGCTTTGGCAACACCGTCCACAATGGTTCCCACGATGCCAAAAGCTATTTTCACATTTGGCTACACATTGTGGATGCCCTTAACCGTACCACTTGGTTTTTCTCCTGTGTGCTATCTATACAAATCTCAATTATATTGATCTAAAAAATTGTAGAATCGAGATTAGTAAAAAGGAGGTGATTTTGCCTCGCAGATGGCGGGGGAGGTTTCTTATTTTTGGAGGACATTGTCCTGGCGGTTTGCTAACATGCGGTCCCACGTGTCAGTGCTTTACCAAGCCGATCCGTGTACCACATGAGGCAGAACAATGGCAGAAGCAACACGTGGTTAAGTTGGATAAGATGAGGGAGAAGCGGATTCAGCAACGAGTGAAATGATGGTTGCTTCGTCCCTCCAACTTAACTACGGGAAAGGTGCAATTTTGTGATTTGACACCTCATTGCTCATTACTACGCCGGCGCCATGACTGGGGTGCTTCACTCTTACGACGGCGGAGTAGACGACACGACGGCCTAGTGAACTGTCACTTGTACTGTATAGTACTATAGTTTTGTTGTTTCGCACGATCCATCGATACAAACCCAATTAAACAGGAAAGGGAGGGATTTTTCCCACGCGGTAGATGATACTGGACATACATTTCAAAGGCAATTTTAATGTATGCAAACTGAATAATTATAAGTAACAATATGATATCTAGTAAAACTAAAAACACATATGATTTATTGTGTTAGAGTGTAGTAGTAGTAGTGTTGTATTGCATAGTTGTTAGATGTAACATGCGAGAACGTGTAGAGATGTAGTTTTGGAGGGCCTACAGAGAGAAAAGCGTAATACGGTCACCGAAGTTCAGAATAAGCTGATTACGGTCACTATATACGTTTTGCGGTGATTATACGGTCACTTGCTCACAACTCAGCATCGGATTCAACTCTGTTGACCGGCAAAATAGTCTGCGTGGCGCCATGTTGACTAGTTAAATTGACCATGTTCGTTGTGGGTCCCACCTATCAGTTTGCATAGGTAAAAGGTCAGATAAACACAAATTTACGCAGGCGCGACAAGGCTCCAACCCGTGCGCGGGAATCACCTGGTTGTGTATGTGTCTATCAGGGCCTGATGTGTGCGCATGCACGTGTAGGTTGAGCACTTGAGCATGAGAGTGCGTGTTGGTCATGTGGTGTACTGGTGTGTGCATGCATGCGTGCGTGTGTGCGTGTGAGTGTTGCGTGCGTGCGTGGCTGCGTGTGTATGTGTGAGTGTTGCGTGCGTGCGTGGGTGCATGTGTTTGTGTGAGTGTTGCATGGATGCAGTTCGTGTGCATGCGTGCGTGTGTGTATAATCACCACACCCGCTCCTGTGTGTTAAAACAGACGGCTCAGCATACCAATACAAGGGCACCTTGTCCGCTATGCCCGCGGTCATGACTTCGAACCACCGTCCAAATATTTTTTTGTCCTTTGTTTTCATTCTTACTAGCAAGATGCCCGTGCGTTGCATGTAACATCAAGATGCATTTGTATGACTTGTTTATCTTGTGAGAGAAAAGGATGGATGAGGGAAGGCCTTATTTGCAAATGTGGAGAGGTGTGTGGGTACCTTTTTGCAAAATTTCCATAGTTCCTTTCCTATTCGTCAGATATAAATCGGACGGCCTATATTGTAGGATGGTAGGAACACCATCATCACCAACTCTGTTTTTTATAAGAGTGTATTTTATGTATTTTATAAGAGTGTAGATGTAGAGTAGATACAAGTCGACAGGTGGGCACGATGGTAGTGAGATAATGTGATGCAACACTAGAGGTGCCACGTGGAGCGTTTAACTGGTCAACTAGTCATGTCATGAGCAAATACAGAGTTGTACGGTGAGCCCGTGACTGCATAATAACCACTAAACGTAAATGGTGACCGTAATGAGTGGATTCTGAAGTCCAATGTACGTATCGTGCTTTCGCTTCAAATACAATGATCGTCATTGCATATATCGCGAGAGAAAGATGAAACATGCGTGAATTTTCTGGGGGCTTACTTTTAGAGGACCTGGAGATAGTTTTGTGTGCATACATGAAAGGGGCATACAGGGGGGGTATGCGATGGAGAGAGAGATGCCCTTCGTTTCTCTTTATTATGAGTAACTTTGTATATAGTATAAAAATATACAAATTCACAGTGCGGAATAAATATCATTGTGGGCACCATGCAATGCAAATTAGCGTTCATACTCCTCCATATAACTTTGTAATGTTGTATATATGTAGAAACTCTAAAATAATTTTTTGGCCACACTTTATTCAAAAGGAATGTTGTATGCGAAATAAACATGAAGAGAGGGCTTTTTAGATCAATGGGGTACGTGATGTATCATGTGTGAATGTGTAGTTGATGCATTTGGCGGGGCCTAGAGAGGTATGTGTGTGTATTATGTTTTCGAGAGAGGCATGGAGAGAGGGGCCGACGGGGGGGGGGTGTGGGAGAGATAGCACGAGAAATGAGAGTGGTCTAGAGAGAGAGACAAATATGACATCACGACAAGAGATTCCATTCCCTTGAGTGTGTATATGCAAGGGGGGAGGGAATAGAGGCACCAGGAGAAATTTTCTGTGTGTGTGGTGTTTGTGTTGGTATGTGTGGGTGTGAGAAGATAATGAGACGTGGGGGCAGAGGGTGTGTCACCGCCTGAGGTCCGGTGGGTCGAGGTGAGGCCCTTCGTTCTGTTCCGTCCTACGCCACATTGGTCGGCCCGTGATGCATTTAGGAAGACCCATGGATGACTAGTCGTACAAGACAAAGATAGCAGAATTGTGAAGGACTCTGTGTCCACTGACAAAGCCGGCTAGGATTTGTAACCCTAGGTTCTCGGACTAAGGTAACCCATTTATCTCTGATATTACTATTCATCCAACCTAACTTTAAGGGGCATCCTACATAATGCTCTGCTAGAATCATACTCGTCGATTAGGAAGAGAGGTGTGAGACAATGCGTGAGAGATAGGCGTAAAGATAATGTGCGTACATGAGACACGTAGGCATGTCCATGTATATAGAAAGGGTCGATGAGGATTGTGCATGTGCATGTTTGCGAGAGGAAGAGTGCTTGTGATAAAGGTTAGTGAAAACAATTGTAAATGGTTACGAGAGGGAGGGAGGGTTATATCTAGAGCATGTGTGCGAGAAAGACACCTCGGGAGAGAGTGTGTGAGCATGTGTGAGAGACCACCGATGGAGAGTGAAACTACACGTAAAAGACTGCTCTAGGCATTGATTAAAGATATAAATTGTTTCCAAATATTAGGATGAGATCATGATATTTGCAATTCGCGTAAGGAGCGGTCATTGATCCATCAGACATCTAGATTCTATCGAATTTGAGCATGTCTATGTTATTATTCGACACAATTGATCCACATAGTTAGTATTTTGAACTCCAGACAATGCATCACTTTAGCAATCGAATATAAACATGAGTATAGTTCATGTTGTGTGTGTAAAGCACATTATACATATGAAAGTTACACAATGGACATTATAAATAGCTACTACCTAAGAACTAGCATACATTTGAATTCAACTTAAGGTGGTTTAAAAAAATCAAATTCAACATGAAGTCCATTCAATTATTTGAATTTGATATCATGGCATTTGTAAACCATACCTAAATTATGGGGGCACCAATCTTTGCTCTGATTTTGTACATAATAGCATATGTAGTCGTGTACAAAATAGATTCAAATTTAGCTCCTCCATTCCAAAATAATCATAGTTATAGGATTTTCAAGTGTCAAAATTTCAAAAAGAAGCGGATAATTTAATGAGGTTTTCAAACATACAAGGTCAAATATAACGTTGTATATTTAGGTCAATCCTCATAGTTCAAGAGTACTCTAAATGTGAATGCTTGTGTTCCAAAATTTTGAACGAAGCGCCAAAAGAGCCTCTACTCGCCCGAAACCGCGTGAGACCAATGTTTGGTAGTATAAGGAAATTACTTTTCTAACAACTCCAACCCGTGAAACCTACCGGCCCGACATCCAAAGGTCTAAACCGGGGTAGGTTTGTAGCTTCATCTAGACACCACACAACCGCATCCCAAAAACATTCATACACAATGGCCGCCTAAGCACACATGCGCGCGGCCGAAATCGCTCCCGCCCACTATTTGGGACACCTGGGATTACCATCCTACCCCTGACCCGCAGTAGGTCCGAAATTTAAGAGGGGGGCAAAGTTTGTACTTTCCCCAAATTTCAAACAAGCGCGTCCCATTTCTTTTCAAAAAAGCAAAAAACAAGCGCGTCCCAGACCGAAACATGGTTCCCCCCCACCCGTCCGATTCCCCATTCGTACTCCGTGGGCGCCAAAACTACCTCTCCACCAGCCGCGAAACCCCGGCGTCCTCCATCCGCCACCCCCTCCCACCCATCAACCGCCGCTCTCCTCCATCACGCCGGAGCCGATACCCCGACGTCGTCGTCCACCGCAACCTCAACCGCAACGCCCTCCACGGCTAGTAGTTGAAGCCGAGGCCGAGCCATCCATACCCGAGCCAGTTCAACCACGCCGTCCTGTGCCTCACCGTTGCCGCTCCAACTTCTCCACCCTCCACTGCACCGGAGCTGTTCCTGCTACGCCGTCCTTCGCCGCCTCGGATCTGCTTCCCCTCCACCAACATACGGCCACGGCAACACATTCAACAATTTGGCCATGGGTTCGTCCAAGCCTGCACCCTCCAGAACATCGGTTTCCCCGATAAAAAGAAGAAAATCGGCGCGACTTGTGGAGGTGACCACATCGGCAACAGAAAAAGGTACTCCTCTTCCCTTATTCGTGCAAATCTTACGTCTCTGCTTGCACGGTATTCATCCCACAGAAGACACTAGTTGACCGCTTCTTCTTGATACTAGATGTTCCTAGTAACTTGCAATGCACAAGGTTTCTCCTCATATACTATTTCACCTTAGCTAGAGGTCTGTCGCCCCCCTGAATTTCAATTTCTGGCCACTTGATTCCCAATTAACGGAAGCATTCCCCGGCGTAACAGGCGCTAGTACGCCTATTACGCTGGGGAAGCGGCGCCTTGGTGTTTATCTTAGGGGCGTGTGCGACCTAGAGCTACTGGCGCCCGATCTGGAGGTCGGCCGGGATTAAAGGGATGGCCTGGGGGCGCTGCCAAGAACGGCGGTGGTCTGAGGTCGATGGGGAGGCGGAGCGGCAGAGGCAGGGGTCTGGGGCGGTGGTCACTGGCGGTTCGAGAAAGATCATCAACAGTGACTGGAGGGAGGTAGACAAAGGCCATCTGCCCGTTCCTTATAGATCAGACGGTTCATTAAAAAAATCGACTGACCTATTTATTTTCAGTCGACTGTTATCTTAGATATGACCACGTGTGGTGGTGTGCTGGAGGAGTACCTGCATTTCCTGTGCTCATATATTACAAAATCATAAAAAGTAGAATCTAATTTTGTTTGCCATGCAATGTTGTAGAACTATCATATGTCTCCTGTCATTTATTTTTCAGCCACCTTCTATCTGCTACTTTTACAGTGCACTAGTTCTGCACACACTTCACCCTTACTCTCACTATTGTGTTTTTATGCAAGGGTATTTCAGACTTTGCTGCCATGAGAGAAGCCAAAAAGAAAAGAGAGAAGTCGCTCCAGTTTGGTGTGCGGGTAGGCAAGACACGTTTCAGCACTATAATGGGTGAAGTGTCAGCAGCTGGAGACGGTAAACATAGCTATGGAGTTGATGACCTCGCTCGCAATGAACCACCATCCCTGGTGCTTGCTTTAACTTCGCGGTGTCATATGTGGTTGCATTTTCCATATGGTGTCTAGCTTGTATTCGAAAGGCCGAAGTCGGTAAGATAAGGAAATATATTTTTTTACATGAACCACCATCCCGTGAGCACCAGAAGAGAAATAGCTAGTCAGGGCATTGGCCGAGCCAGTGACAAGCCCAGCAAAGATAGGCATCACCTAGAAGCCAACTAAAAAGCTGCGATGGTGGCGAAGCAGCCCGCCTCCCACCAGGCTCTCAGGTCCTGGATGATCATGCTCACCACTCCAGCCAGATGTCTAGCTTGTATTGCTTCCAATTTGGTTAAATTGCATCTGCTTAGCTTACACATTATACGTTTGAATATGACATGCCTTTATGTTTTTGGTACACACTAGTACATCTGTGTATTAACCATGTTCTTACATGAAACTAATGTTCTTGTGTATCCCTCATCAATCACTTATGACGAGGCAGGCAGGCAAGGGGACTGTCGGTGTCAAAACCGGCGGATCTCGGGTAGGGGGTCCCGAACTGTGCGTCTAGGCCGGATGGCAACAAGAGTCAAGGGACACGAAGTTTTACCCAGGTTCGCGCCCTCTTGATGGAGGTAAAACCCTACGTCCTGGTTGATTAATATTGATGATATGGGTAGTACAAGAGTAGATCTACCATGAGATCGGAGAGGCTAAACCCAAGAAGCTAGCCTATGGTATGATTGTTGTTCTGTCTGTCGTCCTACGGACTAAAACCCTCCGGTTTATATAGACACCGGAGAGGGTTATGGTTACACAAAGTCGGTTACAATGGTAGGAGATCTACATATCCGTATCACCAAGCTTGGCTTCCATGCCAAGGAAAGTCCCTTTCGGACACGGGACGAAGTCTTCAATCTCGTATCTTCATAGTCCAGGGGTCCGGCTGAAGGTATAGTCCGGCTATCCGAACACCCCCTAATCCAGGACTCCCTCAGTAGCCCCCGAACCAGGCTTCAATGACGATGAGTCTGGCGCGCAGATTGTCTTCGGCATTGCAAGGCGGGTTCTCCTCCAAATTCCGGGTACCTATTGAAGAAAGTCCGGTTTCTTGTAAATGTTGCGCTCCTTGGCTTCTACGCCCAATAATGGCTGTCTCCCACGTGTCAAACGAATATGAAAAGTCTAAGTGTTTTTTCATCCACACCCCTAGCCGCGTAAATGAGCTGCCCATTTAAGGGGACGAGGATTTAGATCCAAACCACATCTTCCCCCCTTCGCGAGTGTTCATCAGAGCGCATCCGACAAAGGTCCATTCCACCATGGCCAGCCATCGCAACTCCTCCTTTCGCCCTTCCAGCCCTCAGCCTGGATATTGGGAGAGATGCTCCGTCCCGCATAGCGAGCTAGTGACGCTCCAGACCAAGGGATTTCTCCCCCCGGCCTATATGATCCCGGTTCGAGCCGGTCTTGCCATCTATAGCGGCGGAAAGCAAGCGGAGAGTGCCCCTAATCCCTCCAAAGGAGAGCGGGTATGCCTTGTCCCTTATTTAATAAGAGGGCTTGGATTTCCAATCCATCCATTTCTCCGGGGGCTGCTGGAGTTCTATGGCCTCTAGCTACACAATCTCACGCCTGCCTCCGTATTACATATCGCGAGCTTCATAGCCGTCTGCGAGCTGTTTTTGGGTGTTGAGGCTCATTTCGGGCTATGGAAAAGGTTATTCTGTCTCGTGCCCCGCTCTAAGGAGGGGTCAATGTATCAAGTGGGCAGAGCCGAATTGTGGCACATCGCCGGGACTGGATATCTATCCGGAACCCCAAAGAAGGCATCCGAAGACTGGCCTTCGGAATGGTTTTATATAGAGGATGTCCCGCTGCTGGATCCTGTTCGGATCGGCCTCCCTGAGTTCAACAGTGCTCCCTTAAAGAAGAGCCTAAGCTGGCGTCCATGGAGCCCTCAAAGGGAAAGTGACAGGGACATCATTTACCTGATGGGCCGAATAAGATTGTTAGCCCATTCCGGACTGACCATGATCGGGGTTATGGCCGAATGCATTATGCGGGCGGTGCAACCGCTTCAGTATAGAAACCACCCCATGTGGGACTTCAACGGGGAGGACGACGCCACCCGCTACGGCCGTAAGGGGCCGGATTCAGCTGCCGCTCTACTAAATATCTTGTCCACTTTGTATAAGGGAGAAGAGGAGGAATTTCTCCGCGTCAACCCACAGGGTGGATTCTCTATGCACAATCCCCCAAGCTAGGTAAGCGGCCGCATTTACTTGCCCATCCGTTTTGTATTCCCATTGTTAAATATTCAGTCTAACGACTTCAACGCAGGAACTGCGCCGGGCTGTTAAGGAAATAAACAGCCCTCCTCCACAACCCGGGGACCCAGGAAGGTCCCTCGACCTGGCCTCTCAAGAGGATCCGGACATATCTGTGGAGCTGATTGATGGAGTGTTCCATCAATTGAGCAAGGACAACACCTTGGTGGCCATTACGACCGATTACCCAGGGCTATTCCCGGCCTCCCAGGTAACTGAGATCGAAGTCCCAGTACCCCGAATAGGTGTCCGCCCTCTCGTGTTTGCAGTTTCCTGATTACAACCGAGCTTTGCAAGGGAGGTTTTTGAGACGGGAGGCCGAACCTGCGGCGGCAAGCCAACGAGGGGCCGCAGGGCCCCGTGGGCAGAAAAGAGGTGCAGTCCGGACCGAGGCGTCAACGCAAAGGTATGGCGCACCCCCTTATCCCAGGTGTTACACCTGCGAGGCATATTAACACTCGTGCTCTCTTCTGGACAAAGAGACCTCGCCGGACTATACCCGGAGAGGCTGCCAACTGCGCCTCCACCAGCCAGGCTCCAAAGCCTGGTCCGGAGGCGGAGGCGAACACAAGGCGCGCACCGGACGCTCCTCCGATGGAGGATGTGGACAGGTTGTCTGCCACCAACTCTGAGGTGGAGAGTGCCATGAACCACAGGCGTCGCCGGACAATTCTTCGCGACGCTTGTTTCTACCAAGAGGCATTAGATGCCTTTAATTCGGGAGATGCGTACCTCCGTGCCGCTCAAAATGGTCTAGCCAGAGCCACGGAGCAATATGTAAAAGACATACGGGTAAGAAAATTTTGGTAATTATATATATATACCAGTAGCCCCCGAGACTTGAAACAGTTAGAATAACTGATTTAAGGATCATTTGTTATGCAGGTTCTTACAGAAAAGAATTCCCTACTGTCCAAGGAGCTGGAAGAGTGCAAAGCCCAACTTGAGGCCGCACTAGCGGTGGCAGGGGAGCCCAAGGAGACCCCCTCTGGTAATATACACTTCGAAAGATAAGTATTTTGCGAAGCACAACATGGATGCAAATCTGATAAATGAAATTGCAGATGGCGCCGGATTGAATCCAGAAAGGCAACACCTCCTACGCCAGCTAAAGGCTGGTGAGAAGGTGCTGACAAAGGTGAGGCGGGAGAAGAACGATCTCCAAGATGCCAACACCAAGCTGGGCGTCGAGCTGAAAGATGTTCGTGCCCAGCTGTCAGACTCCGTTAAGGAGAATCAGCGGCTTCGGCGCGGCATATTTAGTAAGTGCTTGAACAAACCTTTGAAAGAAAGTTCGGCGGGGAAGTCGACTAACAGAGCAATGTCTGTAGGTGTGCTAACAGGTCGTTCTGCAGAGGAGATGCCCAGTTCTATGGGCGACCTTCTTCCCGAGCTCTCGCAACTGCTCGATCGAGTTCGGCAGGCGATGCAAGGCATCGCCCAGGCCCTGTGGCCATCCATCTCCATGCCCGAAGGTCTTGGAGAGCTTGCGGAGAAGCTAAGGGGAGCACGGCAGCGCTTTCGATTGTGGAAGATATCGGCATGCCATCAAGGCGCTAGGGAGGCCTGGGCCATGGCGAAGACGCGGTACAGAAAGGCCGACCCCAACCACATGGCCGAGGTTGGTCCTGTGGGGCCCGATGGGAAGGATATCCCTGTAAGCTTAGTGTACGACCAAGTAGAATTGGCCACAAAGTATTCCCAGCAGGACTGTAAATTAGACAGACTATTAGATGGTATTGAAGAGGAATACAATCAGTCAAAATGACTATGTAATGTAATTGAAATTTATAATGCCTTCTAGACGGATTGTAGATCGTTTGTCATGGCCGACCTTTTCGCTTCAGCCTCGGGACCTGACGGTCCGGAGTGTGTCCGAATTCCCATGCGGTTATATAAGAACCGGGGAATGCATGGAGACCAGGTGTAGGGGTCATTAGTGCGTGAACAGACAAGTGCCCGACTAGTTATGTTATATTACATGGTTAGTAAGAAACATCTTCCAGGGAGAATAGTTCCCTTAGGGGTTACTTTCCCTGGGAGGCATGCCCTAAAGTGCATGCCCATTCCGCGAAAAAGACGCGGGAAAAAAAGCATCTGGGGGCGCATAAATAAATAGATAAATGAGAAAATCATCTTTTAGGTCACCGACCGAATATTCCCTTAAGAATGCTAGCTTTCGGCTTCACCCAGTCTGAGGTACACACCCGGCTGATCCGATAGTAACAATCGCAGAGGGGCTCCCTTTACCGCCTAGCCGAACAATCGGGAACGTAGGGGTAAGCACAGGAGCCAGGCAACCCAGCTTGGCCAAAACTTAAGTCATATCGATGCATATAATGGTGAAATAAAAGGTACACGCGGAAGTGTAACACATGTGTTGGGCATGAAGCCCGTATAAATAAGATTCTGTTAAAAGAAGACCCCAGGTTTAATGAGTGCGAATAGCACGTCATTTGATGAGCCTTTAAAGGCTATAAGAGAAAGGAAAGGGAGAAGTAGAGAAATGTAAGACAGACAGTATATAAAAAATGGACAGAGGAAGGAGACGAACACAAAGTCCAGTGCTAGGCATAGAATCTTCGGAGACGGGCTGCGTTCCATGGGTTCGGCTCGAGTCGGTTATCCGATGAATCTCGCAGGCGGTACGCTCCACCAGTCAGGACTTGGTCGATTATGAAGGGACCTTCCCACTTGGGCTTGAGTTTGTCCTTTTTCTTGTCCGGCAGGCGTAGAACTAATTCGCCAATGTTGTAATTTTTGGCCCGTACTTCTCTGCTTTGGTATCTTCGAGCCTGCTGTTGATAGAATGCGGAACGGGCTTTTGCCACGTCATGCTCCTCCTCTAATGCGTCCAAACTGTCCTGCCGATCGAGCTCGGCTTCTCTTTCTTCGTACATGCGCACTCGAGGTGAGTCATGAATTATGTCGCAAGGCAAAACTGCCTCTGCGCCGTACACCATAAAGAATGGTGTGTATCCGGTGGTGCGATTCGGCGTGGTCCGCAGCCCCCAGAGTACGGAGTCGAGCTCCTCTACCTAGTGCATGTTAGATTCCTTGAGGGACCGCACTAATCTGGGTTTGATGCCGCTCATGATAAGACCATTTGCACGTTCGACCTGGCCGTTAGTTTTTGGGTGATAGACGGAAGCATAATCGAGCTTGATGCCCATGTTTTTGCACCAGAGTTTTACCTCATCGACAGTAAATTTCGTGCCGTTATCAGTGATGATGCTGTGGGGGACGCCTTAACGGTGTACAACCACGGATATAAAGTCTATCACCTGTCCGGATTCGGCCGTCTTAACAGGCTTGGCTTCTATCCATTTGGTGAACTTATCCACCATGACCAGTAAGTATTTTTGCTTGTGGGTTCCGCCTTTAAGGGGTCCAACCATGTCAAGCCCCCAGACCGTGAAGGGCCAAGTGATGGGGATAGTTTGGAGGGCAGTGGGTGGCATATGGCTTTGGTTTGCAAAGAGCTGGCAACCGGTGCATTTTTGGACTAAGTCCTGGGCGTCTGCCTAGGCCGTCGGCCAATAAAAGCCTGTACGGAAGGCCTTGCTTACAAGGGACCGAGCTGCAGCGTGATGACCACCGAGTCAAGCATGAATTTCAGCCAGGAGGTTCCACCCTTCCTCTTCGTAGATGCACCTTTGAAGGACTCCGGTAGTGCTTTTCTTATAAAGCTCTCCTTCATGGACTTTGTAGGCCTTGGATTGCCGCACTATGCAGCGTGCCTCATTTTGGTCCTCGGGGAGTCCTGCCTAGTAAGGTAGGCGAGGAATGGTTCTGTCCACGGGGTGATGACGGCCATTATTACGTGGGCTGAGGGTGTTATTTCATTGGCAGAGCCTCCGATTGTGTCAGAATGTTCGATGTCGGGCAGTGCGGTTGGGTCCGGGCTGTTATTGTTCGGCTCCCCTTCCCATACTACGGATGGCTTGAACAACCTTTCCAAGAATATGTTGGGGGGGGGACGACATCGCGTTTTGCTCCGATGCGTCCCAGGACATTTGCCGCCTGATTATTTTCCTGGGCTATATGGTGAAATTCAAGCCCCTCGGATCGAGCTGTCATTTTTAGGACGGCGTTGCGGTAAGCTGCCATTTTTGGATCCTTGGCATAGAAGTCTCCATTTATTTGGGATATTGCGAGGTTCGAGTCCCCGCGCACCTCTAGGCGTTGAATGCCCATGGATACTGCCATCCGGAGACCATGTAAAAGGGCCTCATATTCGGCTGCATTGTTGGAGTCTGTGTACATAATCTGGAGTACATATTGAACTGTGTCTCCTGTGGGGGACGTCAACATGACGCCGGCCCCCAGTCCGGCCGACATCTTGGAGCCGTCGAAATGCATGATCCAATTTGAATATGTGCCGTACTCTTTAGGGAGTTCGGCCTCCGTCCATTCTGCGACGAAGTCGGCCAGAACTTGCGACTTGATGGCTCGCCGTGGCTTATAAGTTATGTCGAATGGGAGGAGGTCAATGGCCCATTTTGCAATCCGGCCCGTTGCGTCATGGTTGTTTATAATATCGTTAGGTGGTACTTCCGAGGCTACTGTTATTGAACACTCTTGAAAGTAGTGTCGTAGCTTCCGGGATGCCATGAATACCGCGTACGCAATCTTTTGATAATGCGGGTACCGTGATTTGCAGGGAGTGAGGACAGTGGACACATAACAGACCAGCTTTTGAAGGGGGAATTTGTGTCCGTCCATTTCTCATTCGACGACGAGCACTGCGCTTACAACCTGATGTGTTGCTGCAATGTACAATAGCATTGGTACGCCAATGTTTGGCGTGGCCAGGACTGGGTTTGTTGCCAATATGGATTTTATTTCGTCGAGTCCGGCCTTGGCTGCATCCGTCCATTCGAAGTGTTCATTGCGCCGAAGGAGGCGGTAAAGGGGTAGGGCCTTTTCTCCCAAGCGGGAGATAAAGCGGCTTAAAGCCGCCACGCATCCGGTTAACTTTTGTATTTGTTTGAGGTCCTTTGGGATATCTAGTTGCGACAGAGCTCGGATCTTGGCTGGATTTGCTTCAATTCCTCTACCGGATACAATGAAGCCCAAGAGCTTTCCGGCTGGAACGCCGAAAACGCATTTTTCCGGGTTGATCTTGATGTCGTATGTTCGGAGGTTATCGAATGTGAGCCTCAAGTCGTCTACTAGAGATTCGACATGTCTTGTTTTGACGACCACATCATCTACATATGCCTCCACTGTTTTGTCGATCTGGTTTGCTAGACATGTCTGAATCATGCGCTGATATGTTGCGCCGGCGTTTTTGAGCCCGAAGGGCATTGTGTTGAAGCAGAATGGGCCGTATGGTGTGATGAATGCCGTTGCGGCTTGGTCTGATTCAACCATCTTGATTTGATGGTAGCCGGAATATGCGTCGAGGAAACACAACGAATCATGTCCTGCGGTAGCGTCGATAATTTGATCGATGCGGGGGAGGGGGAAGGGATCCTTTGGGCAAGCCTTGTTAAGGTATTTAAAATCAACGCACAGGCGCCAAGATTTGTCCTTCTTTGGTACCATCACCAGGTTTGCTAGCCAGTCCGGATGTTTTATATCTCTGATGAATCCGGCCTCCAATAGCTTTGCTAGCTCCTCTCCCATGGCCTGTCTCTTAGGTTTGGAAAAACGCCGAAGAGCCTATTTGACAGGTTTGAATCCTGTTTGGATATTTAAGCTGTGCTCGACCAGCCTGCGTGGGATTCCTGGCATGTCTGAAGGGTGCCAGGAAAAAATATCCCAGTTCTCTCGTAGGTACTTTCGCAGTGCGGCGTCTACATCAGGGTTTAACTGTGCCCCGATGGAAGCTGTTTTATTGGGGTCCGTTGGATGGACTTGGAATTTGACTATTTCGTCCACCGGTTTAAAGGAGGTGGACTTGGATCTTTTGTCGAGTACCACATCGTCCCTATTCACCATAGAGCGCAGCGCAGTCAGTTCCTCAGCCGCTAGGGCTTCGGATAGTGCCTCGAGGGCCAGTGCGGCTGTCTTGTTTTCGGCGCGGAGTGCTATGTCCGGATAACTAGCGAGAGTGATGATCCCGTTAGGCCCGGGCATCTTGAGCTTCATGTAACCGTAATGGGGTATTGCTTGGAAGATTGTAAACGCTTCCCGCCCTAGCAGAGCATGATAACCGCTGCTGAACGGAGCCACGTGGAACGTGACCTCTTCGGAGCTGTAATTATCCGCGTGCCGAACACCACATCTAGTGTGATTTTTCCTGTACAGCGCGCTTCCCGACTGGGGATTATTCCTCTAAAGGTTGTGCTGCTTCGCTCAATGCGGTTCCAGTCTATTTCCATTTTTTGAAGGGTTTCCTCATAAATGAGGTTCAATCCGCTGTCGCCGTCCATGAGTACCTTGGTAAGACGAAAGCCGTCCACTATTGGACTGAGGACCGATGCGGCTAGTGCTCGGGCTGTTCGGAATTTAGGTTCATCACTAGCGTTAAAGGTAATAGCCGTGTCACTCCATGGGTTTATTGTTGCTACTTGGTAGACTTTGGCAAGGCTGCGGAGTGTCCTTTTTCGCATATTATTTGATGCAAAAGTCTCGAAGACTGTTAATACCGTATTGGTGTCTCTGGGGTGGCTTTCTGTGGCCTCCGGAATTAGGATATTTTCGCCAATTTTGGCCACCTGCCGGAGTATCCAACATGCTCTAAGGCTATGAGTTGGTGTGGCGTCCTCTGTACTGTTAATTTTACAGGGTCCATTAAGCCATCCTTCCAGTATGGTTCCATTCCCTGTAGAGGGTTTTTTCTTTTTGGTGTTTGACCCGGGTGTCTGGCGATGATGCACCCTTTTATTTCGGATTGGGTTTGTATTCAGGGCTGGATCGTCCCAAAATTTTATTTCGATTTTCCAGGCGCTTTCCATCACACAGTACATTCGTACGATGGACGCCAAGTCAACGAAGCGTGCAATATCACGGCGACTTATGGCGTTGAGGATTCCCTTGTCCGTGCAATTATTGCAAAAGATTGAGATTGCGTCTTCCTCGCGGCAGTCCTTTATCCTGTTCTTAACCAGGAGGAATCTGGCCCAGTAATGATGTACTGTTTCATCGGGCTCTTTGCCTGATTTGGGATAGATCGCTTATGTTCGGGTGGGTGGGCGGAATTAAATCCGAAGCCTCACCCCATCTGAGGCTCAGAGGCCGAGGTATTTTCGAACTCGAAAATTTGGATTCCTGGATGTTGTCCAATGAATCCAGCCCGTCGCCTGACTCTAAGTTCAGTTCTTGAGTGATATCCTCCCCTCCGCGGGTATCCGGCTTGGAGGGATCGGGAATCCGGACGTAGCTAGTCCTTAAGATAGATGAAGGGTCGCCGCACTGTCCCTCTACCACGGCAACGTGATGGGTGACTTGGGGAGAGTTAATTTCTCTTAGATCGGGTTTAGGCCCAATCTGGTCATAATTCGTAGCGACTCCCAGGGCGGCGATGTGATCCAAGAGCTCGTTTATGGAGGAGAGCTCCATTGGAACTAACAGCTCGGTGAGTTCCGAGCTGACATGAAGATTGTTTTCGATGGCTCAAGAGGTCATCGTCGGCGCAGAAGCCGAACAGGCGGTCATAAGAAAACCACCTAGCCGGAGGGTTTGACCGACAGCCAAAGCTCCCTTAGCAATGGTGCCGTGTTTAAAGACGGGGTGAGGCATCCTTCCTGATGGCGATGACACAGAGGAACTCTCAATGAAAGCACCAATGTTGGTGTCAAAACCGGCGGACCTCGGGTAGGGGGTCCCAAACTGTGCGTCTAGGACGGATGGTAATAGGAGGCAAGGGACACGAAGTTTTACCCAGGTTCAGGCCCTCTTGATGGAGGTAAAACCCTATGTCCTGCTTGATTAATATTGATGATATGGGTAGTACAAGAGTAGATCTACCACGAGATCGGACAGGCTAAACCCTAGAAGCTAGCCTATGGTATGATTGTGGTTCTGTCTGTCGTCCTACGGACTAAAACCCTCCGGTTTATATAGACACCAGAGAGGGTTAGGGTTACACAAAGTCAGTTACAATGGTAGGAGATCTACATATCCGTATCGCCAAGCTTGCCTTCCACGCCAAGGAAAGTCCCTTCCGGACACGGGACGAAGTCTTCAATCTTGTATCTTCATAGTCCAGGAGTCCGGCTGAAGGTATAGTCCGGCTATCCGAACACCCCCTAATCCAGGACTCCCTCAGGGACTACTCCTCATTTAAAGAATGCAGCGTCATCCTCCCGACATGATTCTCAAGAAACAGAAATTCTAGATGAAGATAGTGAACATAGCTCTGTAGTTGATTACAACATTTCCCCTACACTAGCATCGCGGGTGCTTGCTCTAACTTGGTAGCGTGATATGTGGTTGCATGTTGCATATGGTGTCTAGATTGTAATTCTTCCAATCTGGTTAAACTGCATGTGCTAGTCTGCTTAGCTTATACATTATACCTGTTAATGTGACATGCCTTCCTGTATTTAGTACATAGTACATCTGTCTATTAAGCATGTCCTTACATAAAACTATTGTTTTTTTGTATCCCGCATCAATCAACATGACGAGAGACCTTTAGTATATGCAGTGCAATATTAGTTGCATCTTTCATATGATTTATAGCATGCGTTGCTTCTAATTTGTTGAAATTCCATTTATGATGGGACGCTTTTAACTTGGCAGAGTCATATTGGTTGCATCTTTCATGTGGTGTCTAGCTTGCATTGCTTCTTGCTGGAATGGTTTCTGCTTAGTTTAAACAAACAGTTGTGAACATGCCATGTCGTCCTGTTTTTCGTACATATTCCATCCTGGTATCATGTGTTTGCCTTACATCAAAGTAGTGATTGTCAGTATCATGCATGAATGAGTTCTGAAGAGAGAATTTTATTGCTTTTTCTTGTCGGTTTTACTTGACAATTCAAAATCAATGAAGCAGAAGGAAGTTAGCAAGGCAGCGGATAAAGGTGCTCCTTCCGAACGGAGGGCCTCTACAGTTTCTACTCCTCCACACCCACAAGATAATTTCCAAGACAACATATGCATAGACACTCAACAAAGTTGTGTCTATGATGAGCACGTCTCCCCTAGTGCAGCATCACCGGTGCTCCCTCTAACTTGGCACTGTTATATGTGGTTGCATGTTATGTGTGATGTCTAGCTTGTATTGCTTCTAATTTTGTTGAATTCCATCTGCTTACTTTACACATTATACTTGAATAAGACACGTGTTCCTGTTTCTAGAACATACAATATCTGTCTATCACACCATGTTCTTACATCAAATTACTACTGTTGTGTAACCTGCAACAATCACTTATCATAAGACACGTTTGACTTCGGAGTGTGATATAGGTTACATCTCACATTCTTTTCTAGCTTGTATTACTAATTTGTTGAAATGGCACTTATGACGAGATAGTTTTAACTTGGTATAATGATATTCGTTGCATCTTTCATATGGTGTCTAGCTTTCATTGCTTCTAATTTGTTGAAATGTCTTCTCCTTAGTTTACACATCATAAGCTATGAATATGCAATGTTGTGAATATGCAATGGCACTAATGACGAGAGACCTCTAACATAGTAGTGTGATGTTGTTTGCATCTTGCATATGATTTATTTCTTGTACTGCTTCACATTTCTTTAAACGCCATTTATGATGAGACACTGTTAACTTGGCAGAGCGATATTTGTAGCATCTTTCATATGGTGTCTACCTTCCATTGCATTGCTTCTAATTTGGTGAAATGTCTTCTTCTTAGTTTACACATCATAGTTCTGGTTATCTCTTCCGTCCTGTTTTTCATACATATTACATCCTCCTATCATTTGGTTGTCTAACATCAAAGTTCAGTTCGTCTGCATCACGCATCAATTTGTTCTGAAGAACTAAATTGTTATTCATTTTTCTTGTCGGCTTGACTTAACATGGCACAGAGAAAAGGGAATGAGAAGCAGATGAATCCTGCAGATTCTGCTAGTACTGATGGTGCAATAGAAGGTCAAAGTCGAAAAGAAAATTTGACAAACACGGCATCCCATGCTACACGAGTTGCAAAAAAATACAAACAGAAACAAATAGCTGCCACCAAACAAGCAGATACAGCCCTAGTTCTTGCAACACCTACCACAGTACTAGCAGCTGCACGACGTACTCGTGCGTCAACTGAGCTAGCAGCATGTTCCCAAGCTCCCTTGCCACCTGACACTACTTCCCAAGCACTCTTGACACAAGACGAGTTGGCAATATCAGATGAACCTTGTGAGCTTCAACAACAAGAAGGTAGTTGCTGGAGTCAAGTTACAATTGCATGCTTCTTTATATGTAGTCTCACAGTTTGATGTACACTAACACTTCCTATGTTTGTTGTTGGACTAGCACCTAGGCACAAGAGGAAACAAACATGAAGGATAATGCTCGATAGGTTAACTAAATCTAGAGGAGGAAGAATGGAGATCCGTTTTGAGGTGGGTTTAAAAAGGCCATGTGATGCTACAGAGTCAGCCAAGTTAGTATCAGAGGCAGCGGTTGCTGTTAGGTGTCATGTACGTATCCTCCCAACATGGATTCAGTACGGGAATGACAAAGACGAAACCCAGTTCAACATCTTCCTCGACCATTTATCTGTAAGTATGGTTTTGTATGGAAACTAGTAATATCGTCTTGCTCTGTCCAATACTTTCTAGGTTGCTGATAATGAGACTCCCATAATTTTCAACAGATGAGGTTCAAGTTGGATAGCCAAGATGATGCAACCAGACAAGCTTGCACCCATATTTTCAAGTCTACTCTACGACTGTATCGGTATAACTTGAGGAAAACTCACTTTGAAGGCAAGGCTAACAGTGAACTTTCCCAAACATCTCCGGTGGAAAATATATCTGATGAAGACAGGAGAGGCCTCGTTAAACACTGGTCCGATCCGAAGTATCAGGTACATTATATATATGTCATCAGATCACATGTTGAAGTCCTATTTACGCATGTGCCACACAAATCTATCTTCTTGTAGGTGAACTGTCCAAAGAACAAGGCCAACCGTACGAAAGTGAAATTCCAACAGACGACAGGATCTCGTAGCTATATTGCACACTACGAGGCTCTTGTAATTAGCTGCTATTTCACTCTTTTCGTTGTACCATATTATCAGATATATATTGACTTGTTCCAAATGCAGAGGAAAGCCCACAAGGACCAAAAAGTACCTGAACCAAATGCTATGGAAATCTTCAAGGACTGTCACACCAGCAAGAAGAAGGGCATGACCACACTAGTCAAAGCCGATGTTGTAAGTCCTTAATCCTCATGCCTTTTAACTACTACTTACTCTGACTTGTGCCTTGAACTGCATGGTTTGCAGCCAATGTCTATTACTCTTTTCAATTTTATACACAATTGTCTTAGCGTATCATTGCACCTTACAAGGTTTAAAAGAGAGGAGTGATGTTCCTTTGATCTTGACCCGTAATCTAGTTCCGTGCTGGACTTGCCCACACAACGTTACAAGTGCCTGTTTGTCTGTTCTTAGTTGTTTTGTGATATGAATGACGTCATACTATGCTTACCATATTATAAACTTTGTCTCTTTATCCTTAGCCCTCAATACAATGTGAAGAAATAGACAATACATTAGCGATGGTACATGGTCATATGTTTGGAACCTGGTTTTATTATGTACTTTGTAATAAAATACAACTAATATTTTACATGGGTTCACCAGAATAAGTTATTTATATAGACCAAAGCTATTTTGTTTGGTTTTGCTGCCTCCTTAATATCTTCTGTTCTGGTACTACTAATGTAAAACCTCAACTTTTCAGCGAGCTATGGAAAAAATGGTGGAACCGCCACCTTCTGAATGTGGCGAGGCAACTATAACCACAATGTCAGCTCTTGCTGCAGTGGGTCAGTACCTGTCCACTAACAGTGCCAAAAGCACGTTCCTGCGTAATACTGGGTTGGTTGTTAAGGCAATATCGTCCAAACTGCCTCATGATCAAGATATGCAATCTCAAAGCGATGTTGTATCTGCGCTCCAGACACAAGTCCATTCCCTAACAGAGACCCTTGAAACCAGGAGAAACATTGCTCAATGTCGTCAAGATATGCATGGTTTTGAAACCAGACTATCAGACATTTCCTATGTTGTTCAGGAGCCTAGGGGAAATGAAGGCGAGGGTTATGGTGCTCCATCGGACAATACAACATGAAAACGGAACAGTCAGTTCAAATGAACTGAGCTTCTGAACTTCTGGTGGTGCATTTATCTGCTAGACTGTTAAGTTTTATGCCAACCTTCCTTTTGTTATATAGTTGTAATTTGTTTTAGTGCGATACAAAATTTATTCTTAACGTGCAGCTACCACCTGAAGAAAACAGCAAGCCATTTTTGTATAGTGTAGGGTGTTCCCTATATTTGCACTGGTGGCAATCTTTGTTGCCGAGTGGATGTAATCTGTGCAATCACCTTAATAGCCTAGCATTAGTTTCAGCCTTATTTATTTCCTAGTCTTCTTTTTCCCTGGTTTGCTAGTGGCCGCAACTATCATGGGCCATATACGGGCCGTAGGATCCATGGGTCTCCTACGGGCCGTCGATAAATGGGCCTGTAATCGGTGGGCCTCAGGCCGTCGGATAAATGGGTCTACATGGGCCATAATCGGGCGTAATTGGTATCGGCCCAGCACGGTGACAGGCCGTAGGACAACAAAGGCTTAATTCTGTCACAGGCATAATGGGTCGTTAATGGGCCAGAATATAGGATGGGCTGGAAACGGCGCAATGGGTTAACAGGCCAGAAATGGGCCGACTCTTGCCATGGGACAAATTTGGCCCATTAGGGTAACAGGCCAGTAACGGGCCGACTCTTGCCATAGGCCGAATTTGGCCCATTAGTGGAACAGGCCAGTAACGGGCTGACTCTTGCCATGGTCCGAATTTGGCCCATTAAGGGAACATGCCAGTAACGGGCCGGAAGTAATCGAGGGCCGAAAAGGAGCCCAAGAACGTATGGGCCGTCAATAGGTCGAAAGCTAACACGGGCTGGAAACGGCCCATGTAAATCACGGGCCGTTAACGGGTATAAAGAAAATTACTGTTCATTATGGGCTAGAGTCACCGTGGGCCTTTACCTGGGCCGGCATATTATGGCACACGAAAATCTTGTGGGCCTTTACCTGGGACGGCCTATTATGGCCCGCGAAATCTTGTGGGCCTTTAGCTGGGCCAGCCCATTATGGTCCGCAAAATCTCGTGGGCCTTTAGCTGGGCCGGCCCATTTAAACTTGTTGGGTCGTGCCATGTGTCGACGTATCATAGGCGCCTTTTGTCCAGTGAGTGGATGACATTTGTCCCGACAATGAGCCGACACGTGTTTCCTCTAGCCAATCATGATTTTACACGTGGAAAATCCCCATTGGTCGGGGCTGTTAACCGGTTATCGGATCCAAAACCCGACCCGATAGCTTAACGGCGTTCCGTTACGATGGATGCCACGTGTCGGTCACCCTTGATGAAAGCACTTCTGTGATGCGCGATTTATCGTCATGGAAGTGGACACTTCCGTGATGATAATTTTGGTAATGTCATGGAACACTTATACGACAGCACATGTATGACTATCTTGATTTTGACATAAATTTTTCATGGATGTACATGCATGACAAAAAAAGCGACCTACTGTGACAAACACGTATCATCACGGAATTGTATTTTTTTTGTAGTGCATACTGTACTACTATCATACTCCCTCCGTTCCAAAATATAAGTCTTGGTAGAGATTTCCACTATGGATCACATATAGATGTATCCAGGTACATTTTAGAGTGTAGATTCACTCATTTTGCTCCATATGTAGTCCATGGTGGAATCTATACAAAGACTTGTATTTAGGAACGGAGAGAGTACATATTAAAGAAGAACGGAAGAGGAACATGGTAAAGAAGAGCAAGCAGATTTTGGGAAATAAAATGTTGGTTGCGTAGTGCCCACACGTGATGAACCAGAGCGCATTAAGAATGAAACTCCTAGCTGTCTCTCGACCATTTCAGGTAGTTGGATGAAGATCCTACGTCTCCTAACCCTTCTTCTTCCTCGTCTCTGATTCTTCCCATACAGAACACCGCACGGGCCGCCGGCCGGACCACCGGCCCCCACCGCCTATGTTCCTCCGCCACCCCCACCCCCACCCCAACCCCCACCCGCATTGAGTTTTCTTCGTTCAGCGAGGCCCCACAACCACCCGAGCCCCTTCGATCGCACTATTGAACTCCGGCGAGCTCTGAAAAATCGACTGACCCAATTTTGAAATTTAGTCTACTGTGATTTAACTAGTGTGGAATATAAAAGGGGAAAACCATAAGCATTGCGAGTATGGTGTTGAGCGTGCCATGGCAGATCTGAAGGTGCAAACCAGACAAAGGCAACTTCGCAACCAAGACAAGAAATCAGAGTAAAGCAGTGGCGATCTATTTTCTTGCTATGATAAATAAGTTGAGCAGATACGAAAGAGTACCACCTCTGGTGCGGCGCCGTGTACACATCTGCTGAGAATTTGACGGTGCTGCGGTAGCGATGGCTGTCGGCAGCATGGAAGCAGATCTAGGAGGGTAGACGGTGGCGGCGGGGCACGGTGGACGGGATGGTCGTAGGAGCGGCGCCGGCAAGGTGGACGACGGCGGGGATGAAGCGAGAGGACGGGATGCAAGGATCCCGGTCCGAAGCCGTGGATGAGAGAGGTCGATCTCTTGTAATGGACGGCAGCGTCGGGGTATCAGCTCCGGCATGGTGGAGGAGGACGGCGGTGGATGGGGTGGCGGACGTCGGCGAACGGAGGAGGGTGGGGTGGAGAGGGTGTTTTGGCGCCCATGGAGTATGAATGGAAAAAATGGAGGTAGAGAGGAAGGGGGAACCATGTATTCAGGGCGCTCTTGTCTCAAATGCAAGGAAATTTACAAACTTAGCCCCCGTTTCAAATTTCTACTACATCACAGCAACACTAGTCGGTTGGGGATAGGACGGTAATCTCGCATACACCGAATATTTGCCGACGAGAGTTTGTTTTTGGCGCCCATCGTGTATGAATATGAATCGGGGAGGGAGTCAATTTCGGCCGAGGACACACTGTGTTTTGGCGCCCACCGTGTATGAATCCGGGTGAGAGGCGGTTACGTCACGTTTGGGTGAAATTACAAACCTACCCCTATCGAAACCTATAGAAATCCAGCATATAGGCTTTGCGTGGAAGGGATAGGCAACCGTGATTTCCATGTCGCAGATTTTGGTTTCGGGCGGTTACTACGACTTTCCCCGCTTCGTTCAAATTTTGCAGAGTGCACGTTTACCGTGCCAACTCAATTCGAATCCCGTTTGTATTCTATTTTTTCCGGGCGGGATCCATTTTCAATTGGAATTACATTCTATATACATCATTTTTTTATATATATACTTTCAAAAGCACAACAAAGAATTCTACTCCTTTATATGTATAATATGATTTACAAATACAATGATCTCGAAATCTTAAGGTTGAATTTGAAAAAATTTAACCAAATTATGTTCTACTAAAATGTATGGATCAATAATATCTACATATTAAATAACATAGATGTGCATGAATTCATATGAGTATGCATGTTTGATAGATCAATTTTGCTTCGAGTATGGATTACATGTATCATCATCTCGTATTCAAATATTTGAATCCCTTTTTTGTTCACTCCTTTCACGCCCATCTCTCTCGCATGCATGCTCCTTCAGGTAGCTATCACTCTCTTTTCTCCAGCTCACCCGCACGCTCACTTCATGTTGCTCCTATCCTCGCAAACATGGTCTCTCGACGTCTGCCTTGAGAAGTGTCACACTCTCCCTATCATTATAAATTACACGGTTTTCATTATCTCTCACGTCTCTACTATTTTCTGGTATCACTCGATACCTAAGCTTTCTTTTTCACCGACAAACACACAGTCTCCACTCGTCTTTCACTTTGTCTTTCTCTCTATGGGATTCTCTCACACACCCTATATGTCTCTACATATGACTCATACCACTAAAATTACTCTCTCTATCTCTCCTGTATACACAACATTTGTTGTGGTCTCCTTTTCGTCTCCATCCCACACTGACATTATTCATTTGTTTACCGATCAGACAACCCCGACTACTGTCTCCTCTTTCTCTCTCACAGACACACACGCACAACTCCTACCACTAAAATGTGAATGGAAAACGAGATTTTGTTATACCAAAACAAAAAAGGACTAGAGGGAGCGATTGCTCTGACACGGACGTGACCTGTCATAGCGCAGGCATTGAACCGGCTCGCCAGCCAAGAGGGCTGCACTGCTGCAGGCCGGCCCGGCTGAGCACGCCTCCTCATCGCGTGCAACCAGCTTAAGACTGCCCCTCTTGCCTTCATTGAATCCGTGCGTGTGCCGGCAACACGTCCTTCCGCGAGCCGGCAGGCATTTTAGAACACAAAAAATGACTAAAATATAATTAATTTACGCATGGTCTTGACTTGTTGTGCTCGCACTGGTAGCAGGAACTAGTAGAGGATTTTATTTATTTATAACTCTCCTCAAATTTTTTTGGCTTTGAAGTGAATCATGGTTGTGGACATTATGTATGAATGTGCAGATATCTGTGAACATGAGTTTGATGTGGAAGTTGAACTTGGAATGTCGGGCTTGCGCGTGAACTATACCATGTCCAATGCTTCTTCTGTTATTGTTTGGAAAGTAATTGCTGTTATTACATGACCAAAAAAAAACATTTGAACCTAGCTATTATGAAGGAAATTTTGTATTGAACAACAGTTTTAGATAGCAGGAGACGCTTAGCCTGCTCTGCCTCTGCTAGCTTATTCCTGGCTTCGTCCAACTCTTCTTTGGCTTGGGTGAAGAGAGCATCTGATTGCTCTTTTCGCTTCTTCAGGAACTCAGCTACATTCTCAAGGGCTGCTGCACGCTTTCTTTCAGCCTTTACTAATGCCACGAGGACACAAACAGCTGACAACTCCACCTGGCTTGTGTGTAATCCAGCATCATCTGGGAATTTGCACCTTGTGTCTAATCAAGCATCATTAGGGAACTGGCACCTTGTGTGTAATCCAACCTCATTTTGGAAACATGATCGCTAGGGTTGACCATACTTCCCTCCTCGCAGGAACTGCATCCTGACATGAAGTTAGTTCTTTTTCAGATCAATACTCAGAGCAACCTAGATCCATTTAGTAGAAGCCAGATAAACAGAACTCGAAGAAGTGAATTCAAAAGGAAAAAATAAATAAAAACAGACTACAAGGTGAGAACACCCACTTCCTACACATCGAAGAACGATTAAGACTCTTCTTATTACACATCGAAGAACACCACGCTTAAGAGAAACAGAAACTACAACGTATACACATCAAAGAACACGAGGCTACACGAAAGTAATTGAAAGGGTGTTACTTACCAAAACTCGTTTTATAGGTTTGGTGCAGCTCCTCTTTAACTTGCCATGCTCCTTGAAGCTGTCTCGAATATCCCATGTTTGATCTTCATTGCTCCTCTGCATGTTCGCACTCGTGGTTTTAAAATCTCAACATGGCAAGAAAAATATACTACTAGTAATACTCGCGCATCTTGTGGGCAACATTAAAGCACTCGTCTGCCATGTTAGAGCATCTCCAACAAGATAAACTACTCATACAAATGCATCTTGATGCGTGCAACGCAGGCATTTTGCTAGTTCTAAAAACCTTTCCATCATTTGCCACACTACTGGTTGCAGATGAAAAACCTACCCAAGCACAGCGCGATACAGGAGCGACACACAATTACAAGCTGATATTCTGTTGGACAATGGAGGCTATAACCAATTACTTTTACGGGAACAATAGCACCCAGGAAATTTGAAGGGTAGGTATGAACAAAATTGGAACTCCACATGTACTGCTAAGTGATTCACTACACACATTACCAATCTAGGAGGAGAACGATGGTCGCGGCGGCCTCTGTGAGTCATGGTCGGAACGGGAGTCAGTTCATTGTCCACGACGGTGGTACTTCTGCGCTTGGCGTCGGCTTCCGGGAAGCAGATACGAGACCGTGGAAGACGATGCCGGGGAAAAGGCTCCGTGTACGACGACGACGGTGGACCGGCTCCAGTGCGGCGTGCGAGGTCGTCGATGAGGCAGATGCGCTGCGGTGGACGAGTGCGCCGATGTAAAGGGGAGGAGCACGAAGGCTGCGGTGCCGTGGAGAATTCTATTTTGCGGTGGGGATAGAAATTGGGGAGTATTCAGGTGTACTACTCTGGGTGCCGGGGTGGGGTTGGCTGGGTAGGGTGAACCTGAAGTTACGAAAACAGCCCCCTACCAAGTGTCATCCGTAGGCCTGTTCCGAAGGCTATGATGGTAACTTCCCACTGCTCGAATTAGGGTCGCGGGAGATTTTCCCGCCGACCTTAAAATTTTGTGACACTGGACTCCCTGTGTGGCGTGTTGAGTGATTCAGCTAAGCAACTAGTGAGTAGTAGTAGTAAACTCTGCATATTAGGTTTGACCGAAGTCAAACTTCCTAAAGTTTGACCAAGTTTATAGAAAAATATAAACATTTACCATAACAAATATGTATGATGTGAAAGTACATTCAATAATGAATCTAATGGTATTTATTTGTTATTGTATATGTTAATATTTTTTGTTATAAGCTTTCTGAGAGTTTACAAAACTTGACTTTGACCAATGCTAATACGCGGACTTAAATAAAAACGGAGGGAGTACACACTTGTTTTCTTAGTTTGTAGTGAACTAATCATTTGTTGAAATTGTGAAATAAATATATTAGGCTATTGACTTCGAATGTAATGGTCCATACAATTCAATAGTTACAATCATTGTCGAATCCCAAGATGTATACAAGGTCTATAGTACTTCACAACATGCTCAAACTCACATAATCCCAGTCAAATGAGAATCTAAATGCATTTCATAGTTATTACTTTGTATCATGCAACAAGAACAACCATAACTCTACATCAGCCATTATAGAAGCAACATTTTGACATATCCTAATGTGTGAATGAAACGTGCAGAGAGAGCTTTTGAAGATGGAGCAGATAGGGCGGGAAAGATTGTATGTATGTGGACGAGAGAGTAGGAGACAAACATAACGAGATAGAGAGAGAGAGATAGAGAGAGAAAGAGAGAGGAAGAAGTTAGGTCTGTAAGAAAGATGCATACATGTAATATACATGAGATGCGTGTGCATCTGGATTCTGTATACGTGGAAGGAGAAGAGACAACATGTTTGATGAGAGAGCAGGAAAAACATGGACGAGAGGGTAAGGATCTCGTGGGCTGAGGGATTGACAATTTTGTGCAGGGGAGAGAGGGATTGATAATTTTGTGCAAGAGAGAGAGAGGGTGGGGGGAGGAGTCAGTCAGCCATCGTCACATCACCCTGCTTCCAAATGACCCCGCATTCTCTAGCGCGGTGTGGTCGCCGTCTTCGATCTGCTCGTTGCCCTCTTTGAAGATTGAGGTGTTGTGCATGTTGGGGCGCAAAGAAGCACAAGCGAGAGTGGTCATCGTATAACCTTGGATGGGGATGAATTGTGTGCTCGGGTGTGTGTGTGTGTGTGTGTGTGTTGTGCTGTGTGTGTCTCTGTGTGTGTGTGTGTGCGTGTGTGTGTGTCAGATATTGAGAGAAAACAAACCTAAGGAGAGAAATGGGTATTCATGAAGAGATTGTGCGGGCCTTGAGGTGGGCAGGGGCCGGGTGAGGGTGTCAAAATGTGCGGGTTGATGCATGTGTTGCATGCGACCGTGCGAGGGATAGACGAATCGAGAGAGATGGTTGTTGTGTTACGGATGCTCCTCTCTCTGTCTCTCTCTCCCTCTCTCTCTCTCACACACACACACAAGTAAACTAGAAGACCGTTCTCTCATGTATGCACAACGTATCGGCATCTGTCTATGTCTCGCTCATGCACGATCATTTGCACGTTCACACCTCTCTATGTCTGTATCACACGCACACCGTCTCCACATCGCCCTTCCGCCACAACGCACATATGTACACATACACACGTTCTCTCTCAGTCACACACACAAAATCAGTATTAAAAAAAACTAGGGCGCACCTAAAACGTCCAAATCCAAATAAACATGAACTGGAGCTAAATTCAAATATATGGAAATAATGTAGCATCAAGAACTTTCACAGGGAAAAAAGTTGAGTAATATTCGAGGATTGTTTTCACACACACAAAAAGGTTCGGTGGATGTCCTTCGAGCGCGACATGGTGACGCACCGTTCGATCGACCGCGCGGCCGCGGCTCACGCGCTTGCACAGGATTCCGTATCATGGTCGTGGTACAAAGGCTGGTCACAATGGGCAAGAACATAAGCTAGTAACTAATAAAAGCGCTGCCTAAGTCTAATGTTTACATGTACTAGTACGGTTTTCTTTTAAGTTTGACCAACCTTATATATAAAACTAAAGTAAGCTCCCACACGCGCACTCATCAATATGCCGCCGCCGCCATTGCGCATGCTGGCGCCCGCCTGCTCCGGCCAACAATTTCTCGCCCATCACCGCCATGTCACCGCCATCCCTGTGCCATGAAGCCGAAGGCTCGCCCCCTCACGTCGTCTGGAGTCCCTCCTCGCGATGCCGCCGTGCTACCAAGCATGCGAGCAGCTGGTGGAGCCGCGTCTATGCACGCAGCGTACAAAGAGGAGGACGAGCGCGTGCTCCAGCACGCTGGCGAGGAGGAACTAGCGTGTCATTGTCGTCTCCGCCTGCGTGGAGGAGGCACGCATGGTGGCTGTCGCGGCGGAAGGCGGTCGCGCGCGCGTCGAGCCCGCAAACCGGGTGCGGACGCGGAATCTACCTTCAAGACCTTGAATGCCACGTGGATCCTGCAATCTGAAGGAGCAATTTGGATCAGTCGACTCATGTGAGCTGTTTGATGCAACATGGATGGCTAGAAAGGCTTCTTCCACCTCTTCTGTCGTCTTCTTCCTTCGCTCCGTCGAACTTCTTTCACAAATCGACTGACCCAAATTATACTACTAGTACGAACGTATTAAGTATAGTAGGAACACGAAGATACGAGCAGTAGTACCAACTGCAAGAAGAACAGTAGTAAGACATAGTACTAGTACTACTGTACGTACTAAAGAGTTCAAATAACGAGAAAGAACATAAACATAGTTCTGCTGGGGCCTCAGCACAACACACCCTTGAAAATAAACTAATAAGCAACTAGTCCGCTTGACACTACAGTAGAACCAGCATGAGCGACGACACTGCCACCTACTTGGAGTCCGGGTCCATGTCCTCGACTTCATCCTCGTCCCTCTTCCTCTTCCTCTTCGCCGACGCTTCTTTGCTTGAACCGGACACTAGGCTCTGCTTCTTCATCCAACCCTTGTAGATATTTAAACAAAGGTAGGCATCCATTGCTGCGTACAGGATGTGATCTATGGCCCTGTTTGGATCATTGGGTTAGAGCTAGTTTGGGTTAGTTGGAGGCTCAAATAACCCAAAAGTATCCAAACAGGGAGGGTTAGAATGGGATAGTTTCATCTAACCCAACTATCCCAGTGGAGAGGTGCTTACTTGGGTTAGACTGGGTTAGAAAATAACTCTAACTCTAACTGTTAGAGTATCCAAATAGGGCCTTCATCTAATGTCTTCGACTCCCATGCATGATGAAACTAATGATTAGGTTTCTTCAGTTTAGCGTACGAAGGATCAATCATGGCTGCTGCCAGGGTCAACATTGAAGTTTGAGAGGAGGACATAGGGCTTGCCTTCTGGAGATCGAAGGGCTGGCCTACAACGAGACCTATCCGACGCAGGACGTCACTGTCGTTCTTAAAGCCTACAGTAACGAATTTCACTCTTTTATCCTTGAGGAAGTTCTTAAAATCCTTGCACTCAACGTCGGCATGGCATATGTGGTAGACCAAGCAAACGTTATGTACGCAAACCTGGATCATGACGGGCTTCTTCCTCTCTTCGTCCTTTAGATCCTTCTCTCGTCCCAGGACTGTGGTGTACTCAATATCTAGCCCAGCGACCCACTCATCCGTTGAACTGTTGAACGTGCGTAGGAAGCGAGCAAGCCATGCTTTCACCATCTCGGATCCACGTGTGTAGATGACGATGAACTGATCACCAGTGATGGCTCTAACCTGGTACTCAGCGGCGACCATGGAGATTTGGGAGGCCATGGATTTTGGAGGAGGGTTAGGAGAAGTTGAACTGTTGTACCCCGCAAAAAAAACTAGGAGCGAACTAATGTGAAAGGACGGGACAACTAGGAGCGAACTATTTTAAGGTAGAAGATGGGGCGAGTAGGGCGTGCGAACGGCGTGGGGTTGCTGGCTTGCCCGGTGGATAAACGGCTGCAAGCCCCCAAAGAGTTCTTGAGAACTATGCGGGACCCACTAGATGTCATGTCTAGTAGACCCATATTGTAGGCCTGACGGTATAGCTTCTGCCTGTTCGCACGCCATGCCGGCGCATGGATGTAACTTCACTTAATTCCGTCAAATGTCGCGCCTCCCACGACCTCCAGCTCCCTCGCGCGGTCGCACCCTTTGAGACTTCGACCGGCTATAAATGAGCAATTTTTTGCCTTTTTTTAGACAAGCAATTTTTTTGCCTACTCCGCATGCATGATACTCCCTCTGGTCCTTTTTACTCCCGTCAACCGTTTGCAAAGTGTTTGACCAAATTTATACTTTTTTTGAACACCACCTTATATTAATTAACTAGCCACACCAGTGCACTCATTCGATACAATATTCACCACACAGTGCAGTACATTATTTACAAGAATACCATCTAATCTATTGTCAAAGCTATACTTAGCGATTAAGTGTGCCACCTTATTGGCCGAACGACTAATCTTTGACAATTGAAGACTGTTGATCAACTTCGAGATGCTCAACGCTTTCATCTTCAGGTCACGCATAGCAGACCTGTCAACGCTTTGACAGGCATCAATTAAATCCCACGACCAAATTTATACTAAAAATATCAATATCCACAATACTCCCAAAACACTTAGGCGTGGTGCATTAACTTCTACCTCGCTTCTTGTTTCTTGACATATCAATCAATAGGAGATATGGGTGTGCATGCTTTTAATGACTTGAGACTACCAAACATGACATGTAGTGGTTAGTTCATTGCATGCAATGCTATTAATTAGCAAATAAACATTAAGATCTCTCGTTTTCCCCTCCTCCTTGGTCACAGTGCACAATCAAAGATGACTTGCTCACCTAGACGGAGGGAGTACTGAATATAATGAGTACTCCCTCCTTCCATCTATATAGGGCCTAATGCGTTTTTCACAACCGCCTTTGACTATTGATAAAATTAATACTACATGACATGCATAATGTGAATATTATATCATTGAATGCTCCTTTCACTTACGAATTTGATGATGTGCTTTGTGTAAGTTGCATGTCATATATTATTGCTCTAACATTTGGTCAAAGTTAGCCTCGAAAAACGCATTAGGCCCTATATAGATGGAAGGAGGGAGTATAAGAACTACGTTTTATAATGAGTGTAAAATATTGATTTGACATTGTGAATGTTGACACATTGTGGAATAGTTTTTGAATTCTGCAAAAGTACTCAACTAGTGATGCGTTCTCCACAAAAAAATGTGTTTACCAATGCATGCATGAACTCTAGTTACTCTAACCCCCCTCTCTTCTTTAATTCTTTGCCACATCAGCATGTTTGCTATTCCCGTGTGCATGATACCAGCTAAGATACCACCATTATGGCCAGCCTTAATCATCGCATGCAATAATTTAGTGCACCTTGAAATATGAACATGTGTGGGGCGTGCTTGTTTTTAATGACTTGAGACTATACCTAGCCCGGCATGCAAGATGACTTATTATGCACCGTTCCCCATACCTGCAGGAAGCTCGTTTGTCTCCAAATTTTTTCCTCTCCATGTGTGGAAACAATATGCCTGCCCTCCTTCTCCCTCCGTCGGTCCCACCACTCCACCCCGTGTGAAAAAATCTGCAAGCATGACTCTCCTCCCCCCATGCTCGTCCAATCCTTTGTGACCAACAATATTTCCACCCCTTCGCTCCCCTGTAATTTACTCCAACAAATATGCCCATGTAGCAGTTACTTAACTGCAGGTGCATTCAGTCACTGACATATGGGCCCAACAGGGGTCTGGCCCACATGTCAGTGACACAACTGGACCGGCAGTTAAGTCGGTGCAGCTCAGTCCATATCTTACTTAGGTGTGCCATTGCTCGCTATAAATACTGCTATCTCCTCCGACATCGCTATCTCCTGCCCCTCACGTTCACGTTCATCGCTATCTCCTCCCCCTCCCTCTCACGTCGACCACCATGGAATCGCCCCTCCCAAGCTCTAGGAGCCCCTCACTGCACCGCGCGGACTGTCACGCGTCGTTGTTCCGTTCCTCGCCGCCACTAGTCGAGGAGGACGTGTCGGTGTTTCGCTCCTCGCTGCTACGCGACGCGTCGCTGTTCCGTTCCTCGCCGCCACTAGTCGAGGAGGACGCGTCGGCGTTCTGCTCCTCGCCGCGACTCGTCAAGGTGGACGCGTCGGCGTTCCCAATCTTGCCAGCACGCGCGCCGGAGGACGCGTCGGCTCCCTGCTACGAGGAGAACGCCGCGCCGCCCGCCGAGCCCCCCCAGCCTTGAGGAGCTTTGGAAAGAAATGGATGTCGCCATGTGGGAGGCTTTGCCTCCAGCAGAGCGCGCCGGAATAGAGGCGGAGAAGAAGATCGAGGAAGAGAAGCGCACCGCGGAACAAGGTTCCTGGGAGGCCTATGTCGCGTCCGAGAGAGTCAGGCAATTGGCTCTTTGGCAGAAGGCTCATGCGAGGGCCGTGAGGGTCGCGGAGGACGCCCGTGCCGAAGCCCTGAGTGCAGTCAGGCCCAAGCGCCTCATCCACGCTTGGCGATACGTGGACCGGGTGCACGCTTCCAGCAAGGAGGAGTACCTGTTGGCGCCGGATCACCACACCGGTGAGATCGCGCTCGCCCGTCGGCAAGCGGCCAATCAGCACCTCGCGAGTTGTGAGGCTGAGGAAGAGGCATTGTGTCGGTGCGCTGGGAAACGGCCGCGCACCAGGGCACTCGTGGCGCGCCGCAAGCGCTCCTGCGAGCGCCGTCGCTTTTAGGAGGAGTATAATTTTTGTTTCGTAAGGCGATCTCATTAGTTTTGGACGCAAATGATAAATCCCAAACGTTCAGGAATTTTTAGCGTCCTTAATTAAGTATGTAAAAGGGAAAGTTTGGAAACCTTGTGTATTCGTACGCATTTTGCAAGTACGTGCATATAGCACAAACTTTACTATATACTATCGCAGGAAAAGAATTCTATGAGACCAGGTCTCACGCGAGAGCCATCCTGATGGATGATACGTGGCATTCATAGATGACAAAGCATCCCCCACCCCCCACTTAAAATCAGGGGCGAGAGATTAGATGCTTTGTGATTTGTGAATGCCACGTGTCATCCATCAGGACGGGTCTCACCTGCTAACCATGAGACCTGGTCTCATATAATTTTTTTCCACTATCGCACTACACATCTCTCTCGATATATGCTTGCAGACTGTGCTACTCCCTCCGTCCAGGTCAATAAGTCATCTTCGGTTGTGCACCGTGACCAAGAAGGAGGGAAGACTTATACACCTAGACGGAGGGAGTACTACTATTACTTATGTACGTGCAAATGCATGTTTTAACATTACCATGCGGTTTTTGTAAAAGTAGAAAAACAACACTAGTCAAGCTTGTGAAATGATTCAATGCAAAACAAATGCAAAAATGCTCGTTTGATTGTTTACTTTTAGCTTCCTTCTATGTGGTTATTTCTCTGCTTGTTTACTTTTAGCTTCCTTCTATGTGGTTATTTCTCTGCCATACTTTGTATGGAGTATCTCACTGGTTGGAAAGGCATGCAAATTCCCAAACCGCTTCCTACACCCTGTATCTCACTGGTTGCCAGCGTTGACGTTGTCGCCCATGTCATCGAGGATGAGGTTGCCGAGGTCGAGGAAGAAGTCATCGTTCACAACTAATCATGTGGACTAGCATAGTAGTAGGATACAGAGTAGAAACATGAATTTTACCACGATTTCGAACAGGAAGGACAGAAACACATATGGTGCAACGGGAGCAGCACCGTTGGCGTTGAGGTTGTCGCCCATGTCCAAACACCACGTAGACACGGTCTTTGAGCACGGTTCGTAGACGTTCCACGCTCGGGCATTGAAGTTTGTAACTATTTTAGATTAGAATATACTACTCCTCCGGTGCTAGTAGAGCAAAGTCCTACTCTACTACTCTACTCAAGCAAGTTAGGGGATAACATTGTAGGGAGTACCAGTACTGTGATCACTCAAGCAAGTTGTCTGGCATCGACATGACCCTACGCTGCTGGTATGTGTCTCGTAAGTCAAGCGGCGTGTTGTAGTCATCATCACATGTCCACTTCCCGCAGCACATATTTGCTTCTCCATCTTTGTCTGCACATAATCTCATCCAATCTTCCATCCCCGCTAAGGCGCCTCCCCCCTCGTCCGAAACCCAAGCACTAACAATGGCAGAACAGAGCAGCGTCCGCCGAAAGAGTGGCTGGAATTTGCTCCCCACAGAGGTAATCAAGCTCATTGTTTCGCGTGTGGACAATCTCAGTACCATGCCGCTCGCTGCGTGCTCGTCGGGGCTGTACCGTTTACTCAAAGCCCTCAGGCCGGAGCTTTTTAAGCCAGCTCCTTGCTTGCTGATGCTGCCTGATCTTCAGAAACGGCGTGTCAAGCAGCATAACGATCGTAGGGTGGCGAGCATCAACCCCCTTGATTGAGATCCGATCCCCGTCAGCCTCAACTACATTAACGGTATGTACTGGGTCGGCATGAACACGTCTTGGATGGTGCTTGTTGACGGTCGCGGCAGCTGGATGCTCGTGGAGGTCTACACCCGGCGATTGATCCCCCTTCCTTCGATTAACACTGCACTGCTTTGGCACCGCGGCCTAGAATACTCAGAATCTTACAGTAGCCAACATGATACCAAGTTTGATTTGCTCAAGGTTGTAATCTGCCAAGTGCCCACAAGATCTACGAATTATAAAGACTTTAGCCTAATTGCGTTCTTCAACTGTGGTGAGGGAGTCCTGGATTAGGGGGTGTTCGGGTAACCGGACTTTACCTTCAGCCGGACTCCAGGACTATGAAGATACAAGATTGAAGACTTCGTCCCGTGTACGGATGGGACTTTCCTTGGCGTGGAAGGCAAGCTTGGCGATGCGGATATTCAAGATCTCCTACCATTGTAACCGACTTGGTGTAACCCTAACCCTCTCCGGTGTCTATACAAACCGGAGGGTTTTAGTCCGTAGGCTAACTTCTTCATCATACAACAATCATACCATAGGCTAGCTTCTAGGGTTTAGCCTCCTTGATCTCGTGGTAGATCTACTCTTGTACTACCCATATCATCAATATTAATCGAGCAGGACGTAGGGTTTTACCTCCATTAAGAGGGGCCAAACCTGGGTAAAACATTGTGTCCCTTGTCTCCTGTTACCATCCGCCTAGACGCACAGTTTGGGACCCCTACCCGAGATCCGCCGGTTTTGACACCGACATTGGTGCTTTCATTGAGAGTTCCTCTGTGCCGTCGCAATCAGGACGGATGCCTCTTCCTGTCTTTAAAGATGGCGCCGTTACTAAGGGAACTTTGGCTGTCGGCCAAACTCTCCGGCTAGGCAGTTTTCTCATGACCGCCTGTTCGGCCGTTGCGCCGACGGTGACCTCTCAGGTCATCAAAAGCAATCTTCACGTCAGCTCGGAGCTTGCCGAGCATTTAGATCCAATGGAGCTCTTCTTCGTAAACGAGCTCTTGGATTGCATCGCCGCCTTGGGTCTCACTACGGATTATGACCAGGTTGGGCTTAAACCCGATCTAAGAGAAATTAATTCTCCCCAAGTCACCCATCACGTTGCCGTGGTAGAGGCACAGTGCGGCGGCTTTTCACCTATCTTAAGGACTAGCTACGTCCGTATTCCCGATCCCTCCAAGTCGGATACCCGCAGAGGGGAGGAGGTAACTCAAGACCTGAACTTAGAATCAGGCAACGGGCTAGATTCACTGGACAACATCCAGGAATCCAAACTTCAGAGTTCGGAAACTCCTTGGCCTCTGAGTCTTAGATTGGGTGAAGTCCCGGATTTAATTCCACCCACCCACCCGAACATAAGCAATCTATCCCAAATCAGGCAAAAGCCTAAAGAAACAGTACATCATTACTGGGCAAGGTTGCTCCTGGTTATGAACAGGATAAAGGACTGCCGCGAGGAAGACGCATTCTCAATCTTTTGCAATAATTGCACGAACAAGGGAATCCTCAATGCCACAGGTCGTCGTGATCTTACATGCTTCGCTGACTTGGCATCCATAGTACAAAAATACTGTGCGATGGAAAGCGCCCGGAAAACCGAAACTAAATTTTGGGACAATCCGGCCCTGAATAGAAACCTCGTCCGAAATAAAAGGGTGCATCATCATCAGACACCCGGGTTAAAAACCAAAAAATGGTTTACTATGTGTCTACTGTCCTCACCCCATGAAAATCATGGTACCCACATTATCAAAAGATTGCATATGCAGTATTCATGGCATCCCGGAAGCTACGACACTACTTTCAAGAGTGTTCAATCACAGTAGCATCAGAAGTACCACTCAACGATATCATAAACAACCGTGACGCAACGGGCCGGATTGCAAAATGGGCCATCGAGCTCCTCCCGTTCGACATAACTTACAGGCCACGGCGAGCTATCAAATCGCAAGTTTTGGCCGACTTCGTCGCAGAATGGATGGAGGCCGAACTCCCTAAAGAGTATGGCACATATTCAAATTGGATCATGCACTTCGACGGTTCCAAAATGTTGGCCGGACTAGGGGCCGGCGTCGTTTTGACGTCCCCCACAGGAGACACAGTTCAATATGTGCTCCAGATTATGTACACGGACTCCACCAATGCAGCCGAATATGAGGCCCTTTTACATGGTCTTCGGATGGCAGTATCCATGGGCATTCAACGCCTAGAGGTGCGCGGGGATTCGAACCTCGCGATATTCCAAATCAATGGAGACTTCGATGCCAAGGACCCAAAAATGGCAGCTTACCGCAACGCCGTCCTCAAAATGTCAGCTCGGTTTGAGGGGCTCAAATTTCACCATATAGCCCGAGAAAATAATCAGGCGGTAGACGTCCTGGCACGCATCAGCGCAAAACGCGATGCGGTCCCCCCCAACATCTTCCTGGAAAGGCTGTTCAAGCCATCCGTAGTATGGGAAGGGGAACATGGCAATATTAGCCCGGACCCAACCGCACTGTCCGACGCCGAACAATCTGACATAATCGGAGGCTCTACCAAGGAAATCACAACCTCAGCCCACGTACTAATGGCTGTTATCGCCCCGTGGACAGAACCATTCATAGCCTACCTTACTAGGCAGGAACTCCCAGAGGACCAAAACGAGGCACGCTGTATAGTGCGGCAATCTAAAGCCTATAAAGTCAATGAGGGAGAACTTTATAAGAAAAGCACTACCGGAGTCCTTCAAAGGTGTATCTCCGAAGAGGAAGGGTGGAACCTGCTGGCTGAAATTCATGCCGCACTCGGTGGCCATCACGCCGCAGCCCGGTCCCTTGTAAGCAAGGCTTTCCGTACAGGCTTTTATTGGCCAACGGCCCGGGCGGACGCTCAGGACTTGGTCCAAAAATGTGTCAGTTGCCAGCTTTTTGCAAACCAAAGACACATGCCACCCACCGCCCTCCAAACTATCCCCATCACTTGGCCCTTCGCGGTCTGGGGGCTTGACATGGCGGGACCCCTTAAAGGCGGAACCCACAAGAAAAAATACTTACTGGTCATGCTGGATAAGTTCACCAAATGGATAGAAGCCAAGCCTGTTAAGACGGCCGAATCCGGACCTGTGATAGACTTTATATCTGGGGTCGTAGACTGTTATGGCGTCCCCCACAGCATCATCACCTATAACGGCACAAACTTTACGGCCGATGAGGTAAAACTCTGGTGCAAAAACATGGGCATCAAGCTCGATTACGCTTCCGTCTATCACCCACAAACTAACGGTCAGGTCGAACATGCAAATGGTCTCATCATGAGCGGCATCAAACCCAGATTAGTGCGGTCCCTCAAGGAATCTAACACACACTGGGTAGAGGAGCTCGACTCCGTACTCTGGGGGCTGCGGACCACGCCGAATCGCACCACCGGGTACACACCATTTTTATGGTGTACAGTGCAGAGGCAGTCTTGCCCTGCGACATAATTCATGACTCACTTCGAGTGTGCATGTACGAAGAAAGGGAAGCCGAGCTCGATCGGAAGGACAGTTTGGACACCTTAGAGGAGGAGCGCGACGTGGCAAAAGCCCATTCCGCATTCTATCAACAGTAGGCTCGGAGATATCAAAGCAGAGAAGTGCGGGCCAAAAACTACAATGTTGGCGAATTAGTTCTACGCCTACCTGACAAGAAAAAGGACAAGCTGAAGCCCAAGTGGGAAGGTCCCTTCATAATCGACCAAGTCCTGACCGGTGGAGCATACCGCCTACGAGATGCGTCGGATAACCGACTCGAGCCGAACCCATGGAACGCAGCCCGTCTCCAAAGATTCTATGCCTAACGCCGGACTCTGTGTTTGTATCCTTCCTCCGTCCATTTTTTACATTTTTTGTCATTTCTCTCCTTCCCCTCTTTTCTTTTATAGCCCTTAAAGGCTCCTTAAGTGATGTGCTACTTGCGCTCATCAAACCTGGGGGCTTCTTTAACAGAAGCTTCTTTACTCGGGCTTCACGCCCACCACATGTGTTAAACTTTCGCATGTACCTTTTCTTCACCATTATATGCATCGATATGACTTATGTTTTGGCCAAGCTGGGTTGCCTGGCTCCTGTGCTTACCCCTACGTTCCCGATTGTTCGGCTAGGTGGTAAAGGGAGCACCTCTGCAATTGTTACTGCCGGATCAGCCGGATGTGTACCTCAGACTGGGTGAAGTCGAAAGCTAGCGTTCTTAAGGGAATATTCGGTCGGTGAACTAAAAGATGACCTTTTTTCACTTATATATGCCCCCAGATGATTTTCCTGCGTTTGCAGCCTGGACATGCACTTTAGGGCATGCCTCCCAGAGAAAGGAACCCTAACGGAACTATTCTCTCTGGAAGATGTTTCTTACTAACCATGTAATATAACATAACTAGTTGGGCACTTGTCCGATAAAACACTAATGACTCCTACGCCTGGTCTCCATGCGTACCCCAGTTCTTACATAACCGGTAGGGTATTCGGATACACTCCGGACCTTCAGGTCCTAAGGTTGAAGAGAAAAGGTCGACAACGACAAACGATCTACAATCTGGCTAGAAGGCATTACACATGTCAATCAACAATTACATAGTCACTCTGACTGATTGTATTCCTCTTCAATACCATCTAACAGGCTGCCTAACTTACAGTCCTGCTGGGAATACTTTGCGACCAATTCTACTTGGCTGTACACTAAGCTTATAGGGATCTCCTTCCCGTCAAGCCCCACAGGCCCGACCTCGGCCATGTGGTTTGGGTCAGACTTCGTGTACAGCGTCTTCACCATGGCCCAGGCCTCCCTGGCGCCTTATCGGCAGGCCGATATCTTCCATAACCGGAAGTGCCACCAAGCTCCCTTAAGCTTCTCCGAAAGCTCTCCAAGGCCCTTGGGCGTGGAGTGGGAAGGCCATAACGCTTGGGCAACGCCCCGCATCGCCTGCCGAACTCCCTCGTGCAGTTACGAGAGCTCGGGAAGAAGGTCACCCATAGAACCGGGCATCTCCTCTGCAGGACAACCCGTTAGCATACCTACAGACATTACTCTGTTAGTCGACTTCCTCGCCGAACTCTTTCTTTCAAAGATTCTCTTAAGCACTTACTAAATATGCCGTGTCGAAGCCACTGATTCTCCTTAGTGGAGTCCAACAGCTGGCCACGAACATCTTTAAGTTCAATGTCCAGCTTGGTGTTGGCGTCTTGAAGATCATTCTTCTCCCGCCTCACCCTTGTCAGCACACTCTCACCGGCCTCTATCCGGCGTAAGAGTTGTTGCCTCTCCGGATCCAGTCCGGCGCCATCTGCAATATGATTTGTCAGATTTACACCCACGCCGCACTTCGCAAGATGTTAATCTTTCGAAGTATATCTTACCAGGGGGGGTCCCTTTGGGCTCCCCTGCCGCGGCTAGTGCGGCCTTTAGTTGGGCTTTGCACTCTTCCAGCTCCTGGGACAGTACGGTATTCTTCTCTGTAAGAACCTGCATAACAAATGATCCTTAAATCAGTTACTCTAACTGTTTCAAGTCTTGGGGGCTACTGGTATATATATATTTACCAAAATTTTCTTGCCCATATGTCTTTTACATATTGCTCCGTGGCTCTAGCTAAACCATTTTGAGCGGCACGGAGGTACGCATCTCCTGAATTGAAGGCATCTAATGCCTCTTGGGAGAAACAAGCGTCGCGAAGAACTGTCCGGCGATGCCTGTGGTTCATGGCACTCTCCACCAAGGAATTGGTGGCAGACAGCCTATCCGCATCCTCTGTCGGAGGAGTGTCCGGCACGCGCCTTGTGTTCGCTTCCGCTTCCGGGCCAGGCGTTGGAGCCTGGCTGGTGGAGGAACGATTGGCAACCTCTCCGGATGTAGTCCGGTGAGGTCTCTTTGTCCTGAAGATAGCACGAACATTAATATACCCTGAAGGAATAGCACCAGGGAAAAAGAGGGTGCGCTATACCTTTGCACCGACGTCTCAGTCCGGACTACATTCCTTTTTACCCCACGGGGCCCTACGGCCCCTCGTTGGCTAGCCGCCGCAGGTTCGGCCTCCCCCCTCGGAAACCTCCCCTGCACAACATGGTCGTTGTCAGGAAAACTGAAATACATGAGAATGGATTCCTTCTCAAGGGGATGAGACTCTGCTCTCCGTTACCTGGGAGGCCGGGATTAACCCTGGGTAATCAGCCGTAATGGCCACCAAGGCATTGTCCTTGCTTAGTTGATGGAACACCCCATCAATCAGCTCCACAGATATGTCCGGATACTCTTGAGAGGCCGGGTCGAGGGACCTTCTTGGGTCCTCGGGTTGTGGAGGAGGGCTGTTTATTTCCTTAACAGCCCGGCGCAGTTCCTGCGTTGAAGTTGTTAGATTAAATATTTGACAATGGGAATACAAACCGGATGGGCAAGTAAATGCGGCCGCTTACCCAGCTTGGTGGATTGTGCATAGAGAATCCACCCGGTGGGTTGACGCGGAGAAATTCCTCCTCTTCTCCCTTATACAAAGTGGACAAGATCTTTAGTAGAGCGGCAGCCGAATCCGGCCCCTTGCGGCCGTAGCGGGTGGCGTAGTCCTCCCCGTTGAAATCCCACATGGGGTGGCTTCTATATTGAAGTGGCTGCACCCCCCGCATAATGCATTCGGCCATAACCCCGATCATGGTCAGTCCGGAATGGGCTAACAATCTTATTCGGCCCAGCAGGTAAACGATGTCCCTGTCACTTTCTCTCTGAGCGCTCCGCGGACGCCAGCTCAGGCGCTTCTTTAAGGGAGCACCGTCGAACTCAGGGAGGCCGATCCGAACAGGATCTGGCAGCGGGACATCCTCTATATAAAACCATTCCGAAGGCCAGTCTTCGGACGCCTTCTTTGGGGTTCCGGATAGATATCCGGTCCCGGCGATACGCCACACTTCGGCTCCGCCCACTTGATATATGGACCCCTTTTGAGAGCGGGGCACCAGGCAGAATAACCTCTTCCACAACGCGAAATGAGCCTCAACACCCAGGAATAGCTCGCAAAGGGCGACGAAGCCCGCGATATGCAATATAGAGCCGGGCGTGAGATTGTGCAGCTGGAGGCCGTAGAACTCCAGAAGCCCGTGGAGAAAGGGATGAATTGGAAATCCAAGTCCTCTTACGAGATAAGGGACGAGACACACCCTCTCTCCTTTGGAGGGATTGGGGGTGCTCTCCGCTTGCTCTCCGCCATTATAGGTGGCGAGTCCGGCTCGGACCGGGGCCATATAGGCCTGAGGGAGAAATCCCTTGGCCTGAAGCGACACTAGCTCGCTGTGCGGGATGGAGCACCTCTCCCAGTCTCCAGGTTTAGGACTAGAAGGGCGAGAGGAGGAGCTGCGATAGCTAGCCATGCTGGAATGGACCTTTGCTGGAGGCACTCTAATGATTACTCGCGGAAAGGAGAAGGTGTGGTTTGGATCTGAATCCCCATCCCATTAAATAGGTGGCTCATTTATGCAGCTAGGGGTGTGACTGTAAAAATACCCCGACTTTTTGCATTCGTTTGATACGTGGAAGATGGTCATTATTGGGCGTGGAAGCCAAGGTGCGCTACATTACGAAAATCAGACATTATTCAGCAGGTACACTGAATTTGGAGAAGAACCCGCCTTGCAATGCCGAAGACAATCTACGCGCCGGACTCATCGTCATTGAAGCCTGGTTCGGGGGCTACTGAGGGAGTCCTGGATTAGGGAGTGTTCGGGTAGCCGAGATATACCTTCAGCCGGACTCCAGGACTATGAAGATACAAGATTGAAGACTTCATCCCGTGTCCGGATGGGACTTTCGTTGGCGTGGAAGGAAAGCTTACCGATGCGGATATTCAAGATCTCCTACCATTGTAACCAACTTGGTGTAACCCTAACCCTCTCCGGTGTCTATATAAACCGGAGGGTTTTAGTCCGTAGGCCAACTTCTTCATCATACAACAATCATACCATAGGCTAGCTTCTAGGGTTTAGCCTCCTTGATCTCGTGGTAGATCTACTCTTATACTACCCATATCATCAATATTAATCGAGCAGGACGTAGGGTTTTACCTCCATCAAGAGGGCCCGAACCTGGGTAAAACATTGTGTCCCTTGTCTCCTGTTTCCATCCGCCTAGACGCACAGTTCGGGACCCCCTACCCGAGATCCGCCGGTTTTGACACCGACACGCGGTCTCGCCTATCTGACAGGTCACTGCGTTAAGTGGATAAATCTACACGTCCATCGCAGGATCATACATCCTCCATGGTTCTCTGATGCCATTGAACACAAGGGCTTCATTTACGTTGTCGACTCCTTCTATGGCTGGATGTATTGCTGGCCTACTCCAGTCATCGCTACAAACGGCTGTTACAGCAGTATGTTACTTTCCTATGATATCATGATGGCTTGCTTATATTACTGTCAACATTTGCTGAAAAAAATATTAATGCTCATAACATGCTGTTCTTAAGATTGACTAAACCAAGAGCCCTTTTTTATTTGACTCCAACTTGATATGATGTTGTAGGCCGCCTGGTGTCCCTACCCTTCCTAATCCCAGAACCTTTCAAAGAAAAGTGGCATGGCAATTGCAGGTGGTTCCTGGCTCGATCAGACGACGACGAAAGATTGATGATCATTCGCACGTACCGGACGTGTTGTTTCGCGGAATACAATCACAGTCAATGCAAGGTCTTTGAGCAGGATCCTAGCTTCTCTGGGCCTTCTGGAATTTTTGACTGGAGGCTGGTAAGTAGCCTTGGTACACGCTCTCTGTTTGTCAGACTGAATTATCCGATTAACCAGGAGATAACCGACGGCAAGGATCATGATGCCAGCGCGGTTTCGTTCATCAGGCAAAACTGTGTGTACACAGCGTACCATGCGTCTCTGCATGCACCATACCCTGATATGTGCCGCCATGCTCTACAGCCCGAAGTAGGAGAGAGGGTCGCAAGTATCAGACTTCGACCTGCTGGCTGGAGTTTCCCCCGTCAGGCACCCATCTGGTTCAAGCCGCCAGCCAATCTCCACAGCTTAATAAATAGTAACGTCTAACTGAGCCAGTTAGTTAGATGCGTACACTTGGTGTAGTAGGATCTTTATTTAGTTTGATGCACACACTTGTTCTTTTTTGGTAGCCCCTTTGTAATGATGGCTGATATTTGGTTTGGAAGAGAGAGCTGCATCTTCACTCTTCTGGCCTGCTTACTGCTTCTGTTGCACCCCCAGCCCTGGTTGCTGCTGTTGTTTTCAATGTACAATCAGTAGTATATTTCATCTGTTGGTTGAATAAATGTGTTGTTAGAATGACAAACACAATGTTTTGGAAGTCATTGCACTGTTCGATCCTTTAGTGCCCTGTACCATACGTAGCGCATACTATTTATCGTACGAAACACATTTTTTTGAAACTCGGAACACATTTTCCACTTGTTGATAACATGCAACCCACTGATGAAGGCCCAATAGAGAAGCCCATAATTAACTGGAAGGGAGGCTCTCACATGAATCCGGCCCAGGTACATGCTCATGGTCCCTTAAACATAAATAAGTAAATAAATAAATAAATAAAGCTAAATGCTCATGCACCAGTTCTTTGGGAAAATAGGTAGCCCAGTATTTCTTTTTGAAGAATACCCAAGCTAGGCCTATTTGTTTTCTCCGAATTACTGGGCTGCAAATCTTTCAAGATGAGGAGGGATGCATTCCGGCCTAGCTTAAGCGTATGGTCAATGTCTGTTAAAAGTAATATCAAAAGGGGTTGAAAATTCCAAAAAATTTATAGCAAATGGGATATAAGTTTCTTTTTTTGTTTTTGTTCTTCACTGATATCTTATACGTATTTCATTGGATTTAACATGACATAGTACTAATTTATTTTTAAATTTGTTTTAGTATGGCTATTAATTTTTGGATTAAGAATATTTTGTTCCCCAGCAAAAATTTGCGAATTTTCAAAATTTCCCACATATTTAGGTAATTTTTTGACCCTGGTACTGACCACAAAATGGCCAGCAATTCTAAAAATGGAAAAAGGGCTGCAATAAATTCCATATGAATTAGAAAATGAGTAACTATTATAAAAATAATAGCAAATGGGCTGTACACGCCACAGATTTTGAGGCTGACTTGTTTACGCAAGGCTTTGTCAATGAACACATGATTCTAGCAGTAGTTAGTGTTGGATGTCCATCCAACCACCGACATGCTTCTTCAATCTCTGATCTTCCTGCTCCAGCTGCCTAAACTAGCACCGGCGGGACTGCCTGCTCCCTCCTCTTGTGGCCCGCCGTGATGCCGCGCAGGCTTCCCCGACCCACCCTACTCCCTCTGCTGGCCTGGCCGCACGCAATCAACTGCCTCCTTATTACGCGAAAAAAATGATTCCTCCCACTGACATCTGGGGCGCACCGGTTGGGAGGCTGACCTGTGGGCATACTAAGTTGACACGTACGGAGGGCTTGTCAACTTAGTCAACAAACTATTCTAGCAGCAGTAACCGTTGGATTTGAATCGAACAGTCCTACTGTTCTTCAATCGCTGCTCTTCTTGCACCAGCCGCCCAAAACAGCGCCGAGGAGACCGCCTGCTCCTGCCTCCAGTGGCCGGTTGTGCTACCGATGAGGCCTCATCGCCCCCTACTACTCCCACCGCTAGCCAGGCCCTACGGCGACGGCAGCCTCACACTGCAGCTGAACCAGTGAACCCTCGTACTCCTCTCCGCGTGGGCATCCACTGCCGCGTCTTCCTCGGCTCCGCGTTGTCCCCTTCCTAGGCCTCACCGTCATCCACCGCCTTGGTGCTCTCGGCACGGCGTGGTCAACGACATTCCATCGGAAGAGTACTATATGTGGAGAGGATGACAGCTGGGTCCACGGCCACAGCCCAGTTTTTTTGTGATTTGCCAAGTAAGTCGCTTTGTCAGGAATGTTGGGCTGCAAATCTTTCAAGACGAGGAGAGCTTTCATTCGGCTGGCCGAGAAAATGGCCCATCAATAATGCTAACAAAAAGAATATGGGCTCCAAAAAAACCTTAATAATTAGCAAATGGGCTATAAATTATTAGAAATAATGGCAGATGGGTTGTATGCTGTTTTCCACATATTTGAGGCTTTCCTAAAAAAGGTTGACACACAAGCAGTGACTTAAGGATGGCCATCCAACGGCCATTTTGCTTCTTGAATCTCTGCTCTTCCTGCTCCAGCCGCTCAAACAGGCGCCGGCGGGACTGCCTGCTCACTCCTCCCCGCGGCCGGCTCTGCTGCCGCGCAGGCCTCACCGCCCCACCGTACTCCCATCGCTGGCCTAGCCATCCCTCTACTCACCCACACCTACTGTTATTCTCCGGCGACGGCAGACGAACCAGTAAACCCTCGTACAGTCGTACTCCCCTCCGCGTGGGAAACAACTGCTGAGTCTTCCCTGCCTCCGTGTCGTTCCCTTCCTAGGCCTCGCCGTCGTCCACCGCCCTGGTGATCTCGGCGTGGCCTGGTCAACATGGTCAATGACCGACATGCATCTGAAGTGGACTTTACGTGGAGAGGCCGACAGCTGGGTCCACGGCCGCACGCAAGGAAATGCCTCCTTATTACGCACAAAATAATGATTACTCCACCTGACATCAGGGGCCCACCAAAAGGGCCTCTGTATTTCACGAAAAAAGTTACTGCCGCTGACAGCTCGGACCCACCAGCTATATCTTCGCACGCAAGGAAGTGCCTCCTTATTACGCACAAAAAAATGAATACTCCCCCTGTTAGCTGGGACGCAATATAGTGGCAGGCTGACTTGTGGGCCTACTAAGTTGACGGGGATGGAGGGCTTTGTCAACTTAGTCAATATGCATGATTCTAGCTCCAGTGACCGTACGATGTCCATCCAACGACCGTAGTGCTTCTTCAACCTCTGGTCTTCTTGCTCCAGCCGCCCAAACCAGCGCCGATCGTGCCTCGTGCTCCTGCCTCCCGTGGCCGGCTGCGATGCGGCGGAGGCCTGACCTCCCCCTACTACTCCCACCGCTGGCTAGGCCATCCCTCTACTCACCCACACCCCCTGTTATTCTGCGGCGATTGCAGCCTCACACCGCAGCGAACCAGTGAACCCTCGTACTCCTCTACGTGTGGGCATCCACTGTCGCGTCTTCCCCGGCTCCGTGTCATCCCCTTCCTAGGCCTTGCCGTCGTCCACCACCCTGGTGCTCTCGGCGCAGCGTGGTCAACATGGTCAAGGAACGGCTTCCATCGGACGTAGACTATACGTGGAGAGGCTGACATCTGGGTCCACGGCTGTAGCAAGGAAGTGCCTCCTTATTACGTGCAAAATAATTATTCCTCCACCTGACAGCAGGACCCACCGGACGGGCCACCGTATTTCACGAAAAAAACATTTCCCCCTTACTGCTGGGACCCACCAGCTACATCTTCGCACGCAAGGAAGTGCGTCCGGGCAAAAAAAACGATTCGCCCCCTGACTGCTGGGACCCACCAGCTACATCTTCGCAGGCAAGGAAGTGCCTGACAGTCGGGACCCACCTGGTCGAAGCGTACGTAGCGTTGTCATTCTGGTCCCGAACGTGTACGTACATACCGGTCGATGTAGAGGCGCGCACGTGTCGTAGTAGAGGCGCGCACATGTCGTAGTAGAGGCACGCACGTAGCATTTACACGTACGTACAGCGGCCAGGGTGCAAGAAAGAAAATATGGCCACATATGTGTACATACGGGCGGGGTCTCGAACGCGTACTCGTGCATACGTACGGCCAAGGCTCGTGTACATGGCTGAGTCGGAATGGACAAACAGCGTCGTCGTCGTGTTCATGGGGAGGCAACGAAATGTGTCGTGTTCATCGGGAGGGCTTGGACGGAACAGGCGATGGAAACGAGGCCCGGCGTACCGCAGAACGGAGGAAACAGCCTTGTGTTTGACCGGCCACGTTCGAAAAGGGATCCTGTTCATCGGGAGGGGTCTGGCATACCACAAAACGGAGGAAACGGACCTCCTACGGTCGAAACGGGGGTCCTGTTCATCGGGAGGGATGTGGCGTACCGCAAAACGGAGGAAACAGACTTGTGTTGGAGCGCTACGATCGAAACGGGGTTCCTGTTCATCGGGAGGGGTGTGGCGTACCGCAAAACGGGACTCCACGGGATACTGTTCATCTCCACCGTCGACCCCCTCCAGCCTCCACGAGCTATTGTTCATCCACCATCGACCTCCTCCAGCCTCCACCTGTGACTGTTCATCCACGGGCTCCTATTCATCCAGCCTCCACCGCGCGCTACTCCAGCGGCTACTGTTCAACCAGCCCTCTCCACGGGCTCCTGTTCAACCACCTCTCCATGGGTTACTGTTCATCCTATCCTCCACCGTCTACCGTTCATCCTGCCCTCCACGGGGTCCTGTTCATCCACCCCACCGAGAACTGTTCATCCACCCCCCCGCGCAATGCTCACTGTTCATCCAGAGGCAGCATCGATCGGCTTCAGTTAGCAGCAGTAGCGAAGGAATCGCTCGATCGGGTTTAGTTAACAGCCATCGATCGATCGCTCGGGTTCAGTAACGCGTAGCCTACAGTGCAATCGCTCGGGTTCAGTTAGAGCCCAACGCATCGCTCGGGTTCAGTTAGAGCCAACGCCTCGCACACACGCACGTACGTGTATGAGAGAAACACGCATCGCTCGGCCCCCGACCTCCCACCGTAATCGGGAACTCCCTGAAATTTTCCTCCCCCTCGCTTCTAGCATGGTTTTTTCCGTCATGGACGGCCCAAAGAATGTCATGTAGCTGCATCTCCGGCCTGCCCAGGACGAAAAGCCCATTTTCTGTCATGATTTTTTGTCATAGAAGTAGGAGCCCACCACATCTATGATGATACCAGGGTTTGTCACAATTATCGTCATAGAAGTGTCATATGTATGACAGAAAAAAATTTCGTTCGGCCCAAAATGTCATGGATGTGTCTTTTTTTTGTAGTGATTATATCTCGAACCATGCATGAACTGAGGTAAGTTGCATATTTTTTCATATATACTCGTGTACAATGTATATTCAAATGTACCCCCTTCATACCAAAATAATCGTAGTTTCAGGATTTTCAAGAGTAAAGATTTGTGAAGTTTGACAAATCCTGAAAGTTCAATTCAAGAGAACCAAAAACGTTAATGCTTCTGCTCCCAAATATTGAACTAAGCACCAAATAAGCCTCTGGTCACCCGAAACCGCGCGAGACTAATGTTTGGTGGTAGGAAATTACTGTCCTGGCTCTGGCCCATGTAGTCTATCGGCCCGATGTCCAACAGTCTAAACCGGGGTAGGTTTGTAACTTCACCAAGACGCTAGTCTCAACCGCCTCCGAGAAGCATTCATACGTCGTGGGCGCCTAAACACCCATGCGCTCGGCTGAAATCTATTCCGCCCACCATTTGGGACACCTGAGATTACTGTCCTACCCCAACCCGCAATATGTCCAAAATTTTAGATGGTGGCAAAGTTTGTAACTTTTCCCAAATTTCAAACAAGCGTGTCCCAAACCTAAACATTGTTCCCCCTTAGTCCCCCTCCCTCCGTTTCCATACTCCGTGGGCGCCAAAATGCCCTCTCCACCAGCCGCGAAACCCCAGTCTCTTCTGTCCTCCAGCCCATCGCGCCAATCCAATGCCGCCCTCCTCCATCACGTCGGAGCTGGTACCCCGACGCCATCATCCAACGCAACCGCAACCGCAACACCCTCAAGGACTTAGCAGCTGAAGCAAGGCAGAGCTGCCTCCAAGACGCCGACACCGACGTGCGCCGTACCAAAACCACTTCGACCACGCCATCCTGCACCTCACTGATGCCGCTCCACTGTCGCAACTGTCGCACCGGAGTTGTTCCCGCTATGCCGTCGTTCGCCGCCTCGGATCTGGTTCCCCGTCGCTGACAAACGGCCACCGCACCACACTCAACAACTTGGCCATGGGTTCGTCCAAGGCTCCACCGTCCTCGACAACTTCTCATTTCCAGTGAACCACAAGAAGATCATTGGAAAAATAGAAGGAGGACAGAGCACTGCCAGCAGAAAGAGGTACTCCTCTTCCCTTATTCGTGCAAATCTTACTTCTCTGCTCACACCGTATTCATCCCACTAAAGAAACTAGTTGAGCGCTTCTTACTGCATCTTCTTCGTGATACTTAAAGCACAAGGTTTCATCCCATTTACTATTTCACCTTTGCTAGAGGTCAGTAGCCCGCCTGGATTCTATTCAGGGTTAGTCGAATCGCAATTAAAAGAAGAAGCACCTGCTTTGGCGTGTGGAGCACCTAGTTTGCCTGTTCGCCGGGAAGCGGCGCATCAGTGTCTATCATAGGGCTGTGGGGTGCAGGGGCTGCTTGCGCCCGATCTGGAGGTCAGTGGGGCTTGAAGGGATGGCCGGGGGCGGTGCCAAGCACGACGGTGCAGTGAGGTCGAGGGGAGGGCGGAGGCAGGGGACTAGGCTGGTGCTTGCTGGTGTTTCGAGGAAGATTGTAACACTGACTGGCTGGAGGTAGATGAAGGTGATCTGCCCGTTCTTTGTACATCAGACAATGCAGAAAAAATGGAATGACCTATTCGTTTTTAGTCGACTGTTATTTTCATAGGACCACACCTTGTGGTGTGCTGGAGGAGCATTTGCATTCCCCAGCCATCCCTGTGCTCATATTTCAAAATCCTAGAATCTAGTAATTTCGTGTGCCATGCATGTTGAAGAGCTATCATATGTCTCCCGTCATTTATTTCTCACCGACCTGCTATCTGCTACCTTTACACTGTACTACTTGTGCACACACTTCACCCATACTCACACTATTATTTTTTATGCATGGGTATTTTAGACTCTCACCCAGTGTTGTTGAATACAAAAAAGAAAAGACAGAAGTCGCTCTAGTGTAATTCAAAGATAAGCACTAAGCGTTTCAGCGCTCTAAATGGTGCAGTGTCAGCAGATGGTGACAGTAAACGTAGCTCTGCAGTTGATGATCTCAATTGCCACACACAACCATCCTAGGTGCTTGCTTTAACTTCGCGCTGTCAAATGTGGTTGCATGTTGCATATGGTGTGTAGCTTGTATTGCTTCCAATTTGGTTAAATTGCATTTTCTTAATTTACACATTATACCTTTGAAAATGACACGCCTTCCTGTTTTTGATACATACTACATATGTCTATTAACCATGTTCGTACATCAAACCAATGCTCTTTTGTATCACTCATCAATCACTTATGATGAGACAGTCACCCCAATGGGTTACTGTGAGACGCGCTACTCGTTTAAAGAGTGCAGTGTTATCCTCCCCACATGATTCTGAAGAAACAGCAAGGCTAAATGAAGATAGTCACTACTGCAGGATGCTGCTAATGCGACACTACGATCAAAGACCCTTCGAGAAATTGTGTGCGATGCAATAATCGCAAATGGTGTTGTATGAAAACCGTCAGAAATGTATAAAACGTTTGCGATGACGGATGCATCAAACACGGTTCAGGTTTTATTTGCGTGTGCGATGAAGGGCATACGGTTCAGTTCAATGAACTGTTTGCGATGAGGAGGAACAAAAGAAATGGGCAGCCAGATGAAGACATGTGCGATACACGACATATGGTTCACTCAGATGATCTGTTTGTGATTAGGTAACACAAAAGAAATGGTGAGCTAGATCAAAGGTGTGTGTGATATACGACATGCGGTTCAGTCGGATGAACTGTTCGCATTGAGACAGGAGAACAGAAACAGTTCAAATGAACAAGATGTGTGTGATACGAGGCAAACAGGTCTGTAATCAGAGACGTGTGCGAAGACCGATAACAACACAGACGATTACTGCTAACAAGACATGTGTGTTGTGAGCAAACGATTGCTGGTATACAATTGTGAGTGATTGATGAAAACATCACCGACGGGTTCCATTGTTTAGTCCGTGTGCGATGTGATTTTCTTTGTCCGCACAACATCTATGCTCTGTCTAGATCATCAACATATATATACTTAAAAAGACAGCATTGCATAACCAAATTAAGCATACAATTACAGAAGTGACTACACACATAACATTTCCACACACCAAAAAAAGCAATTACATGCATATGAAAGTAGGAGAAACAAGGATCTAATCATCTACTTATTGTTGCAACGACGCTTGCCATTGCTCTGCTTTCGGCTGGATCCCTGGCTGTTTTAGGGAAGGAGGGACTTCCTCATGTCAACGATCCGCCTGTACATGTCGTAGCTTGTGTATGCCTCCTTGGCCGCGTACACGAAGTTAGCTTTGTCGAGTTTCTCCATCCAGGCCGAGTGCCAGCCACGCTTGTCCTTGTTGCATGAATCCTTCATGTCTCTGTAGTAGGGGTCGATGATGGCCTCGGCGAGGTGAACCAGTGAGTCCTTCTCATGCTCCTTGCTGCCCTTGATCTTGTATTGGCCCTGGATGTCGACAAGATTCTAGCAGGAGATGCCCGAATTCTCAAGCGCCTTTACATCGTTGGTGATGTCCACCATAGCGAACATGTAGTGGGGGCTGTTGACAAACCAGGCAAGATGCTCGAAATGCCTTGTGGCCAGGCAGTAGTGGTATACAAGGACGTGGTGGCGCATGCACATCTGGGCGACGGCGACCTTGGGACGAGACCCGACACGAGCGCGGGTGTACTCGAGGTCGAACCCCACCACCTTGTACTTCTCCTCGGTAAGCAACAGCTCCATGATGTGGATGGAGTGCTCTGCCCAGACCGGGTCGTTGGTGTACACCACCGAGAGGTCCATGAACCTTCTATGGGTGTCCACCACGACACGCATGGTGAACTGCTGCTCGTCGTCGGCAGCCGCTCGGAGCGCCATTGGAGCCGCGTAGGATACCCTCTAAGAATTTCTTGTGGTGGGTGTTCTTCTTGCAATGGTGGGGCGCGATCGAAAGGTTGAAGCGACACAAGGGTAGGTTAAATGGCCGCTGTAATAAATGGGGGCCGACCAGCCTGTAATCATCACGTCTTGTCACGACGTTCATAGCGGAGGATTCCAAAATCCAGTGCACGCTTGACAACACCGCACCCCAGGCGTGGGCTCGAAGAGCCTGTTCCCGCGCTACCACTCTATTTACTGTGCAAGCTTCCCGCCCGTCTAGTTTGGCCATGCGTCGGCTAGAAGAGGGACAAATCATGGGCGTTTATTGGCAAAAAGCTTTGTAAAAACTAACTGTGTGGAATGACTTCGGTCATAAGTTTACCCTTGGGTGATGAGGTCAAAGTTACACAGAAGGGTGATGATGGACACTCGAGTGCGATAATTAATTCTGCGCTCTATAGTGCACACGGTGGAAGAAACCAACTGTGTGCAATATTGTTGAAGATCACAGTCGAGTTAGCTATACAGATCGTGTGTTGTGAGATCGACAAGGTAAACTGATCCGAGAATGGTTAATAAAATCTAAGACCATTGCAATATACGAGTCTCATACGATGCCATTTCAACGATTGTACCACAAAAGCTCGAAATGTTACAAGGTTCAAATTCCAGAGTTATATGGCTCAAGTTCGAAGATTAGAAGGTTCAAACTGATATTAGAAATGAAATTCACCTCATCAGCTGCAAACGCTCACGCTAATGCGCTGAACATGGATATCAGAGAGGTTCAAACTAATATCACTGCTTCTAAGTCTGGCTTCGAAACCTCACCATTTTTGCAAAGGGGTCAGCCACTAAGAAGTCATGTATGGGGTTGACCCTATGACTTCCGATTACTCTGTCATCTGAAGTTCCAAAATGAAATTAAGCATTTTTGGAGCCTACTCCATTCTACCGCAAGCGTCGGCGCTGATCAATAGACCATTCATTTTTGCGAAATAAATGTAGGGCAAACCTCATTTCCTTCAGCACCCTTGCTATGAGAACAAAGAATCTGGCGAATATAATCTCTGGTAAGGTCCCTCGGTAGGAGTTCAAAGTAATTTCTGTGAGATGCAGTTCTAGACATTCGACGTGATTGTTATATTGTATCACATTATCCACCACTGGGCCTAATCTTAACTGTAAAGAAGAAAATGTGTTAGTGCCTACATGCAGTTTTGAACATTACTACATGCCTAGCTATTTGGTTTGCAGGATTTGTAAAATGCACTAACATGCCATCTTCGATCTGACATGATTAACATGGGCATTTGATTACATTCTAGAAAAATGTAACCTTCTTCACAAGAGGTTGGAGTGGATGGAAAGTTCCCTAAGAAAACTAGTACAGATGAATCCAGAGGAGAAATGCTTATTGAATGTAACCATATGAATCAAGCAACCAATATGGGGGGCATGTATCTACTGAAATCCTCCAAAAGAACCTTCAGAAATCATAGTACATTGTCATTGTAAACTTGGAAAAAGGTATCACAAATTGAACTCCCTCATGGTTAACATTTAACAGGAAAGAAACATCACCTCGATATATAGCTTCCCTAGGCACGGAAAGCATCTCAGGAAACTGAGAACTTGCTCGAGGTCAGGCCCGACAGATTCTAGTGCCAAGACCTTCACTATGCGCAGTTTCGGGGTCAAGCTTGTCGGAATCATTTTCTGAATACAGACGAACAAACATCTTCAAAATTAGAAATAATGTTAATTTGTAGAAGGAGAGGTAGAAGGCGGCTGTTGTACCTGAATGGGTGTGGATCCAATAACAAGTTCGGAGTATTTGTCAGATGAGTAGCCCACCACTGTCAATTTCGGCGCAGAAATGACATTGATTCTTGTTGGACCTTCTTGATCAACTACAAGTAATCTACCAAGTGCAGGTGTGTCCTGTATGACCATACCATGGTCCACCTTTTGTGATGTCTTGCTGCCGCACCAGCAAAACACATAAATAGTCCGGAGAGTCATGGAGGTAATGTGGAAGGTACTCAACCCATTAATCGCCTGAAGGCGAAGGTACTCGAGTGTAGTACAGTCACGGAGCAAGCGCTCCATGTCAAACTTTGAGAGGCAGATGGCGACGAGCTTGAGGTGCTTCAGTCGTGGTAGAATAAGAGCGGGCGCGTCATTAAGGGGCGGGAAATGGCAGTTCCTGAACATGGCGACGTGCAGCGTGGGCGCGAGGCGGAGTGCGGATGTTGGCAGCGACCGCATATGCCCATCATCAAAAGTGAGATCCTCGAGCGAATCTAGGGCGGGGGATCAGAACCAGTCGTCAAGCTTGGCTCAGTCCTTGCTGTTGGAACGGAACTTGCGCATTCTAAGGCCTTTGGTTTTGCCAAGGTGACTACCAAGGATCTTGGAGAACGCATCCAAGCTTTTGCGATAGCCATGGTAGAGCTCATGGGTGTCGATGAGGTCGAGAGGGCTGGAGTTCCATAGGGGGCGCCACCGCCGGCAAAGGAGGGTTGTCCGTGCCCCATATTTAATTGGGAGGAGGGAGATGATGACTCTCAACATATCATCAGGGAGGCTGCTGATTAAGTCTAGGCCTGCTGGAGTAGCTTGTAGTTCTAGCTCGGCCTGCCTCCGCTTGTTGGCAGCCCCGTTATCCACCTACGGAGTCTCCTTGTCAGCGGCCATTTCTGATAGAAATGGGAGTACAGGGAATATTTAGTTAAAACATGGCAATAGGAAAGTGTATTGGTAACTAGAAGTTATTATGTAGGGATATAGTAAGAAAAGGGAATAACAACTGGTTGCTTAAATACTACACAATTCATTTATATTGCTGGGTAAGTCAACATATGCAAATAGTTGAAGAGAAAACTTACTTCGAACAAAGTCTGGACAGATGATTTTGTCGGGGAAGTTAGCATATATGTCATGACCAGGCCCTTTTATGTGCAGTGCAATTTTAGTGCCAGCTTTCAGTACATAAAACTTTGTAATTTCATTCCAAAAGCCAATGCCAAAATAGGAGTCACCACGTTCATCAAGTCTTATAGTAGCAACGATTGTAAATCCATGGTTTGTGTGAAGTATGACAATCGTGGATCCTTGATGTATGTAAAGGGAAAAATTGTGCACTACATAATCTATTGCATAGCGAGGGATGTCCTGCAGAAAATGATTGGATTGTTAAAGAAAATATGGTAACATGCAAATATGGGCCCAAATTGAAAGAACTGTACATCAGTTGAAATCGAAGGACAGAAGTCTATAATTAAACAGATAGGGTTAACATGATGTCATGGAAATATGAGAGTAATTGAAAGAACAACACATCATTAATTTGCCTAATATAGAAAGAAGACGGGAAAATCCCCTTTGACGTATATGGTGCATGTGGCACCTTTTATCCAAATGTAGCAATATTTAGAATATGTTCAGGAAAGTAGGCCATGCCAACCGATTTAGGGTGAGATTGAACATACCGCGCGCATCCTCAAGTTATCTGGTATGATGAGATGGAATCTCTGGCGGCGGTCGCCAAGTCCTGAAGTCTCGGTGCACTGTACATTCTATGAATGAAAGAAAACCCTCAAATCAGCTCGAATAAAAATAAATTCATAGTGATTTCCGCCGGGTGATTAATGGAGGCAGATGAACTGGGATAAGAGATGAGATAATATCTCGTTAAATTAGTTACCTTGTCATCCATGAGAAAGAACCCTCAGTATGGCAGATTCCCCAACCAAGCGGAGCTGGCTCGACCACGAGCAACATCGAGAAAGTCGATGGCGATAGGCGGCGGCAAGCGGAAGTGGCCAAATGCGGTGGGCTTTGCCAGCAGCCTGGCGGCGACGACAGGCATCGAGCTAAGTGTTTACAGCTGTGATAGGCAGTGCCATGGCATAGACGCGGAGGAGCTTGTGCAGGTGTGAATGGGGAACATACCGGAGGAGCCGAGGGGGTGGCAGGCCTGGTGAGGGTTTTTGTGAAGTGGGGATGGTGAGGGTTTTCTTTTTCTTTTTTGAATTGGGTGGTGAGGGTTTTCTGTCCCATAAAGAATTTTGGGGGCGACGGTTTGCTAGAGCGAACCGTGTGTGATTGACGTAGTAGGCAAAATGAAAGTCATTACACACGGTTCCAATTTTGGGAACCGTGTGTGATTGACGTACTACCTCTATCCTGGTTTATTGGTCCCCCGTTGTAATTTTTACCAAAATTTGGCAAAATATTTAACATACTCAGACATAGATAATAAGCGTACACGTACATAAGCATAGTTCAAACATAAGTACATAGTTCAACGATCATTAAGCATACTCAAGCGTACATAGTTCGATCCATCCCACATTTCATCTCACATGTGGCCGACATGATCCTGAAGCTTCTCCAGGTACTCGGGGTACGCGCCGTGCACCCGGTGAGAATACTTCTGCTTGAAGGAGCCAACGGCCCGTCCTCTTGCATGCGCCAGAACACTTAGATACGCTTCATGAATCTTGTGGTTGCAAAATGGGCATCCATAGCCATCGTTCCAGGTCCTAATATGCTAGTTATGCATTCCCGCATAAAGCTCCCTCAGGATTTGCCTCTTGTACCTCCTCTGGGCATCTTCATCCTCGCTGTCCACATCGTCAGACAACACCTATACAAATAGTAAAACAAGTTTGGCATCAAATCACTTATTACATGCCATGAAGTAGGATTAGGAATTTATGCCTATTTATTTATACATATCCAGAGATTATGGTTCGATTTTTAACCACTGTTGTCTATGTACAAACCAATCTTGAAGAAAATAATGGCACAAACATAGGTAGGTCTTCCTAGCTAGGAATTATTAGCACGAACACTAACCCTAGTCGGATTACTAGCAGAAATCATTTGCCGGATGAAACAACTAATCACTTATCACCTGTACCATTCAAACAATCAATACACTACACGGATCTAACAAAACTTCACTAAAAAAAGACACATCCATGACATTTTGGGCTGAACGAATTTTTTTCTGTCATACTTATGACACTTCTATGACAATAATTGTGACAAAACCCAGTATCATCATAGATGTGGTGGGGTCCTACTTCTATGACAAAAAATCATGACAGAAAATGGGCTTTTCGTCCTGGGCGGGCCGGAGATGCAGCTGCATGACATTCTTTGGGCTGTCTGAGGGAGTCCTGGATTAGGGGGTCTCCAGATAGCCGTACTATATCCTTTGACCGGACTGTTGGACTATGAAGATACAAGATTGAAGACTTCGTCTCGTGTCCGGATGGGACTCTACTTGGCGTGGAAGGCAAGCTAGGCAATACGGATATGGATATCTCCTCCTTTGTAATCGACCTTGTGTAACCCTAACCCCTTCCGGTATCTATATAAACCGGAGGGTTTTAGTCCGTAGGACAACATACAATCATACCATAGGCTAGCTTCTAGGGTTTAGCCTCTTCGATCTCGTGGTAGATCAACTCTTGTAATACCCATATCATCAAGAATAAATCAAGCAGCACGTAGGGTTTTACCTCCATCAAGAGGGCCCGAACCTGGGTAAAACATCGTGTCCCCTACCTCCTGTTACCATCTGCCTTAGACGCACAGTTCGGGACCCCCTACCTGAGATCCGCCGGTTTTGACACTGAGTTGGTGCTTTCATTGGGAGTTCCTCTCTGTCATCGCCGTTAGGCTTGATGGCTCCTACTATCATCGATAGCGATGCAGTCCAGGGTGAGACTTTTCTCCCCGGACAGATCTTTGTGTTCGGCGGCTTCGCACTGCGGGCCAACTCGCTTGGCCATCTGGAGCAGATCGAAAGTTACGCCCCTGGACACCAGGTCAAGTTTGGAAGCTTAAACTACACGGCCGATATCCACGGAGACTTGATCTTCGACGGATTCGAGCCCCTGCTTTGTGCGCCACACGGTCACGATGAGTACGATTTAGCTCTACCATCGGACAGTGTTCAAGAAATTGCACCGGCAGCCGCTCCGACCCTAAATTTGGTGCCAGTCGCGCCATCCATGGACGGGTGGATAGACCCCGCCACGGAAGCCGTATCCTCAGCAGCGATCGAGCCGAATATTGACCTTACCATGCACGAGAGCCGTGTTGCCAAACTGCCATATCCTTCTCCGGCCACGGGCTCCGAACCGCCTGCGCCCGTTCGTGTCGAATCCGATTGGGCGCCGATCATGGAGTTTACCTCCGCGGATATTTTTCACCACTCACCCTTCGGTGACATACTGAACTCATTAAGGTCTCTCTCCTTGTCAGGAGGGTCCCGGCCGAACTATGTCCGGCAGGATTGGGATGCGGATGATGAAGAAATTCGCCACCCACCCACCACCCAATTAGTAGCCACTGTTGATGACTTAACTGACATGCTCGACTTTGACTCCGAGACATCGACGGTATGGACAACGATGCGGGAGGCGAAGAGGAACCACTGCCCACAGGGCACTGGACAGCCACCTCATCATATGACATATACATGGTGGACACACCCAAAGAAGGCAATAGCGACGAGACAGCGGAGGATGACCCCTCCAAGAAGCAACCCAAGCGCCAGCGTCAGCGGGGCCGCTCTAAGTCCCGCCAAGTCAAAAGCGGTGATACCGGCACCGGAGATAATAGCACTCCAGACAGCGCCGAAAACAACAACAATGCCCTCTAGTAAGATTTAGAGCAAGATTTTGGAGAAGCCAGCCCTCCTGAGAGAGCGGCAGATGGAGAGGCGGAGGATGATAATTACATGCCTGCCTCCGAAGACGAGGCAAGCCTCAACGATGATGAATTCGTCGTGCCAGGGGATCCTGTCGAACAAGAGCGCTTCAAGCGCCGGCTTATAGCCACGGCAAATAGCCTTAAGAAAAAGCAGCAGTAGCTTCAAGCTGATCAAGATTTGCTAGCTGACAGATGGACTGAAGTCCTGGCGGCCAAGGAATATAAAGTCGAACGCCCCTCCAAGAGTTACCCAAAGTGCAGGTTGCTACCCCGACTAGAGGAGGAAGCACCGAAACCTACATCCCCGGCGTACGACGCGGCTGATCGGCCACCTCCTGGCCGCGATAGAGGCATTCCAGCCAAAAGCTCAGCCCGCACCCCGACGCCATTCAAATAAAAAGGCATGGGGAAATACGCCAGACCTGCGAGATGTATTGGAGGACAAAGAAAACATGCAAGATCGATCTACGGATCACGAGGGCGCGCCACTATGCGAGAGATAATCGTCTCGCCGGATACAGTAAAAGTAAGTCCGGGCGGGCCGAACACAGCGGGCAAAACTCATTTGAGCTGCATCGCGATATAGCCCAGTAAAGAGGCGCCACACACCCCTTATGCTTCACAGACGAAGTAATGGATCATCAAAGCCCAGAGGGTTTCAAACCCGTAAATATAGAATCATACGATGGGACAACATATCCTGCGGTATGGATCAAGGATTTCCTCCTGCACATCCACATGGCCCGCGGTGATGACCTACACGCCATAAATACCTCCCACTCAAACTCAAAGGACCAGCTCGGCATTGGCTCAACAGCTTGCCAGCAGAGTCCATTGGCTGTTGGGAAGATCTGGAAGCCACATTCCTCGACACCTTTCAGGGCACTTATGTGCGACTGAAAGTGCTAGTGACCGGCTAGAGGGGGGGTGAATAGGCGATTTTTATGGAAGTCTTCGAAACATGTAAGTGTCGATGCATGCTAAAGTAGGGGAGGTGAAGTAGCATCGTCTTCGTCCTCGATCACTCTGGCATTCACAGTTGCCGCGGAGGAAGAGAACTCAGAGTCTTCAAGAGACGGAGTTCGTCGCAGCACAGTCCTCCGGGGAGGTGTGGAGTCAAACTTGAAACGTTCAGGGAAGCCATCCTCGTGAAGATCATCTTCAGAGCACATAAGCGTTAGCCCTTTCCATGTACGCCGACAGGTTTCATGGGCAACAAAGGCATTCTTGGTGGCAAGATTGCGAATGCGGTTGACATCCACCAAGAGGCTTTGCATTTGGTGCTTCAGACAGTCATGATGCCTATCCCGTTTCTGATGAAGGGCAACTAGAACCTCTCGGTCATTGAGAACACGAGATCGCTTCTCGGGCCATTGGGCAATAGTGCTTTCAGTGGCTTCAGTGAGGGCACGATGAGGTGCACGTGTAGTACCAGCCAGAGGATAAATACGAGTGACTGCTTCAACTTCTTCAATGTTCTAAGAGAAACTTTGATGCTCAGCATTCTGAAGACTAAGAGGCTCCTTGGCAGGCTCTGGATAGATGGCTTCAACGGACATATCCACGTCAGACAGAAAGATCTGATGATTGTGAGCAGAGGGCTGATATGAGATAGCTGAGTGGAGTTTGATCAGCCGCATTATCCATGGAGCGTAGTACTTCAAGCCAAAAAGATAAGATCCTGATGCAGCAAGTTGGCGGATGAAGAAGTCTTGTGCATTGAAGCTTTTGCCATGAAGAATATAGAAGACCAAAGTCTTCATTGCACCTTCCAGCTTTGCATGTGGAGAATGTCCTTCGATGGGCCAGAGAGTACGCCTTATAATGTGATAGATAGTGCGTGGCAGATACTCAAGGTCTTCAACAAAGAACTCCTTAGGATATGCAGCATCTGGAGGCAAAGGCTTCATCATGCTAAGCATCTGACTCATGTTTGGTTCGGGCTTCTGAAAGATGCTCTCCATAGCTTCACTGTGAAGCTGACAGCCAGGTTCATAGAGATCTCTAGGAGTGGGCAGACCAGTGAGCTCAATGATATCAAAGGCTTTGGCTTCGTGAAGAACATTTCTGGTCATCCACTCAAGGACCCAAGTCTTCGGATCTCTGTTGTAGCCACGAATGTGAAGAGTGGCATAAAATTGGAGCAGCAACTCTTCGTTCTAGTGCTCTTGGTTGGTGATGAAAGGCAACAATCCAACCTCTTTGAAGCAATCCAGAGCTTCTTCCAAGCAGGGTAGACCAGTTATTGCTTCGGTGTGAAGACGCATATGAGGGAAGATGCGACCTTGATTGTACAGAATGCAAGAGTAATAACTTCGTTGCGGATAGCTCCAGAACCGATCAGAAGATATTCTTTCCCTTGAGTAGGGGTTCTTGGAGCTATTGAAGAAGGTGTTGTCTGCTTTGAAGCCGTTGACATTGAAGGATCCAGGTGCTGATGCAGGACCTGGAAACCTTGGCAACCTTGGCATTGGTTTCTGTACCTGAGGCCTGTGCTCAACATGATAGTCAAACTGAGGACCAGCAGCAGGCGCAAGAACAGGAGTAGTAGCATCATTGGCTTCACTGACTTCTGGTTCATGGGTTGGTGTAGGCTCCACATTTGCTTCAGCCATGACAACGTCATTGGCTTCATTCGTTTTGGTGGTGGCGGCCTCAAGATTCTCAACCTCCACTTGATGAGCTGGAGGGTCGGGCATAGACACGTTCTCCTCGAGAACAGCTTCTTAGTGAGATGGGGGTGTAGCAACTCTTGTGGTTTCTTCTTCATCGGCTGATGCAGCCGGAACATGTTCAGTCAGTTTGGCTTCGGATTCAGTCACAGTAGGAGTGGCATCTGGTAACACTTGACGTGCAACAGATTGGTGAGGCACTTCTCCTTCTGGAATGCTGGAAGGAGGGACTTGAGACCTTGATCCTTTGCGAAGCCTGTGGAATGCTGGCGACGCCTTTGGAGATGGAGTTGGCTGGGCCTCAAAGTCGTCGTCTTCTTCTTGCTGGGGTGGTGTGATTTGTTGTTGTGGGTGATCAGCCCATGATGCATCCTGAGCAATTGGCGTCAGAGGACGACCAATGCTGATGAGTTTGCTGTGCGTAAGCACATGCGATGATACCTATTGTTGCTCGATCTGAGGAAGAACTACATCATCTTCAACATTGTCATGGTGACCAATGTCTTCAGCAGCGGTGGGATCAGCTGCTGGAATGTCTTCAGCTGCATGAGCCTCTGTGGAAGCAGACTCATGGACAATCAGTTGGCGCTCTTGGTGTGCAGAGGTAGGGCAAACCATTGAGATAGGTTCAACAACTAAGTGCACTGTGGGAGCAGCCCAATCCTTCTTGGTCTTGGGCTTCTTCTTGGAGGGAGCAGCATCGGAGGCTTCAGGATGTTTCCACTTTCTGGCTTCAGCCTCAGCAGTCCTCGTCTTCTTCAGTTCTGAAGCGGTTGACCTCACCTTTGGCTTCGAGCCAGTCATGCTAGCTGGGAAGACAATGGGATGTGCTTCCTGCCTTGGTGCGTCAGGTTCGGCCACAGTGGGCTTCTTCTTCTTCTTTGCAGCCATCCTGGGATCAATGCCAGGACGCGCAAGGGCCTTGCGCTTCTCAGCCTCGTTGTAGCCTTGCACACACTTGTCAGCCAGGCTTTTCAAGCGTTCACGAGAACCTTGAGCTTCTACATGTTTCTTGAGAAAGGCTTCCTTGAGCTCGTGCAGCATAATCTTGAAGTTCTTGACCTCTTGCACGCTGAGCTTGGCCATATGCTTCTTAAACTGAGCTTTCTCAAAGTCGATCTTTTGCTTCAGTTCAACGATGCGCTGAGCTAAAGCTAGCTCTGAAGCAATGGCGCCATGGAAGGCGACACTGAGGCCAATTGGAAGTTACAGATCTTCAAAGCTGAGGTTGGGCGTGTCAAACCACTCATCAATGAAGTTATGGATGATTGCCACATCAAAGAGAGGCAAATCATTGAAGATTTCTGCTTTTTCTTTGCTCTTGATCAGTTGCTCAAGAGCGTCATCTGCAAGATCTTCATCGCTGGACAGATCAATAGCGTCATTGCGCAAAATAGCAGCAGCAGTCAGTTCTTGGCTGGTGTGTTGCAGAGGAATCTTGACTTTCAAGGGCTTGGAGATGCGTGACAAATATTCAGAATGCACACTGTCTTCAAGAGGTGCAATAGCCAGTGGCTTCGCCCGTGAGATTTTAGGTGCTGAGGCAGGCATTGAAGCTTTAGGCTTCTTCTATTTCTGTGGCTTCGGTGGTGCAGGCGCTTCATCAGATTCAGTGTCATCTGTAGGCTCATCCACAACTGTCCCTTGAACCTTGATATGGGTGATGAGGCCTTCCAGGTTGTAGAACGGCCCAACAAGATTGGGTTCAGCTTCGCGGGTGCCATCGGCACGGGGAGCAGAAGGGCCAGGGTTGAAGTCAAGTCCCCATGACTTCTTGTTTTGCTTGCCCGAATTCTTGGCAAACTGGAAGTTGCGCTTGAACAAATTGTCGTCACGACACCATAGTAGTGACGATGGGTGCGCATCTACAGGATGTGGTCCACGGACCATGCAGGGATAGAAGCCTTGTTCAATGCTTCGTCTGTGGACCTGGGTTGAAGATTTTTGTATAGGATGTCTCCCCAAGGTCGCTTGATGGCATTTTTCTCAGCATATTCCTTGGTCACAAACCGGTATTTGAACCATTGTTCTGCCCAATATCTTCGAATCCATTGGATTCGGGTCTTGCGCTGATTGTAATCCTCTTCAGGATCTGTCTTGTAAAGCTCTGAGAGGTCATCAGGAAAATCTCTTGATGTTCCCCCATGACACTGTCTGCCACCCTTCCTTACTGATTTCTCTGCAGCCATGAACTTCAAACTGAAAGTCTTCAACATGTTCAAAGGCTTCAGAGGCTTTCGCTTGCTGGACAAACATGAACTGGCTTCGGGAGAATTTATATGATACTGTAAGAATTCTGAAAATGAATGCAGACTATGAGAACCAAGGGATTCTCCCACGGACATGTACCTGTGACAGCATTAAGGTGCGAGGGAAGGGGAAGAGGTCATATGCATTCTCAGAAGATTTTGAAGATAAATCAGTTTAGAAGACATTGACCTCATCGTGTGAAGGAGTTGGTTCCAGATTTGTACGAATCCACGGATCGGTACAAGTGAGGAATCTAACTACTTTTTGAAGCATAAGTGAACATACTAGGCATATAATGAGATGCAGTATGAAATAGATCCATCTTGTGTGAACATAAACTTCTTATGGTAGAAAGTGATGAATCTATAGGATCAAAGGGGCCGTAAAAAGGAAGTTTTATTTACCACACGAAGAACTGCTAGACGAAGTGGAAGAGGAGGCCGAGCAGTTCGATCGTCCGTGCCCTAACTTGGTGACAGAGGACACCTACGGCGACGGCGGAGAAGATGATGTCCGCGGCCGGCGTGAAGACGGCGTCGGAGAGGTTGCGGCAGCTAAGCGCTTCGTCGCCGGCGTCGTCGAGGGCTAGCGGTGGCGCTAGGGTTCGTGCGAGAGTGGAAGAAAGGATAATGACTATGGTGAGGCGTGTATTTATAGGGACAGGAACGGCACAGTGTTATTACACAGGTGCCCCAGGCGATTCACATCTGAAGGACACGTGGCCATCATGCAACATATCGGAGGTTGTTCCACGTTCCCACGCACGCCTGGATTGTCGGGTGGTCGTTCCCACTTCTCTGTGTTTCAGGTGAAGGAATTAGCATTGAAAGCGGACTTAATGTTTGTCTCTGTATCTTCTGCTGACAAGGACGCAGAGAAGACATTCGATAGTTTTGTAGAGAATGCATATGATTTGGAGGGATAGAATTTAAGATAGAAAGCATAGCGAGGTTAGGGTCCGATCACAATCACTTAGTTCAAAAGATTCAACAAGAGGACATAGCTATAAGTGAATACTGTAGAGGACAGAACACTAGTATATATATATGTAGACATATATGTGAAACAGACAATCAAACCAACATAGTGAAGATAATCATGAAGACAAGTTGAGAATGAAGACAAACAAAATGTGAAGACATAGCAAATGTAACGCCATGGGTAAAACACTTCAAACAGAAGAATTTGGTGGTGGCGTTACCCACCGTATAGGACGTATTAGACCCAGACACGGCGCACAATTATCGTGTCGCTCCGAAGTCAAATTCCACATTAATGTATTCACACTTAGAATGTATGTCTTCATTGATTGAAGATATACTTTACTTCGTGTGTTGCACATCTAAGTCGTCAATATGCATAAGTGTTAGGATGTGTGCCTGATCACAGGACATTTGAGGATTCCAAGATATTTAGCTCACACCGTAACTTGCAAAATCTCTTCTCATCCAAGGGCTTGGTGAAGATATCTGCCAATTGCTCTTCAGTGTTGACGTGTATGATATCAATATCTTCCTTCACAACATGATCTCTAAGAAAGTGATGATGAATTTCAATGTGCTTTGTCTTCGAGTGCTGAACTAGGTTGTTGGCGATCTTGATGGCGCTTTCGTTGTCGCAGTAGAGTGGAACTTGCTTCAGATGAATGCCATAGTCTTTGAGTGTTTGCTTCATCCATAGAAGCCGAGCGCAGCAAGATCTAGCAGCAATGTATTCAGATTCAGCAGTGGAGAGAGATACACAGTTCTGCTTCTTTGAAGACCAACATACAAGTGATCGTCCCAAAAAATGACATGTGCCTGATGTAGACTTGCGATCCACCTTGTCACCAGCATAATCAGCATCCGAGAATCCAACCAGATCAAACTCTGAGCCCTTTGGATACCATAATCCTAGAGTTGGGGTGTAAGCCAAATATCGAAGAATTCGCTTCACAGCTAAGTGATGTGATTCCTTTGGTGCCGCTTGGAATCGAGCACACATGCAAACACTAAGCATAATATCTGGCCTAGATGCACATAGATAAAGTAAAGAACCAATCATGGAGCGGTATACCTTTTGATCAAACTCTTTACCATTTTCGTCGGGACCCAGATGATGTTTGGCTGGCATTGGCGTCGTGAAGCCTTTGCAGTCTTGCATACCAAACTTTTTCAGGCAATCTTTGAGATACTTCTCTTGAGATATAAAGATGTCGTTGCGTTGCTGACGTATTTGAAGACCAAGGAAGAACTTCAGCTCACCCATCATGGACATCTGATATTGCTCTTGCATCATATATCCAACTCTTCACTGTATTTCTGATTGGTGCAGCCGAAGATAATGTCATCCACATATATTTGGCACACAAACAGTTCACCATCATATGTCTTCGTGAAGAGAGTGGGGTCGACGGAACCAGATTTGAAGCCTTTGCTCTTCAGGAAGTCTTTGAGTGTGTCATACCAAGCCCGAGGAGCATGTTTGAGGCCATACAGTGCCTTGTTGAGCTTGTACACCATGTCAGGATGTTTTGGATCTTCAAAGCCAGGCAGTTGTGCAACATACACTTCTTCTTCAATCTTGCCATTGAGAAAAGCACTCTTCACATCCATTTTATATAGAAGTATGTTATGATGAATTGCATAGGCCAACAATATGCGTATGGCTTCAAGTCTAGCCACAGGAGCAAATGTTTCATCGAAGTCAATCCCTTCAACTTGAGTGTATCCTTGAGCAACGAGACGAGCTTTGTTTCTGACAACTTGACCATGCTCATCTTGCTTGTTGCGATATATCCATTTGGTGCCTATTATATTGTGCTTCCGAGGATCAGGACGCTTAACCAGTTCCCATACATTATTCAGCTCAAACTGTTGAAGCTCTTCTTGCATAGCTTGAATCCATTCAGGTTCCATGAAGGCTTGTTCAACTTTCTTGGGTTCAGTTATTGTGACGAATGCGAAGTGCCCACAGAAATTTGCTAGTTGTGTTGCCCTTGAACGAGTGAGTGGACCTGGTGCATTGATGCTATCAATTATTCTCTCAATCTGCACTTCATTTGCAACACGAGGATGTACAGGACGAAGATTTTGCTCTTGCTGATCATTGTCATTGTTAGAGGGATTGTCTTCAGGCTGAGCATTGTCTTCAGGTTGATCAGGTGTGGATATGATAAGTTCCTCTTCAGGTTGAGCTTCAGAAGGTATGATTTCTCCAGTTCCCATAAGTTTGGTTGATTCACTGGATGGAACTTCATCTAGCACATTTGGCAGGTGCTCTCTTTGTGAGCCGTTAGTCTCATCGAACCGCACATCCACTATTTCAACCACTTTATAATGAAAGAGATTGAAGACTCTGTAGGAGTGTGAATCCTTTCCATATCCAAGCATAAAACCCTCATGTGCTTTTGGTGCAAATTTTGAAGTGTGATGTGGATCCTTGATCCAGCACCTGGCGCCAAATACTCTGAAGTAACTGACATTCGGCTTCTTGCCAGTAAGGAGCTCATAGGATGTCTTGTTCAGAAGCTTGTGAAGATAAACATGGTTGATGATATGGCATGCAGTGTCAATGGCTTCAGGCGAGAATTTTCTTGGAGTCTTGTATTCATCAAGCATCATCCGAGCCATCTCAATAAGGGTTCTATTCTTGCGTTCGACGACGCCATTTTGCTGTGGCGTGTACGGAGCTGAGAATTCATGTGTGATGCCCAAAGTATCAAGATATGTATCTAGGCCAGTGTTCTTGAATTCAGTGCCATTGTCACTTCTGATGTGCTTTATCTTGGCGCCATAGTTGTTCATTGCTTGATTGGCGAAGCGTCTGAAGACATCCTGCACTTCAGTCTTGTAAAGGATTATATGCACCCAAGTATATCTTGAATAATCATCAACAATGACAAAGCCATAGAGACAAGCAGTAGTAGTAAGAGTTGAGTAATGAGTGGGACCAAAAAGATCCATGTGTAGCAGTTCGAAGGGTTGAGTCGTTGTCATGATTGTCTTCGAGGGATGCTTGGCCCTCGTCATCTTTCCTGCTTCACAGGCACCGCATAAGTGATCCTTCTCGAACTTGACGCCCTCGATGCCTATGACATGATTCTTCCTTGCAAGGGTGTGGAGGTTCCTCATGCCAGCATGCCCTAGCCTTCGATGCCAGAGCCAACATTTAGAAGCTTTTGCTAGAAGACATACTACAAGTTGTGGTCCTGCTGAGAAATCTACCACGTACAAATCATCTTTCCGATACCCTTCAAACACTAGAGACTTGTCAGATTCCATTAGTACAAGGCAACGATATTTTCCAAACATCACAATCATGTTTAAATCGCAAAGCATTGAGACAGACATTAAGTTGAAACCAAGGGATTCAACAAGCATGACTTTATCCATGTGTTGATCCTTTGAGATTGCAACTCTACCTAGACCCAATACCTTGCTTTTACCAGTGTCAGCAAATGTGATGTGACTTTTGTCAGACGGACATAAAGTTGAGTCCATGAGAAGGCTTCGCTTGCCAGTCATGTGATTTGTACACCCACTATCAATAATCCATTCTGAAGTAGCTAGTGTCGTACCCTACGGTGCAGTTAGGGGGATAGGCTTCATGAAGAGAATTGTGAAGCAAAAACATTTGATGAACCAGTGGATTATTAAAGCTTAGATCGAGATTAGGACTGATAGGGCAAGTTGCAAGCAATTCAGGAACAAAGTACATAATAAGACCATTCGGGCATTTGATCTTGCGCCCTACAAGATGTTTAAGGTCCCTAGCAATAGTGTTAGAAGATTTTGGTTTTCGGCTGGAGACCTTTCCCTAAAAAAGAGAGTTAAGCTTTCTTAGCCACCCACATCCTCAGGGGTGGCTTCGAAGCAATAAGTCTAAGTGCAGCATCTGAGAACTTCGGCTTTGGAGCCCTAGAAAAAAGTCTTGCAGGTGGACAATAGTACTCACAAGAATAAGCAGAATAGTTCTTGGTCTTATGAACAGGGCGGTTTGATGGACCGCACTCATATTCATAGGCCTGAGTATGGCTTCCCTGCAAAACATTTGCGTTAGTGTGACTCAGGTGAGTCCTCTGTCTGTATGAAGCCTTTGGACCGCATGAAGCCTGTTGTCTGGGTTTGTCTTCTTCACTTGTGGTGTCACGATGACATTCACAGGGAGATTCTCCAAACACCTTTTGGGCACCCAGATCTTCTTCATAGGCGGTCCATTCCTGCAGTTAGTACCAATATACCTGGCAAACACTTCACCATTCTGATTCTTAAACAGTTTATAGTTTGCATCAAAGGATTCATCAATAACAATGGGGTTAGCACAAGTGAAGCCAGATAGGGTGGATGGATCTGCTGATGGTTCCTTTGCAGCAACCCATGTGGTTTTGGGGTACTTCTCAGGTTTCCAGTAAGAGCCATCAGCATTCATTTTCCTTTCGAACCCAACACCCTCTTTGCTAGGGTTTCGGTTTAGGATCTGCCTTTTGAGGACATCACATAGTGTCTGATGCCCTTTGAGACTTTTGTACATCCCTGTTTCAAGCAGTGTCTTCAACCTAGCATTCTCATCAGCAATAGTAGTGGTATCCTCACCAGAGGGGTTAGTTACCACATCAACAGTTGAAGATATTGCAACAGTAGTAGCAGTAGAACATTCAACAACAGAAGTAGCGTTATCACGCTCAATGCATTTAAGACATGGTGGTTCAAATCCTTCCTGAGCTGAACTGATCTGTTCGGCGCGAAGTGACTCGTTTTCTTTTTGAAGATCTTCATGAGCCGTTCTCAATTTCTCAAGATCTTGCTTCCTTTGAAGATAATCATAGGAAAGCCTTTCATGAGTTGTTGAGAGCGTTTCATGACGACTTTTAAGTTCCTCATACTTAACGTGAAGATTTTTTATGTCTTCAATTAAGGACTGAGATCGAGTCATTTCAGCGTCTAATAGATCATCGCTTTTGTCTCACAGTTTTTGAATGTGTTCCTTAGCCTTCTGTTGTTCAGTTGCAATTTTAGCAAGTTTTTTGTAGCTGGGTTTGGAACCACAATCAGAGTCATCGTCACTAGATGTTTGATAGTGAGTAGTGCGTGTGTTTACTTTGGCACCGCGTGCCATGAAGCAGTAGGAAGGAGCGGAGTAGTCCTTGTCATTTGCATCGGTGTCGGTGATGAAGTCATTGTCTTCAGTGTTGAAGATGGACTTGGCAACATATGATGTAGCCAGACTTGCAACGCCAGAATTGGACTCCTCCTCAGACTCCACCTCCGCCTCCTCAAAAGCGGACTCCTCCTCAGAGTCCATTTCCTTGCCAACAAACGCACGCGCCTTGCCAGATGAGCTCTTCTTGTGTGATGAAGACTTGGAGGAAGACTTGGAAGAAGAATTTGAGTATCTCTTCTTCTTCTTGTCGTCAGAGTCATACTCCTTGCTCTTCATCTTCTTCTTGTTCTCATTGTCCCACTGTGGACACTCAGAGATGTAGTGGCCAGGTTTCTTGCACTTGTGACATGTTCTCTTCTTGTAGTCATGAGCAGAAGCTTCATCATTCCTTTAGCTTGATCGTGAAGACTTTCTGAGGCCTTTCTTCTTGGTGAATTTTTGGAACTTCTTCACAAGCATAGCAAGATCCCTTCCAAAGTCTTCAGGATCATCAGAACTGCTGTCAGATTCTTCTTCAGATGAGGAGGCAGCCTTTGCCTTCAAGGCACGAGTTCGCCCATAGTTGGTACCGTAGATGTCTCTTTTCTCAGAAAGCTGAAACTCGTGTGTGTTGAGCCTCTCAAGTATGTCAGACGGATCGAGTGTCTTGAAATCAGGACGTTCTTGAATCATCAGGGCTAGGGTGTCAAACAAACTGTCAAGTGATCTCAGGAGTGTCTTGACGACATCATGCTTGGTGATCTTAGTAGCGCCGAGGTCTTGAAGCTCATTTGTGATGTTAGTGAGTTGATCAAATGTGAGTTGTACATTCTCATTGTCATTTCTCTTGAAGCGATTGAAGAGGTTGCGAAGGACACTGATTCTCTGATCTCTCTGGGTTGAGACGCCTTCATTAACCTTGGATAGCCAGTCCCAGACTAGCTTAGATGTTTCCAAAGCACTCACGCGGCCATACTGTCCTTTGGTCAGATGACCACAGATGATATTCTTGGAAGTAGAGTCCAGTTGAACGAACTTCTTGACATCAGCAACAGTGACACCTTCTCCAGCCTTGGGAACGCCGTTCTTGATGACATACCATAGGTCGACATCAATGGCTTCAAGATGCATGTGCATCTTATTCTTCCAGTAGGGATATTCAGTTCCATCGAAGACGGGGCACGCAGCGGAGACTTTAATTATCCCTGCAGTCGACATAGCTAAAACTCCAGGTGGTTAAACCGAATCACAAAGAACAAGGGAGTACCTTGCTCTGATACCAATTGAAAGTGCTAGTGATCGACTAGAGGGGGGTGAATAGGCGATTTTTATGAAAGTCTTCGAAACATGTAAGTTTCGAAGACAAACGATAGAAATAAACCTATTACCATGCAGCGGAAGGTAGACTACACTAGGCAAACCATAGTCACGTATTCAATGAAGTGAAAGCACAATGACTAATAGCAGCTAGGCAGTAAGGATCAGGTAGGAAGATATTGTGAAGCCAATCAGTAAGCGTAATCACTTAGTGAAGTCGAATGGTGATGCTATCATACAATGACTTCACAAGAACCAACAGTAAGTAAAGGGAAGGGAAGGATGAAACTAGTGACTCGTTGAAGACAATGATTTGTTGGACCAGTTCCAGTTGCTGTGACAACTGTACGTCTGGTTAGGGAGGCTGAGATTCAACTCAGAAGACCTCGTCTTCACCTTATTCCCCTTGAGCTAAGGACACCCAGTCCTTGCCCAATCACTCTGGTAAGTCTTCAAGGTAGACTTCCAAACCTTTGCAGACTTCGTTCACCGGCGATCCACAATGACTCTTGGATGCTCAGAACGCGATGCCTAACCGGCTGGAGGATTCACAGTCCTCAAGTGTAATAAGTCTTCAGATCACACAGATAAGAAGACTTAAGTGATGCCTAACACTCTTTGGCTCTGGGTGGTTAGGGCTTTATCCTCTCAAGGAATTCTCTCTCAAAGGCTTCGGGGTGGGTTGCTCTCAAATGACAAAAGCCGTACTTTAACTCTGAGCAGCCAACCATTTATGGTTGTAGGGGGTGGGCTATTTATAGCCACTAGGCAACCCGACCTGATTTGTCCGAAATGACCCTGGGTCACTAAGGAACCGACACATGTTCCAACGGTCAGATTTCAAACACACACGGCAACTTTACTTGGGCTACAAGCAAAGCTGACTTGACCAACTCTGGACAAGATTCGCTCTCATAGTCTTCACTCGAAGACATAGGATTTTGGTTAAGCATCACTTCAGTCATTCTGACTGGTTCTCTTGGACCCCACTTAACGGTACGGTGGTTCCTATGACTTAACAAAGAAGAAAAAAACTAAGAAAGATCTAAGTCTTCGCGCTCCATAGTCTTCATGCGATGTCTTCTCTTGTCATAGTCTTCAATGTGAATGTCTTCACATACCACCTTTGACTTCAATGTCTTCATACATTTTTAGGGGTCATCTCTGGTAGGAAAACCGAATCAATGAGGGACTTTTACCTGTGTTATCCTGCAATTCTCACAAACACATTAGTCCCTCAACTAGGTTTGTCGTCAATACTCCAAAACCAACTAGGGGTGGCACTAGATGCACTTACATCGACGACGTGATACGTTGGATAATTTTTGTTTGCTCCATGCTATATTATCTACTGTTTTGGACTATATTGGGCTTTATTTTACACTTTTATATTATTTCTGGGACCAACCTATTAACCGGAGGCCCAGTCCAGAATCGCTCTTTTTGCCTATTTAAGTGTTTCGGAGAAACAGAATATCAAAAAGAGTCCAAAAGGAATAAAATCTTCGGGAACATGATTTTCTCACCGAACGTGATCCAGGAGATTTGTACCCTACTCCAAGGAGTCAAAGAGGAGGTCACGAGGGTGGGGGCACGCCCCCTGCCTCGTGGGCCCCTCGGTGCTCCACCGACGTACTCCTTCCTCCTATGTATACACACGTACCCCCGAACGATTAGAACAGGAGCCAAAAACCTAATTCCACCACCGCAACTTTCTGTATCCACGAGATCCCATCTTGGAGCCTGTTCCGGAGCTCCGCCGGAAGAGGGTCATCATTACGGAGGGCTTCTACATCATCCTAGCCTCTCCGATGAAGTGTGAGTAGTTTACCTCAGACCTTCGGGTCCATAGTTAGTAGCTAGATGGCTTCTTCTCTCTCTTTGGATCTCAATACAAAGTTCTCCCCCTCTCTTGTGGAGATCTATTCGATGTAATCTTCTTTTTGTGGTGTGTTTGTTGAGACCAATGAATTGTGGGTTTATGATCAAGTCTATCTATGAATAATATTTGAATCTTCTCTGAATTCTTTTATGTATGATTGGTTATCTTTGCAAGTCTCTTCGAATTATCCGTTTGGTTTGGCCAACTAGATTGGTAGTTCTTGCCATGGGAGAAGTGCTTAGCTTTGGGTTCGATCTTGCGGTGTCCTTTCCCAGTGACAGAAGGGGCAGCAAGGCACGTATTGCATCGTTGCCATCGAGGATAACAAGATGGGGTTTATTTCATATTGCATGAATTTATCTCTCTACATCATGTCATCTTGCTTAAAGCGTTACTCTGTTTTTAACTTAATTCTCTAGATGCATGCTGGATAGCGGTCGATGAGTGGAGTAATAGTAGTAGATGCAGAATCTTTTCGATCTACTTGTCACGGACGTGATGCCTATATACATGATCATGCCTAGATATTCTCATAACTATGCTCAATTCTATCAATTGCTCAACAGTAATTTGTTCACCCATCGTAGAATACTTATGCTCTTGAGAGAAGCCACTAGTGAAACCTATGGCCCCCGGGTCTATTCTCATCATATCAATCTCCATCACTTTAATCTTGCTTTGCTTTTTTACTTTGCCTTTACTTCTTACTTTGCATATTTATACCAAAAATACCAAAAATATTATATCTATCAGATCTCACTCTCGTAAGTGACCGTGAAGGGATTGACAACCCCTAACCGCGTTGATTGCGAGCAGCTATCGTTTTGTGCAGGTATGAGGGACTTGAGCATGGCCTCCTACTGGATTGATACCTTGGTTCTCAAAAACTGAGGGAAATACTTACGCTACTCTACTGCATCATCCCTTCCTCTTCGGGGAAAACCAACGCAAGCTCAAGACGTAGCAAGAAGGATTTCTAACATCGTTGCCGGGGAGTCTATGCAAAAAGTCAACATACCAAGTACCCATCAGAATCCCTATCTCTCGCATTACATTATTTGCCATTTGCCTCTCGTTTTCCTCTCCCCCACTTCACCCTTGCCGTTTTATTCGCCCTCTCTTTTCCGTTCGCCTCTATGTCTTACTTGGCTCGTTTGCTCGTTTGGTTGAAATAGTTGAGTATTTATTCCTAAATAGAGAAGCTAATATCTATGGATCCTCATCTGCTTGCCAATCTTTTTAAGAGATCCAATTATGATCAACCAATTCCTAGTGATTTGGATGCACTAGATTATCTTTATAAGCTTTTGCCTGAAATCCGTAAATCTAAAAATTGTGATGAAGTGCTTCACGATACATCTTTGAATAAAAAGCATGATTGCAATGATTTTATTATAAATTCTATTGATGTAAATTATGCTAATAATATGCAAAACCCTAAGCTCGGGGATGCTAGTTTTGCTATGTCCAATAGTCATGATTGGGGAGATTCTTCTTATGATCTTGAAATTTTATTTAAGTCCCATGATGAATATAAGATTGATAATAGTGTTTGTAATAATATTGAAAGTGGGTTTGGAAGAGTGTCAACTTTATATCCCACATATTTGGATAACATTCAATCTTATGGAATTTTTGATAAAAGCGGGCTTGGAGAAATCATGACTTTAGTTAATGGTAATCCCACTATTTTGGAAGAGTGTCAACTTTGCATGCATGTGGATCGTATTGAGAATATGTTATGTGATAGCTATATTTTTGAATTTGCCTATGATCCTACATGTAATTATTATGAGAGAGGAAAATATGGTTGTAGAAACTTTCATGCTACTAAATTACCTCTCGTTATGTTGAGATTGCTATTGTTCTTTTTTGCTTCCTTGCATATGCTAGTTTTTTCTTGCTATGATAATTTGTTTGCCTATAAGATGCCTATGCATAGGAAGCATGTTAGACTTAGATGTGTTTGTCACGTGATTTATGATGCTCTCTTTGTGCTTCAATTCTTGTCTTTCATGTGAGCATCGTTAAAATTATCAATGCCTAGCTAAAAGGCTTTAAAAGAAAAGCGCTTGTTGGGAGACAACCCAATATATTTCCTTGCTTTTTGCTCCTGCTTAGTAATAAATAAATTATCTAGCCTCTGTTTTGGTTGTGCTTTTTGTGTTTAGTTAGTGTTTGTGCCAAGTAGAACCGTTGGGAAGACTTGGGGAAAGTCTTGTTGAACTTGCTGTAAAAACAGAAACTTTAGCGCTCACGAGAACTGTTGTCATTTTTATTTGAAGAGTGATATTTAGTTAATTCTTTTTTAAGATGATTAATAGATAAATTCCTCACGTCCATAAATTTATTTTAGAATTTTTGGGGTTCCATATCTTGCGCTAGCAACAGATTACTACAGACTGTTCTGTTTTTGACAGATTCTGCTTTTCGTGTGTTGTTTGCTTATTTTGATGAATCTATGGTTAGTAAAATAGTTTATAATACATATACAAGTTGGAATACTGTAGGTTTAACACCAATATAAATAAAGAATGAGTTCATTACAGTACCTTGAAGTAGTCTTTTGTTTTCTTTCGCTAACAGAGCTCACGAGTTTTCTACTTTAAGTTTTGTGTTGTGAAGTTTTCAAGTTTTGGGTGAATTCTTTTGATGGATTATGGAACAAGGAGTGGCAAGAGCTTAAGCTTGGGGATTCCCATGTTAACCCCAAAATAATCCAAGGACACCAAAAAGTCAAAGCTTGGGGATGCCCCTCTTTCATCTACTTCCATCGGTAATTTACTTGGAGCTATATTTTTATTCACCAACATGATATGTGTTTTGCTTGGAGCGTCTTGTATTATTTGTGTCTTTGTGTCTTAGTATGCCACAATAATCCTTGCTGTACACACCTTTTGAGAGAGCCATACATGAATTAAAATTTGATAGAATACTCTATGTGCTTCACTTATATCTTTTGAGCTATGTAGTTTTGCTCTATGTGCTTCACTTATATCTTTTGAGCATTATAATTTTGCTCTATGTGCTTCACTTAGATCTTTTAGAGCACGGTGGTGGATTTTGTTTTAAAGAAACTATTGATCTCTCATGCTTCACTTAAATTATTTTGAGAGTCTCTTAATAGCACGGTAATTTTCTTAATAATAATATGCTTGGTGTTCAAGATTTGTGAAACTTTCTTTTGAGTGTGTTGAACACTAAGAAAAGATTGAAGCTTGATAATTGTTTTGAGATATGGAGGTGATAATATTAAAGTCATGCTAGTTGAGTAGTTGTGAATTTAAAGAATACTTGTGTTAAAGTTTGTGATTCCTGTAGCATGCACGTATGGTGAACCGTTATGTGATGAAGTCGGAGCATGATTTATTTATTGATTGTCTTCCTTATGAGTGGCGGTTGGGGATGAGCGATGGTCTTTTCCTACCAATCTATCCCCCTAGGAGCATGCGCGTAATACTTTGCTTTGATAACTTCTATATTTTTGCAATAAGTATATGAGTTCTTTATCACTAGTAGAAAAAGGGTCAAATGTGAAGCACATTAGTGCCGGTTTGAATTTGAGCCGGCACCACATTCCAACGGCTAGCTGACTGCTCTCATTAGTATCGGTTCATGGTGAACCTTTAGCACCGGTTCGTGCCACGAACCGGTACTAAAGTGAGTGGTGGCAGGATGTTGTCAGTCCGGGGCCCCTCCAGCACCTTTAGTACCGGGTCGTATCACGAACCGGTACTAAGGGTCGTCCTACATAGACCCTTCGTCCACCCGAGCTCACTCTGTTCTTCCCCTTTCCCCTCTCCTCTCTGTTCTTTTCCCTCTTCCTCTCAAGCTCATCACACATTTTGCCCAAAATTTGTCAAGATTTGAAGGCCCCCATCCATTCAAATGATCACAAAGGTTAGCAACTTTGTCCTTTCATCTCTCATTGCTAGATTAGCTCATGCAATGCTTTATATAGAGTTTGATTTTTGAGTTTAGTAATTTTGGAGGAATTATATATATGTGATAGTATTTGATTTATATGCAATTTTAGGTCAAAAATAACACTTAGTTTGCATATTTAGGTGTGGTTTACTTAGTACCTTCTAAATCTCCGTCGTAACCACTGTCGATCGCTCGCAACATCCCGTCGTCGGCACCACCTTGTGGTGAGCCTCTTGTTCATGAAGTTTTATATAAAAAATTGATGTTTGTGTGATTTGGATATATAGTTACTCGTATAATTATCTTACCCATATGTTGTTTGTTATACATAGTGCCATGGTTTTGATATCCGTCCCCGTCGGCCCTCGTCCGGTTTATGATTCGGATGTGGTATATTCTCTTTTAAAACTATTCATTGTATTTCGTGTTTATGAAAAATTATGCCCATCAAGTTGACATAGATATTTTTATGTAGGAGGTAGTTGAACAGGAAATTCCAACCGACCCTATTGTCGAGAGGTTAAATTTAGTCGAAAGAGAAAATGAGGATTTGAAGGAAAAATTGAAAAGAATTGAGGGGAGAAGATGGAATTGGAGTTGCATGTTGCCGATGTCTTCGATGATCACAAGATTAAGATGGAGAAAATGCGCTTGAAGATTAGAAAGATTAGAAAATATGACATTCATAGTTAGGCTTGGTATCATTATGCTGTTGAATCAATTGTTACCTTAGTTGCGATCTTGATCGCATTTGTTGTTGCATTTAAATTCTTTAGCTAGAGAATTATTTGTTTGTTGCATTTAAGTGTTGTATGATCTTTATGTATGAACTTTATGTATTGTATTAATTTGGTGTTTTCAGTGCTATGTATTGAAGATGAGCCGGCAATGGATGTACGATGACTGATGCTCTCCCGAGTTCATTAATGGCGTGCGTACTTTTCTGCTTGCGGCTGAGGCAAATAAGCGGGCGGATGGTTTTATGCCTTGTCCATGTGCTGGCTGTAAGAATGGTCACAATTACTCTACGTCAAGAACCATTCACATGCACCTGTTTGAGTCCGGTTTCATGCCCCACTATAATGTTTGGACCAAGCATGGAGAAGGAGGGGTTATGATGGAAGACAATGAAGAAGAAGAGGACGACGACAGCTCTCCTGGACATGGGTTCCCTGAATACGATGATACAACAATGAGGGAAGAAGCTGAGCCGGTAATGCGGGAAGAAGCTGAGCCGGCAATGAGGGAAGAAGCTGAAGAAGAGGCATAGGATGAGCCCGTTGATGATCTAGGTCGGGCCATTGCCGATGCAAAGAGAAACTGCACAAGTGATTTGGAGAAGAAGAAGTTGCAGCGCATGTTAGAGGATCACAAAAAATTGTTGTACCCGAATTGCGTAGGTGACAAGAAAAAGTTGGGCACCACACTGGAATTGCTACAATGGAAGGCAGAGAATGGTGTATCTGACAAGGGATTTGGAAAGTTGCTGGTAATGATAAAGAATATGCTTCCAAAGGACAACGAATTGCCCGAGAGTACGTAGGAAGCAAAGAAGGCTATTTGCCCTGTAGGGTTAGAGGTGCAGAAGATACATGCATGCCCAAATGATTGCATCCTCTACTGCGGTGAGTATGAGGATTTGAATGCTTGCCCAGTATGCGGTGCATTGTGCTATAAGATCAGCCGCGATGACCCTGGTGATGTCGAGGGCGAGCACCCCAGGAAGAAGATTCCTACCAAGGTGATGTAGTATGCTCCTATAATACCACGGTTGAAACGTTTGTTCCAAAACAAAGAGCATGCCAAGGTGATGCGATGGCATAGAGAAGACCGTAAGAAAGACGGAAAGTTGAGAGTACCTGCTGACGGGTCGCAGTGGAGAAAAATCGAAAGGAAGTACGGGAAGGAGTTTGTAGATGACGCAAGGAACGTATGGTTTGGTCTAAGCGCAGATGGCATTAATCCTTTTGGGGAGCAGAGCAGCAACCATAGCACCTGGCCTGTGACTCTATGTTTGTATAACCTTCCTCCTTGGTTGTGCATGAAGCGGAAGTTCATTATGATGCCAGTGCTCATCCAAGGCCCTACGCAACCCGGCAACGACATTGATGTGTACCTAAGGCCATTAGTGGAAGAACTCTTACAACTGTGGAATGGAACAGGTGTACGTGCGTGAGATGAGCACATGGGGGACGAATTTGACCTAAAGGCGTTGCTGTTCGTGACCATCAATGATTGGCCTGCTCTCAGTAACCTTTCAGGACAGACAAACAAGGGATACTCCGCATGCACGCACTGTTTGTACGATACCGATAGTATATATATGGCTAATTGTAAGAAGAATGTGTACCTAGGACATCGTCGATTTCTTCCGAGCAGACATCCCGTAAGAAAGAAAGGCAAGAATTTCAAAGGTGAGGTGGATCACCGGACGAAGCCTCGCCACCGTACTGGTGCTGATGTACATGATATGGTCAAGGATTTGAAGGTGGTCTTTGGAAAGGGTCCTGGTGGACAACCTGTTCCGAATGACGCTGACGGACGCGCACCCATGTGGAAGACGAAATCTATATTTTGGGACCTACCCTATTGGAAAGACCTAGAGGTCCGCTCCGCAATCAACGTGATGCACGTGATGAAGAATCTTTGTGTGACCCTACTTGGCTTCTTGGGCGTGTATGGGAAGACAAAATATACACCTGAGGCACGGGAGGACCATCAACGTATGCATGGAAAAGACGGCATACATCAAGGTCATGCAAGCTACGCTCTTACCAAAGAAGAGAAGGAAATATTCTTTGAATGCCTGCTCAGTATTAAGGTACCGTCTGGCTTCTCATCGAATATAAAGGGAATATTAAACATGGCAGAGAAAAAGTTCCAGAACCTAAAGTCTCAAGACTGCCACGTGATTATGATGCAACTGCTTCTGGTTGCATTGAGGGGGCTTCTACCGGAAAACATTTGATTAGCCATTGTGAAGCTATGTGCATTCCTCAATGCAATCTCTCAGAAGGTAATCGATCGAGAAATCATACCAAGGTTGGAGAATAATTTGGTGCAATGTCTTGTCAGTTTCGAGTTGGTGTTCCCACCATCCTTCTTCAACATCATGACGCACGTCCTAGTTCACCTATGTGAAGAGATTAACGTTTTGGGTCCTGTATTTCTACACAATATGTTCCCCTTTGAGAGGTTCCTGGGAGTCTTAAAGAAATATGTTCATAACCGTGCTAGGCCAGACGGTAGCATCTCCAAGGGACATGAAAATGAGGAGGTCATTGACTTTTGTATTGACTTTATTCCTGACCTTAAGCCGATTGGTGTTCCTGAATCGCGGCATAAGGGCAGACTGGATGGAAAAGGCACGCTAGGAGGGGAACAAATAATATGTATGGATGGACATTCTCTCACTGAAGCACACTACACAGTTTTACAGAATTCCGCCTTGGTGGCTCCGTATATGGATGAACAGAAGAATTTGCTACGCTCCAAACACCCAGAGCGGTCTGATCACTGGATTACACGTGAACAAACCAGGAGTTTCGCCAGCTGGTTGCAGACACGTACCATGCATGACGCCTCTATTGAAGATGACATGTACTTGTTGTCCCAGTTACCATCTTCGAATATAATGACTTTCAAAGGGTACAAGATAAATGGTAATACATTTTACACGATCGCCCAAGATAAGAAGAGCACCAACCAAAACAGTGGCATCCTCTTTGATGCAGAAACCAAGACGAGAAGGAAACATATTATGGTTATATACAGGACATATGGGAACTTGACTATCGACGTGGTTTGAAGGTCCCTTTGTTTCGGTGCAAATGGGTCAATATGACACGAGGCGGGGTAACAGAAGACCCGCAGTATGGAATGACAACAGTGGATCTCAACAATCTTGCGTATGCAGACGAACCATTCGTCCTAGCCAATGACGTGGCACAAGTTTTCTATGTGAAGGACATGTCTACCAAGCCGAGAAAAAGAAAAGATAAGGAAGCGAATGCATCGTACGATGAGCCAAAGCGGCACATAGTTCTTTCTGGGCAGAGAAACATCATGGGAGTGGATGACAAGACAGACATGTCAGGAGATTATGAAAAGTTTGATGAAATTGCTCCATTCACAGTGAATATTGACCCGAGCATCCAGTTAAATGATGAAGATTTTCCATGGCTACGGCGCAAAGGGACACACGCGAAGAAAAAGTTTCACACCCAAAGATCTGGGATGTGATCGGCTTCACTATCATCACTTCCTTCTGTGTTTCACACCCAGGAGGGAATCTCTGTAATAGTTAGGGTAGCTAGTTATGTGTTTTGGCATTTGAAACGCGAAGAAATTTTATGTGCAAGAAAATTCTTTCATGCATTTACTCATTTTTTCAGCTAAATGACCCTGAAATTTAAAAGTATTTTAAATGAACTCAGAAAAAGTTGAAAGTTGGCATGTGCAAAAAAGTAGAGAGGGTTACCGCAAAAACTGGATGCACTTCATGTACAAAATGGACAATCTCTTTCGAAGTATTAGGGTTTCGGACAAAAACTCATCCGTTACAAAGGCATTTCATTTTTTAAATAACCTAAGCATTACCAAATTGAATATAATTATAAAACACACTAATATTTAACATAAGAAAAAAGAATCACTGAAAAATCTATTTTCAAAGTTAAGTTATTCACAAACTAGTGATTCACACAAATTTCAAATAATTAAAAATTTAAACTATTCAAATTTGTGAACTACAGGTACTAACAAAAAGTTTGTAATTTTTTGTACCTAAAGAAAAAATATTCACAAAGAAACTCTAAATACAGCAAAAAACAACTCAAAAATAAATAAAACAAAAATAAATAAAGCAAAAAAATAATTTAAAAAGCCCACCTACTGGGCCACAGCGGCCTGCATACGACTAGAAACCCAAATCCTAGTTGGGCCAGGATGCATGCCCGCTAGCCCAGTAGGCCCAACAGGGCATCACAGCAGAGATCGGCCCAAAAGGCCTGCTTAAGAGGGGAGCTCGAGACAGCAGCGACGACGGGGCTTATAAGCAGGTGCGAGTGCCCCTCGGCTAGCGAGGTGGGACTAAACTTCTGCGCCCCTCGCCTGGCAGTGCACACCCTTTAGTACCGGGTCGTGGCTCCAACCGGTACTAAAGGGGGGGGCCTTTAGTACCGGTTGGTGCCACAACCCGGTACTAAAGGGGGTGCGGTTCCCGCCGCTTCGCCTGGCCAAAACAGACCTTTAGTACCGGTTGGTGGCTCCAACCGGTACTAAAGGTGGGTTCTATATAAGAAAACACTTCAAAACATTTGTCAGTTTATCATCTCTCCCTCTGCTTCTTTCTCCTCTGCCCCATCGCCGCCGCCCCTCGTCGCCGCCCCCATCGCCGTCCGTCGCCGTCGCCGTCCCCGTCCCCGTCGCCGCGCTGCGCCGCGCCCCGTCGCCGCGCCCCGCCCCGTCCTCCCGTCGTCCCCGCCCGGCCCGTCCCCATCCCCGTCTTCTCCGCCCCATCCCCGTCGTCGCCGCCCCGTCGCCGTCTCCGTCTCCGTCCCCATCCCCGTCGCCGCCCCCCGTCATCGCGCCTCGCCGGTGAGCTCCTGCCCTGGCCGCCAACCACACACACACACACATTGTTATAGAATTGTTAGCAATCTTTCTATTTTTTAGTTATAGAATTATTAGAAATGTTAGTTTTAGTTATAGAAATGTTATTTATATAGAAATGTTAGTTTTAGTTACAGAAATGTTAGTTATATAGAAATGTTAGTTATATAGAAATATTAGAAATGTTAGTTATATAGAAATGTTAGTTATATTAGAAATGTTAGTTATATAGAAATGTTTTTTAGTTATAGAAATATTAGAAATGTTAGTTTTAGTTATAAAATTTAGAATTTGCATATATGAAATCACAATCCATCATTTAAAAAATGTTACTTTACTTTTGCGGCATATAGTATTTGTTGTCGACGATGCCCGGCTCGCATCCTCGCCGTCGACCCGTTCGCGACGATGTCCTCCTTCGGAGGACCCATGTCCGGGACTGGGCTCCGCCGGGCTGGCACTAGGAGGTGCTACCTTCAGGGGCGTGACGCTTGGTGAGGAACCTGGCCCCGGGTCCCGTCGTCGACCCTCATCTCCTTTGGTGGCGTTCGCGTGGGCCACTTTCGGTGCGAAGGGATCCGGCCTCGCCGGAGGTGGTACGTCGCCGTGTCAGGGAGGAGGACGAGCACGTCCATCGCTACATGGCTGCTATGGACGTCAGGTTCTCCAATACCTGGCAGATTCTTTGGGGAGATCACCCGAGCTATGATCCAGTGATGGTTCCTTCACTTTGGTTGTCCACCGCCTAGATTACTCTCTAGTATTTGATCTTTATTAGCTAGCTAGTGATGTATTCGATATATAATATTCGAGATGATTTATTCGAGATTATATATATTATTCGAGACGATGTATTCGAGATTATGTCTATTATTCGAGACGACGTATTCGAGATTATATTCAATGATGCTTATTATGTACTATGATTGATTCAATTTTTCCTTATTAATTGACTGCATCCATGCATTGAGCATTGTAATTTGAATATATTTCTTTTGGATTAGTTAAACAAAACCTATGGCGGACAATACCGACAGAGAGGGAGAAGAGGCCCTGTTCAATATCATACGCAATCCTCGCGGGCTAGATGATGATCAGAATGAAGAAGATTATGACGACTCCGAATATCTAAACAACACCGGGGAGGGTGATATGATATTCGATCGCGACGACCGAATTGATGAAGTCATGAACTATGAACATGACGAAGAAAATGTTGATCTTGAAACAACAAAGACCGGCGAGATATATATATTTATATAAGCAGGCATCTGGTGATCATCACATGTTTTAAATGACTTGAAGATATATTAACGAATCGATCTTTCTTCTTTCAGCCATCCGGATCGAGCAAATCTTCAGGCAATAGGAAACGAGGCCCGAACAAAAAGTTGAAGGAGGGCGTAATGTACAATATCGAGGCCATCAAACCTAATGGCGAACCATTAGCACCTAAGAAGATTGCGGACAAGTTCATTCGTCAGTGCGGAGTTCTCGTGAAGGACCAACTCCCGATCTCCCTTCAAGAATGGAGAGAGACAGCAAAGCCATGTCCAGGAGTTAATTTTGTCGACGACAGACAAAAACTTCTGCTTTGGGAAACGCTCATGGAACATTTCACCCTACCAGATCATTTCACAGATGCAGATGTGGAGAAAGTCAAGGACGCTGCTCTTAGGAAGATGGCAGTTGCATTCAAAAACCACAAGAATCGTGAATGGGCCAAGTACGTCAAGGGAGGAAGGAAGACTCCAGTATTCGAGGGAACACTAGAGAAGCAAAGTGCTCATTGGGACGATTTCGTGAAATTCAAGGATTCAGAATTATCTAAGGAACGGTCGAGAATAAACAAGGCCAATGCCGCAAAAAAGGATAAGTTCCATAAGATGGGGCCAGGTGGCTATGCGGTGGGAATGCCTAAGTGGGATAAGTCTGAGAAAGAGATGGAGGATGCAGGTGTCACTCCAGAAACATTGAGCTGGCCCCCTAGGTGCAGGACTTGGTTCTATGCGCACAGGGGGAGTTGGACCCTAAGACAGACAAAGTTTCAAAGAAGGAATGTCTGGACGGAGCCGAAGATAAGCTACTTGTTGCAATAGAAGAGGCTCGATCGGGGGTGTTCCAGCCCAACAGAGAGAACGACGAGCTTACGCGTGCCCTGGGAAATCCTGAACACCCGGGAAGAACACGAGGCATGGGCGCTATTCCATGGTATGAGTGGTTTTTGGACTGGAACGCCGACTACAGAACCCGTGCGAGAAAGAAGAATGCGGAGGAGAAGAAGAGGAAGATGGAGGAGGAGCAGAGGAAGCTAGACTATGAACGCCTTCAAGGCCTAGAATCAGCGCACGCGGACTTGGCAGTCAAATTCCGGCAGCAGCGAGAGCAGATCGACTCACTTAGCCAGCAAAGGGGGTCTCAGCAGCTGCAGCTGCTAGCGGATGCTCCAGCATTGGATAGCACCGTCCCATCCATGCCGAGAAGCAGCGTGGGTTCTGCCCCGGGCAACGCATTGCTGGATAGCTACCCAGTGGATGACATCAAAGAGAACACTAACTGCGAGCTACACTTCAAAATGAAGAACATATCCATGAAGGTGGCGGACGCCCTTTCTTTTACAAATCCCCCCGAGGCAACCTTCCATTGCAACCCGATTCCAGCGGGCTATGCTCGTGTCTTGGTTGATGAGGTGGTGGACCAATATTCGTGGCTAGAGCATGACATTCCTGGAGGTGATGATGAGCACACACTGGGAGAGGCCAACCATCGTATCATCCTATGGAGAAAGGATTGCATCATCTTTTGAAGGCCACCGACACCGCGTCATCCGACTCCTCGTCGAAGTCCTCCACCGAGTCAGCAGACTCCTGCTCCTCCAAGTCCACCAACGCATCAGGCCACTCCTCCTCCAAGTCCGGCACAGCTTCAGGCCACTCCTCCTCCTCCAAGTCCGGCAAAGCGTTAAGCCACTCCGCCTCCAAGTCCGGCATAGCTTCAGGCCACTCCTCCTCCAACTCAGCCACGTCAGCCGTCTTCGCCGCCTCAGCAATCACGGAAGAGAGCCGCCTCAGCTATGGTGCGTAGCGGTACAAGTCAAGGTAGTACTGGAGCTACAGGCGGAGGCAAGCGATTTCAATATGGTCCAACCCTCGCGCCTCTTCCGCAGAGGCCTTACGACAAGTACGAGGTGGAAAACGTAGCCATATCGAAGGCCGAGGTGGAAGCCCATTTTGCACCGAAACCGCCACCGCCGCCAAGGGAGAAAGTGCCTGAGGAAAAGATTGACCACTTCATTCGTATGGCTAGAGCAGCAGCTCCTAAGCCTGTTGACACAGACTATGAGCACCACATCAAGAAGTTAAATCGAGCACATCTACAAAAAGAGGCGAGCTCGAGCTCGAGCAAATTAGCTGGCAAAAGGAGCGGTAAAACCGTTCCCCAGCTGGGAGAACAGGCGGCGCAATCAACCCCCCCGCTTGTTTTGCCAACAACACATGAGAGTAGGCGCGCCCAATATTATTGTGGGCAAACCGTTAACGCTCCCGGGCTGGGCGATGTGGTAATAACCGAGGAGCATATTGAGCAGGCTGAAACGCTCATGATCACTATTGGACAACTCCTCGATGTCGAGCCCATGTCTCCGACTAGAGAGGAGGAAATAAAACGGAAATATGTCCGGAGCCAACCTTTGGTCGAGCCAGACAAGGTCAAGAAGCTCCCAACGAGAATGTATGAATTGCATCAATGGTATATGGACATTACCAAGATTTCCAATCGAGAGTCCCTCATGGTGAATGTCAAGAAGGATCATTACTACCATGGGAAAGCTGTGACCGTTGAGTATTCAGAACTATTTCAGCTATACAATCAAGACGCACTCGACAAATCTATCGTCAGTTGCTATTGTCTGTAAGTGATTTCTTTCTGTAATTTAAGTCTCAAGCTAGTTGTAGTGATCATTTTGATCAATCATTACCTGTAATTATCCTCACTATATTCTTTTCTGTGGTATTATGCAGGATGAAGATTTATGAAATGAAAAAAGGTGGACGCTATGGCATTGGGTTCGTTGACCCAAATACCATTAATGAATACACATGGAAATTAGATCCATAGTACGAAAAAAGTGTAGAGGAAAGCATGCTAGAGTTCTTCAAGCGCCTCAAATACAATGAAGATATACTACTTCCTTATAACTTCGAGTGAGTCACACTGTCTTGTACTACAAATTCTATTTTTGCCTACTAGCTAGCTACATGTTTTTGCTTACATATTCCCGCTTAATTAAGACATGCAAACGTGTGTGCATGCAGATTTCACTGGATCTTGTTAATCATTAAAGTTGATGAAGGAAGAGTTGAAGTACTAGACTCACTACTTAAGAAAGCAAGTGACTACACCATCGTGAAGGGGATAGTCAACAGGTAATTTCAATCATTATTAACTATATATCGGCCTATTTAATTAGTTCGTCATTTCCTGATAACAAGTATTTAATAACCCATTTATTCATTTTCTTTGTCGGCGGGCAGGGCTTGGGCAAAGTTCATCAGGGCCACTCCAGGCCCATGGAAACAAAATCTGAAATGGTATCGACCCCAGGTAAGTAATTAAGTAGTACTAGCTAGCTGCCATCTCTTTAATTACCATGCTTGATTAATTATTATCTGATCAAATTCCATTCTCGTAAAGGCCCTGAAGCAGGCGCCGGGGAATAATCTGTGTGCATACTATGTTTGCGAGAACATTCGCATGATGGCGTCCGAAAGGAGCAGATCTCAAAGACAGGAGTGGGTACATTTGTCAGAACACTATTCACAATTTTTACACCATTATCGATATCTAGTCACACAACTAATACACATGCATATTGATCTCCTTCTTAACAGTTCAAAGAGGTGCGGGAGAAGCTCCTAACAAAGGACCGCATAGAAGCAATTCAAGAGGAAATAGTGGGATTTTTGCTCGACCAGGTCATAGATCCCAAAGGAGAATACTATTACCCACTACCGCCCCCATGAACCACTTCCAATTGTTATCGTGCTCCGAAGGCACCAATTAGGCTAATGCCACTGGCTCCGAAGGCACCAATTAGGAGAAATTGTAGATAGCTAGCTAATTGTGTATATATATACACATGTGTGTATATATGTGTGAATTAATTAATGGTGGTTGTGAGACATTCGATGATATATATATATATTATGGTCAGTTCTACTAGAAATTCTATTTATATATATGCATAACGTGTACAATATGTAGTATCGTAAAATACCAGCAAACAAAAAAGAATTAAATGGAAAACACAAAATTAAATGAAAAAGAAATCATAAACCCAACCCCCCCAACCTTTTAATACCGGTTGGTGACACCAACCGGTACTAAAGGGCTCCCTACCCCCGAAGCTGGCTCATGCCACGTGGTTGCCCTTTAGCACCGGTTCGTGCTGAACCGGTACTAAAGGGGGGGGGCTTTAGTGCCCACACTTTAGTGCCGGTTACCGAACCGGCACTAAAGGGCCTTACGAACCGGTGCTATTGCCCGGTTCTGCACTAGTGTATGACTAATGTTGAGTCCATGGATTATACGCACTCTCACCCTTCCACCTTTGCTAGCCTCTCTAATACCGTGCACCTTTCGCCGGTATCATACACCTACCATATACATTCCTCAAAACAGCCACCATACCTACCTATCATGGCATTTCCATAGCCATTCTGAGATATATTGCCATGCAACTTTCCACCGTTCTGTTCATGACACATTCCATCATTGTCATATTGCATATCTTGGTACACCGCCGAATGCATTCACATAAAGTCATATTTTGTTCTAAGAGTTGTAATTGTTGAGTTGTAAGAAAAATAAAAGTGTGATGATCATCATTATTAGAGCATTGTCCCAGTGAGGAAAGGATGATGGAGACTATGATTCCCCCATAAGTCGGGATGAGACTCCGGAAAAAAAATAAATAAAAGAGGCCAAAGAAGCCCAAATAAAAAAAAAGAAAAGAGGCCATAAAAAAAGACAGAAAAGGCCCAAATAAAAAAAATATAAAAAATGATGAGAGAAAAAGAGAGAAGGGACAATGTTACTATCCTTTTACCACACTTGTGCTTCAAAGTAGCACCATGATCTTCATAGTAGAGAGTCTCTCATGTTATCACTTTCATATACTAGTGGGAATTTTACATTATACAACTTGGCTTGTATATTCCAATGATGGGCTTCCTCAAATTGCCCTAGGTCTTCATGAGAAAGCAAGTTGCATACACACCCACTTAGTTTCTTTTTGAGCTTTCATATACTTATAGCTCTAGTGCATCCGTTGCATGGCAATCCCTACTCACTCACATTGATATCTATTGATGGGCATCTCCATAGCCCATTGATACGCCTAGTTGATGTGAGACTATCTTCTCCTTTTTGTCTTCTCGACAACCACCATTCTATTCCACCTATAGTGCTATATCCATGGCTCACGCTCATGTATTGCGTGAAGATTGAAAAAGTTTTGAAAAAGTTAGAGTATGAAACAATTGCTTGGCTTGTCATCGAGGCTGTGCATGATTTAAATATTTTGTGTGGTGAAGATAGAGCATAGCCAGACTATACGATTTTGTAGAGATAACTTTCTTTGGCCATGTTATTTTGAGAAGACATAATTGCTTTGTTAGTATGCTTGAAGTATTATTATTTTTATGTCAATATAAACTTTTGTCTTGAATCTTTCTAATCTGAATATTCATACCACAATTAAGAAGATTTGCATTGATATTATGCCAAGTAGCACTCCGCATCAAAAATTCTATTTTTATCATTTACCTACTCAAGGACGAGCATGAATTAAGCTTGGGGATGCCTGATACGTCTCCAACGTATCTATAATTCTTGATTGCTCCATGCTATATTATCTACTGTTTTGGACTATATTGGGCTTTATTTTCCACTTTTATATTATTTTTGGGACTAACCTATTTACCGGAGGCCCAGCCCAGAATCGCTGTTTTTTTGCCTATGTTAGTGTTTCGGAGAAACAGAATGTCAAACGGAGTCCAAACGGAATAAAATCTTCGGGAACATGATTTTCTCATCGAACGTGATCCAGGAGACTTTGGACCCTACTCCAAGGAGTCAAAGAGGAGGTCACGAGGGTGGGGGGCGCCCCCCTAGGGCGCGCTCCCTGCCTCGTGGGCCCCTCGGTGCTCCACTGACGTACTCCTTCCTCCTATATATACACATGTACCCCCAAACGATCAGAACAGGAGCCAAAAACCTAATTCCACCGCCGCAACTTTCTGTATCCACAAGATCCCATCTTGGGTCCTGTTCCGGAGCTCCGTCGGAAGAGGGCCATCATCACGGAGGGCTTATACATCATCCTAGCCTCTCCGATGAAGTGTGAGTAGTTTACCTCAGACCTTCGGGTCCATAGTTAGTAGCTAGATGGCTTCTTCTCTCTCTTTGGATCTCAATACAAAGTTCTCCCTCTCTCTTGTGGAGATCTATTCGATGTAATCTTCTTTTTGCGGTGTTTTTGTTGAGACCGATGAATTGTGGGTTTATGATCAAGTCTATCTATGAATAATATTTGAATCTTCTCTGAAATCTTTTATGTATGATTGTTATCTTTGCAAGTCTCCTCGAATTATCCTTTTGGTTTGGCCAACTAGATTGGTAGTTCTTGCCATGGGAGAAGTGCTTAGCTTTGGGTTCGATCTTGCGGTGTCCTTTCCCAGTGACAGAAGGGGCAGCAAGGCACGTATTGCATCGTTGCCATCAACGATAACAAGATGGGGTTTATTTCATATTGCATGAATTTATCTCTCTACATCATGGTATCTTGCTTAATGCGTTACTCTGTTTTTGACTTAATACTCTAGATGCATGCTGGATAGCGGTCGATGAGTGGAGTAATAGTAGTAGATGCAGAATCGTTTCGATCTACTTGTCACGGACGTGATGCCTATATACATGATCATGCCTAGATATTCTCATAACTATGCTCAATTATGTCAATTGCTCAACAGTAATTTGTTCATCCACCGTAGAATACTTATGCTCTTGAGAGAAGCCACTAGTGAAACCTATGGCCCCCGGGTCTATTCTCATCATATCAATCTCGATCACTTTAATCTTGCTTTGCTTTTTTACTTTGCCTTTACTTTTTACTTTGCATCTTTATTCCAAAAATACCAAAAATATTATATCTATCAGATCTCACTCTCGTAAGTGACCGTGAAGGGATTGACAACCCCTAATCGCGTTGGTTGCGAGTAGCTAAAATTTTTTGCAGGTACGAGGGACTTGAGCGTGGCCTCCTACTAGATTGATACCTTGGTTCTCAAAAACTGAGGGAAATACTTACGCTACGCTGCTGCATCATCCCTTCCTCTTCGGGGAAAACCAACGCAAGCTCAAGACGTAGCACCACCAGATGCCCATGACTTGAGCCACATAATTCAGCAGCCAGAGGAATCGGCCAGGCAATTCTAGACACGGTTCGTAACAAAGAAAAATCAAATCGTTGACTGTCCGGATGCAGAGCCCCTAGTAGCTTTTAAGCACAACATCCACGATGAATGGCTCGCCCGGCACCTTGGCTAGGAAAAGCCGAAATCTATGGCAGCTCTCACGACACTCATGACCCGCTTTTGTGCGGGAGAGGACAGCTGGTTGGCTCGCAACAATAACATATCAAAGAACCATGGTACTTCGGATACCAAGGATGGCAATGGCAGGTCACGTCACAACAAACATAAGCGCCGCATTAACATCGACTATACCGAGGATACGACAGTCAATGCCGAATTCAAAGGCTCTAAACCCGGTCAGCGGAAAAAGCCATTCAAAAGAAGCACTCCGGGCCCGTCCAGTTTGGACCGTATACTCGATCGCTTGTGCCAAATACACGGCACCCCCAACAAGCCAGCCAACCACACCAACAAGGATCGTTAGGTGTTCAAGTAGGCCGGCAAGTTAAATGCCGAAAACAAAGATAAGGGGTCACATAGCGATGACGAGGAGGAGCCTCGGTAGCCGAACACCGGAGGAAGGAAGAGGTTCCCCCAACAAGTGCGGACGGTGAACATGATATACGCAACCCACATCCCCAAGAGGGAGCGGAAGCGTGCGCTCAGGGACGTATATGCGTTGGAGCCAGTCGCCCCAAAGTTCAACCCATGGTCCTCCTGTCCGATCACCTTCGACTGCAGGGACCACCCCACTAGTATCCGTCATGGCGGATTCGCCGCATTGGTCCTAGACCCAATCATTGGCGGATTTCACCTCACTCAAGTCCTTATGGATGGTGGCAGTAGCCTGAACCTGCTTTATTAGGACAGAGTGCGCAAAATGGGTATAGACCCCTCAAGGATCAAACCCACAAAAACGACCTTTAAAGGCGTCATACCAGGTGTAGAGGCCCATTGCATAGGCTCAGTCACACTGGAAGTGGCCTTCGGATCTCCGGATAACTTCCGAAGCGAAGAGTTAATCTTCACCATAGTCCCGTTCCGCAGTGGCTACCATGCACTGCTCGGGCGAACTGCATTTGCGAGATTCAATGTGGTACCGCATTATGCATATCACAAGCTCAAGATGCCAGGACCTCGGGGGGTCATCACAGTCAATGGAAACACAGAGCGCTCTCTCCGCACGAAGGAGCACACTGCGGCCCTCGCAGCAGAAGCGCAAAGCAGCCTCTTAAGGCAATCCACTAGTTCGGCGATTAAGGACCCGGACACCTTCAAGCACGCCCAGAGTAATCGGCAACATGACCGCCTGGCACATTCTGAGCTCGCATAGCAATGCGGCCTCCACCCCGGTCCCAGCCAAACGGCGAAGTCCGTGCCACGCGTACATAATTACGAATTAAAAATACCATGGGCACAGGTGGGAAGGGGGGCACGACTACGACACGCTCAAGATGCGGCTTAAACTGCACTAGGGGCTTCCCGCTTTGTTATTTTTCTCTTTCAGGACGTTAATCTCTGGAAACCCTGTCCGACAGCATGATTGCCGAACACATGATGCAGCAATCAAGGAGGCAAAAAGCTACGTCACACCACGGAACTCCCAGGTGGATTACGATAACGAGTGCAATACCTGCTTTAATACCATTCCTCAGCTTGCCCTTGGAAGGGACATGTCAAATAGTCCTACTTTTTGCTTATCGCACTACTTGTATCATTCTGCTCTAACGCACCTTTTTGAATAAACAATGCATAGCATTAAGACTATTATTGCATTCTTCCTTTTTATATATATATGCTCAAGACATCTAACACCCGTACACTCTGGTACAGCCAATACGCTAGGGGCTTAAGTATACCCCATAATACGGCATGAGAAGTCCGAACACTTTCGACAGTGCGGCACCCCAAACTTATAGCATTATATGCATCAGCTCCGAATCATGTCTTGGGTCAATAGTTGGGTTTTCCTGGCTCCCATGTTTTGGTACCTTACGTTCCGCTATATCGGCTAAGGTAGCACTGGGAGAACTACTGCGATTGTGCCACAGTTCTGCTGGGCTAAGCACATCAGTGGAGAAAGCTAAAACTGACTGTCATGATAAGGCGAGAGACTGGTCGCTGTTCGAGAGGTCTCAAGTCCCTAAAGACTTATGCCTCTTAGAGCGAGGAGTCGGCCTTGTCCGGCTTAAGGCGTGTATAGCGCCCCGAATTCGGCCTTCCGAATACTAGGGGCTTCGCAGAAATTTAAAATTATAGAATTCTATGGCTAAGTGAGAGTGATAACGCATTATAGTCCGATTGCCTTGTTCGTTGTGCTGAGCACCTCCCTCGAAGGACCCAAAAATGGGAACAAGAGTGCTCAAGTTTTATCCCGAACACCCCAGCACTTGTGGCGTGGGGGCAGAAGTCGACGACTAGCCATCTCTCAGATTCGATAAACAGCCGAACAGAAGGCAATATTTTAAATTCAAACAAGCGTTCCATAGTGCATATGAACAAGTTTTCATAATACATGATTACACGAGCAAGTTTATTCAAATATTACATCTTTCGCACACTTGTCCGCTACAAGACGGGCACCCTTCAGGACACCCTCATAGTATATCTCGGGGTGGCGATGCTCCTTGCCCTGCGGTGGCCCTTCCTTCACCAGCTTCACGGCATCCATCTTGGCCCAGTGCACCTTCGCACGGGTGAAAGCCCGGCGTGCACCTTCGATGCAGACGGACCGCTTAATGACTTCCAGCCATGGGCAGGCATCCACAAGCTGCCTCACCAGGCCGAAGTAGCTGTTGGGAAGGGCGTCGCCAGGCCACATCCGGACTATAAAGCCCTTCATGGCCTGTTCGGCCGCCTTGTGCAGCTCGACCAGTTGCTTCAGCTGGTCGCTCATAGGCATCGGGTGTTCGGTCCCAGTATACTGAGACCAGAACAGCTTCTCCATTGAGCTTCCCACCTCGGCCTGGTAAAACTGTGCGGCATCTGACACGCTGCGGGGCAAATCTGTGAATGCTCCTGGAGAGCTCCGGACTCGGGTAAGTAACAAGTAATTTACTTTCACATGCTTGCTTTGCATATTGAATGCCTTACCCGCCGCTATCTTCTTCATCGCATCAATCTCCTGGAGGGCCTTTTGGGCTTTAGCCTTGGCACTCTTTGCACTCTCAAGGGCCGCGGCAAGCTCGGACTCTTGCGTCTTCAAGTCAAGCTCCAATGCCTCGTGCTTCGTCACGAGAGAATGGAGCTCTTTCTGCACCTCGCCCACCCGTGCCTCTTGTTTTTCCCGCTCGGTGTGCTCTTGGGCCGCTTTGATTTCGGCCTCGGATATCGCTTGCTTCAGGGTTGCCACCTCGGTCGTGGCGCTGGCAAATTAAAGATGATCCTGTCATTTTGCAATCGCATCCTTTTTGTATATATACACATCTATAGACTAGGTATTACTTACCTTTGTTCTCCTCGAGCTGCATCTTGGCAAGGCCGAGATCTTTCTTGGACCCTTCGAGGTCCTGCTTCAGTACGGCGACCTCTGCAGTCAGTGTGGCAGAGGTCAACAGCGAAGCTTGCATACGCATATAGACATACTTATATTACACTCCTACAGATATTAGTTGATCCTCTATTCGGCTTTTCTTTTTGAACACCAAACAGAGCATCAGGGGCTACTTTCTATGCGGTAATATTTTTCCTATGTTTCAAATACTTACCTCAAAGCCTGTTAGAAGGCTGGCACAGGCTTCAGTCAGTCCGCTCTTAGCGGACTGAACCTTCTGGATCACCGCACTCATAATAGTGCGGTGCTCTTCGTCGATGGAAGCGCTGCGAAGTGCTCCCAGCAGATTGTCCGGTGCCTCTGGATGGACAGAGGTCACCGGCACAGGCGTCTTGACCCTTTTGGAAGGAGGCCGCCTGCCCGAGTCCGGAACCACTGGAGGTTCCAGCGCGGTGTTCGGCTGAGGGCCAAACTCGGAGCCCTCTGGAGCCTTACTCCCTCTGCTCCTGGAGTCCGGAAGGTCGCCTTGAGGCGCCTCCGGGATTGTCTCCCCTCGACCCGGTGCCTCTTGAGACAATACCTCGGCATTGTCCGTAGGGCAAGGGGAGGTGGCGGTCGGATGTGGATCGCTATCCATATCCGACGAGTCCAAGGAGCCGCCCGATGAAGATACGTCGATACGGGCTTGGGGCGGTCTGCATAATCATATTCGGTGTTAGGAGAAGCAGTGCGACAAAGGTATGCTATGAGTTACACTGGTATCCAAATACTTACGACTTCGCCAGGGGCTTGGCCCTGAGCAGCCACTCGTCTTAGCCTTCGGCGGCGGTGGTGGAGTAGTCCGGAAGGAGGGTCCTCCCCTTCTTGGACCCTTCGCCCCCCCCCCCGGTCGGCGCGGCCTTCCTTTTCTTGTCTTCCCCGACTGAAGGGGGAGCATCTTCATCTTCCTCCTCGTCTTCGGGGGAGGAGTGCGTCGCGGAGTTATCGGACGATGAGTCCGATATCACCTGGCGCTGGGAACTCTTTTGGGTTCCCTTGGCCTTCTTCTTGGTCTTCTCCGGCATCTTGTAAGGAGCCGGAGTCAGCATCTTCGTCAGGAGAGCGTCCGCAGTGTCTTCGGGCAGAGGGGCCGGATAGTCGATCTTCTCCGATGCCCCCACCCAGTCCTGTCAAAGGTATGGGAGCGCAGACCCCGCGTGTGGTTAAGCTATGGGAAGTAAAAATCCTACCAGATGTACAAAACTTACCGGATTCGCAGGGCGCTTCGCGCTTAGCCCGCGGTCCTTGGTGAGAAAGGGAGGGACCTCGGCACCCTTGAACAGCACCCTCCAGACATCCTTGTGTGTCGTGTCGAAGAGCTCGCTCAGAGTCTGATGCTGGGCCGGGTCGAACTCCCACAAGTTGAAATCCCGTTGTTGACATGGGAGGATCCGGCGGAAGAGAGTGACCTGGACTATGTTGACAAGCTTGAGCTTCTTGCTTGCCATATTCCGGATACATTTCTGGAGTCCGTCCAGCTCCACCCATGAACCCCAGGATAGGCCCTTGTCTTTCCGGATCGAAACTCGGGGCCGCCACCCAGTTGGTGTCGCGCGGCTCGGTGATGTAGAACCACACCGATTGCCACCCCTTTATGGTCTCCACGAAGGAGCCTTCAAGCCATATAACATTGGGAATCTTGCCCACCATGGCTCCGCCGCATTCTGCTTGTTGGCCTCCCACCACCTTCGGCTTGATATTGAAGGTCTTCAGCCACAGGACGAAGTGGGGCCGGATGCGGAGGAAAACCTCACACACGACGATGAACGCCGAAATGTTGAGGATGAAGTTCGGGGCTAGATCATAAAAGTCCAGCCCGTAGTAGAACATAAGACCACGGACAAATGGATGGAGGGGAAACCCCAGTCCGCTGAGGAACTGGTGGAGGAAGACTACCCTCTCGTGAGGTTCCGGGGTGGGGACGATCTGCCCCGCAGCAGGCAGCCGATGCGCGATATTCGCAGATAAGTATCCGTCTCCGCGCAGCTTTTTGATGTGTCCCTCCATGATGGAGGAAGCCATCCACTTGCCTCCCGCTCAGGACATGTTGGGAGAAGGTTTAGGAGAAGGATGTGGACTTGAGCGTTGGAGCTCGAGTGCGCGAGAATGGATGAGCAAGGAGGAAGAAGGCGTGGGTAGAAAAAGGATAAACCTTATCCCTTTATAAGGCGGTCGAAACTATGCGCCCCCACTAGCCTGGTAAAACTCGCTTATCCTCCAAGCGCCGTAATTGATGGCGCGGTTGGGTTACCCACGCCCGTATTGATGAGAATCCCGTATTAAGGGGGACACAATCTCTGCTTTAACGAGACGTGTTAAGAAACTGCCTCGCGTTATGTGCGGGGCTAGTTAAAGAAAAATGGTTCGAATGATCACCGCGCCATGGCATGATGTCATTTTGCCAAAACGGGTCAGCAGATTAGATTTATGGAAATATTATTCTCTCTACAGTGGTATGTGGAACTTATTTTGCAGGGTCGGACATTATCCTTTTATTCGAACTCTTCTGTGGTGTATCCGGACGAGGAACCCGCCTTGCAATGCCGAAGACAACACTGCGCGCCGGACTCATCGTCATTGAAGCCTGGTTCAGGGGCTACCGAGGGAGTCCTGGATTAGGGGGTCTCCGGACAGCCGGACTATATCCTTTGACTGGGCTGTTGGACTATGAAGATACGAGATTGAAGACTTCGTATCGTGTCCGAATGGGACTCTACTTGGCGTGGAAGGAAAGCTAGGCAGTACGGATATGGATATCTCCTCCTTTGTAACCGACCTTGTGTAACCCTAACCCCTTCTGGTGTCTATATAAACCAGAGGGTTTTAGTCCGTAGGACAACATACAATCATACCATAGGCTAGCTTCTAGGGTTTAGCCTCTCCGATCTCGTGGTAGATCAACTCTTGTAATACCCATATCATCAAGAATAAATCGAGCAGGACATAGGGTTTTACCTCCATCAAGAGGGCCCGAACCTGGGTAAAACGTCGTGTCCCCTGCCTCCTATTACCATCCGCCTTAGACGCACAGTTCGGGACCCCCTACCCGAGATCCGCCGGTTTTGACACCGACACCATCCATGATGGAAAAAACTGTGGTAGAAGCGAGGGCGAGGAAAATATCAGGGAGTTCCCGGTTATAGTGGCTGGTCGGGGGCCGAGCGATGTGCGTTTCTCTCATACGTACGCGCATGTGTGCGAGGCATTGCGCTCTAACTGAACCCAAGCGAGGTGTTGGGCTCTAACTGAACCCGAGCAATTGCACTGCAGGCTACGCGTTACTGAACCCGAGCGATCGATCGATGGCTGTTAACTGAACCCGATCGAGCGATTCCTTCAGTACTGCTGCCAACTAAAGCCAATAGATGCTGCATCTGGATGAACAGTGAGCGTTGTTGGGGGGTTTGGATGAACAGGAACCCGTGGTAGTAGAGACCATTGCCGCTGGATGAACAGTACCCTGGTCGATTGAGCCGGTGGATGAACAGGACCCCGTGGAGGGCTGGATGAACAGTAGCCGATGGAGGGATGGATGAACAGTAGGCCATGGAGGGGTGGTTGAACAGGACCCCGTGGAGAGGGCTGGTTGAACAGTAGCCGGTGGAGGCTGGATGAACAGGAGCCCGTGGATGAACAGTCGCAGATTTAGGCTGGAGGAGGTCGACGGTGGATGAACAGTAGCCTGTGGAGGCTGGAGGAGGTCGACGGTGGAGTTGAATAGTATCCTGTGGAGTCCCGTTATGCGGTACGCCACACTTCTCCCAATGAACAGGACCCTCATTTCGACCATAGCGCTCCAACACAAGTCCGTTTCCTCCGTTTTGCGGTACGCCACACCCTTCCCGGTCAACAGGACCCCATTTCGACCGTAGGAGGTCCAACAGAGGTCCGTTTCCTCCGTTTTGGGGTATGACAAGCCACTCCCGATGAACATGATCCCGTTTCAACCTTGGCCGGTCAAACACAAGGCTGTTTCCTCTGTTCTGCGGTATGCCAGGCCTCGTTTCCATAGGCTATTCCGTCTGGTTGGCTCCCGATGAAAAGCAAGCGTTCCGTTGCCTCCCGATGAACATGATGCATTTCGTTGCCTCCCCATGAACATGACGACGATGCAGTTTCTCCGCTCCGAACCAGCCATAGCCATGTACACGAGCTCTGGCCGTACGTATGCACGAGTAGGCGTTCGAGACCCCGCCCGTATGTACGTATGTGGCCGTATTTTCTTTCTTGCACCTTGGCCGATGTACGTACGTGTACATGCTACGTGTGCGCCTCTACTACCACACATGTGTGCCTCTACTACCACACGTGCGCGCCTCTACATCGACCAGTATGTACGTACACGTTCGCGACCAGAATGACAATGCTACGTAAGCTTCGACCAGGTGGGTCCCGACTGTCAAGGACTTCCTTGCATGCGAAGATGTAGCTGGTGGGTCCCAGCAGTCAGGGGGCAAATCATTTTTTTGCCCGAAATATGGATGCACTTCCTTGCGTGCAAAGATGTAGCTGGTGGGTCCTAGAAGTCAGGGGGAGAAAACATTATTTTTCAGGGAAAAAAGGATGCAGTTGCATGCATGCGTCCATGGGCGTGGTGCATCCCCACTGTCAGCCTCTCTCGTACAGTCATCTTCTGATGACTCTTGGTTGTTGACCACATTGACCAAACCATGCCGAGTGCACCAAGGCCGGTGGACGACGACGAGGCCCCAGACTAGAACGACCTGGAGATGGGAAGACGCGGCAGTGGAGTCGCATATGGAGAGGAGTGGGAAACTTGACTGGTTCGGGTGCGCGGTAGCACTGCCGCCGACGGGAGATAGGAGCAAGAACAGAGGTTGAAGAAGGAGCACGGCTGTTGGATTAACATCCAATGGTCCAGCTGCTAGATTCATTTGTTGATTAAGTTGACAAAGCCCTGCGTACATGTCTGTTAGTAGGCCCACAAGTCAGCCACCAAATCTGCCGGGGCCCAGCTGTCATTGGGAGGAATGTTTTTTTGCATAACAAGGAGGCACTTCCTTCCGTGTGAAGATACAGCCGGTGGGTCCCAGCTTTTAGGGGGAGGCAACAGCTTAATAAGGAAGAACTTTCCTTGTGTCCGACCATGGACATCGTGGGTCCCATCCGTCAGGCTCTCCAAGTACAGTCCTCTTCCGGTGACTCTCGTTTGTTGACCACGCCGCGCCGAGCGCAGCGAGGCGATGGACGATGGTGAGGCCCCAGACTGGAATGACCTAGAGATGGGGAAGACGCAGCAGTGGAGTCGCAGACGGAGAAGAGTGGGAAACTTGACTGGTTCGAGTGCGGGGTGGGCCTACACTCGCCAGAGAATAATAGGAGGTGCAGAGTGGAGGGATGGCCTGGCCGTCGGCGGGGTAGCATTTCCCTGAGGCGCGCAAAACAACGCCGCTGGACGGCGGAGGCTGGAGCAGATAGTCCCGGCAGTGCTGGGGCAAGAAGACGAGAGATTGAAGAAGAATGTCGGCCGTTGGATGTAAATCAAACGCCTTGTTAGGCTTCGACCTACTGCCCACATGTCAGCCAGTCCATTTGGTGGCCTGGGTGAAACAATGATGTAGCATCTATGCAGCCGTTTATATAGATGGTAGAATTTAAAGCCCATTTGCATTTTTCTCAAAATCCGCGGACTTGCTGGGCTGGGTGAAAATATATGTATGTATGTAATAAAATAAGATATAAATATCGGTTCAGTTTTGCATTCTTATAGAAAAATAGAACTGAGTTGTGCGTTGTCTTGAAAAAAAAACATAACTTGGGCTGCTGATGTTATAGACAAGCTAGGTTGGGAGGCCCAGAGACCGATTGATACCTGCTGGATCCAAAAAATGTTGAAACATGTCGTGGGCTGCCCATGTTATACAACAAAACCTAGGCCATGGACCAGGTGGGCCCGGGACTGTCAGCCTCTCGACAAACAGTTGTCTCCCGATTCCTCTTGTTTTACTGACCATGTTGGGAATGACAGACGGTGGCGCCGCGGCGAGAGCACCAAGGCGGAGGACGACGTCGAGACATCGGACCAAATGAACCGGAGTGGGGGAAGACACAGGCAGAGGGGAGTACGAGGGTTGACTTGTTCGGGTGCAGGGTGGGCCGGTGGAGCTGCCGCCGCCAGACAACGTGTGGGAGTAGAGGGATGGCCAGCCAATGTATAGGAAGAGGACGAAATATTGAAAAAAATAAATAACTACAAATGGATAGGTGGTTGGTCCCATATGTCTTTGTACAAGACCTGCTGGGTCCACCTAAGAAGGGGAATATGTTGGCAGAAGGAGATTCAAAGCACGTCAGCCGAGTGAATTAGTTTTTTTAAACGGACTAGTGAACTAGTTACATACATAAGCAAATAGCCACTAAAAATCAAACAGGTTAATGCATTCTTAAAAGAAATATTTTGGACAAAACAGATAATTACGAGACATAGGCTAATGCCTGAAACACTCAGATGATAAAGGTGCTTATAAACAGATAAAGTACAACATCTAGACCTTCCTAGCACGCTTGATCATGACAATGCGGTTGTCCGTGTACATGTCGTAGCATGCGTATGCGTCCTTGGCCGCGTAGGTTATGTAGGCTAGATTCAGAGGTACCTCCCACGTGTTCAGGTCCTTGGTATCATTATCTTCTTTCAAGTTGGCGTATCGGGGGTCGATGATGGTCTCGGCAAGGTCAACCACGGAGTCCTTCTCCTGCCCGTCGCCGATGATCTTGTATTGCTTCTGGATGTCGGCAAGCTTGTTGCACCAGATGGTTGAATCGTCGCGTTCTTCCTTCTCTCCACCGTAGCGAAGGTGCAGTCGGCGCTGCCGATGAAATGGGCGAATGCTCTAGAACCTCTGATGGCCCTATAGCAGTCGTAGACGAGAACCTCGTCCCGCACACATACCTGGGAGACGACGATTCGCTAGTCCCTGTCAGGAGATGAATGGATGGGCACAAGGACTAAGTCCCGCAACCTTGTGCTTTCTCGTCCTGTAGGTACCGCTTGAACTCGGCGAGGCAGAGCTTCACCGAGTCTGGATCGTTGGTGCACATCACATTCGACTTGGTGCAGCCATAGGACTGAACGGCGAACTCAAAGGGTAACTCCTTGCTGAAGTCCATATCCAGCAGGCCCACCCCTCGGATCACCATTGGAGTCTCTTCAAGTGAACGAGTGGGTAGGCAGTGGCCGCAGTTCATTTTTCAGCTCTTGGCGAAATGGATTCAACAGCAAACTTAGTGTGTACAGGTGACAACAGTTACTACCCATCCCTCGCCTGCTGCACGCCCAGCAGAAGATACACCCTCGGCGCATTCAAACGCCTCCACTAAGAAACCTACTCCGGCCACACGTCGGTTCATGAGCGGTTCTGTATTTGCACTTTCACACAGATAATACTACCAAGTTTGAACTGTTTGTTATGGTTGGTGTCCTCTGCATCATCATGCCATGTTTCCTAGCTTGCAGGATTCAGAACCAACAAATCAGATCCAAATAATAAGTACAACAAAGATGCCTACACATCTCATTGATTCCCAGCTTGCAAAATTCATAACCAACAAATAAGATTCAAATCATAAGTACAGCAAATATGCCTACACATCTCATTGATTCCCAGCTTGCAAGATTGAGAACCAACCCATTAGAGCCTTTTGATAAAGTGAATATCAGGATTAAATCCACCTTGGCTAGCCGTGTCATACAACCGAAGAACTTGGCGAATGCTCTTGACCGTCACAACATCTATAGTTGAGTATTATTGTTTGCACAACACAAATAAGAACAGCCTGATTACTATAATTGTGGCACTCCTTGAACTCAACCTGCAGCTCCACTCGGATGAGGCCTGCCTGGACTTCCATGATTCAATTCATGCGCCTTTTTCTGCAGTTCACCTGAAATGAAGAAAAGATTGCATCATTCTGCTAGCAAGAAGTACTTGCTCTCGTGAGCTGGCAGGTTCTTTAGTAGTTGCACTAAAATTGAGGAACATTAAGGTTGGCTGTCCTACTCATGTAAGGTGCAACTATAATTTGCTAATCCTTTTGTGCAGTTCCACTAAAATAAAGTGACATTGTGGTGACAATGACGGCTCATCTTGCAAAGTCTAATAAAATGTTGCATGAGATTACCAGCAGAATTTGACAGAGATTTTGGAAACTCCAATCACCATTTTGTGCAGTTCCAACAAAATTGAGAGATGTTGCCCACGTGACATTTTAGTTGAACTGCACAAGACACTCATTCCAAAAAAGAGTGTTTTGTGCAGTTCACCAAAAGGTCATAATAGCCACAAGGTGAAATGGATATCCCTATCTACACAAAAAGATAGAAAGTAAACAGTTGATGGTCAATAAGAATATACGAAACATACACGAAATGAAAAGAAGCATCTTAATTATGTACATGCCAATCACACAAGGACAGTAGAAATTTTAAAACGCCAGCAATGCTTCATGTTACCGGAAGCATTATGATCAACAATGACTCTTCATCAAATATGGGATTACTTTAATGGTGGAATTGCTTGTTTACTAGATATAGTAAATCAACAACAACTAAAGAGTTGGTTTAAGGGCATGGGACCGTGGGGACACGAGGACACTCATCAACGTAAATGAGCAACTTACTTATCATACTAGGGAAAATAGTAGGAGTACCATTTGTAACACAGTTTAATTACATCATATCACTGGAGGCACCAGATTAACAATAACACTAGTTAGACATGTCCCTAAGGTAATAGAGTGATCGCTTCATTTTACATGCGCCCTTACATTAACAACAGCAAAAGGTTGGTATAAGGACATGCGAAAGTGGACGCATCAGCACAATGTACCTACAAGGAGGCATAAAGTGGTGATGCCGAGTTTGTTCATGCTCTGTGAGGGCAGCAAATCTAATCCTGGAGACCTTTTACTATGTGAGTGTCAGGACCCCGATCCTAAGTCACACCGATCTAGCATGTAACACATCATATAACTTTGCGGCCACACGCACGGTATTCCCACGGGTGCCACCTTACCTGGCTCGGGACCGTTTGCGCCTTTTGGCTCATGTATATTATAGTGTCGCTAACATCCATATGACAAAGAACCCCGACTGACATGACTAGTCATAAACCGGAAGTGGAACTAACTTACAGGGACAGGTATACATGACCCAACAACGAACGTGTTGGTCATCAGCAAGTGAATCCGGGCTGTAGCAGCTGGGCTAATAGGACTCCGGTAGACACGGCATGACATTTCCCCGAAGGGAGAGACAAGGGAACAAAGAAGGACACATGCCGGCCAGCCTAAGTGTTCCGGAGCAGTAGCAAGCTACCATGGCTCAGTGGAAGCACTAGGAGAAATTTCCCGGTAAGAGAGGCTACCAAGGATAAACAACTAGGTAGTCGGATCCCACACATACCAAGCATTTCATATCATACACACAATATGCTCGATATGTGCAAATACAACATGGCATCACAACAAAACTCTACAACTCGCAGACTAAGGCATAGCCTAGAGTTGGGAAGGGGCTGATGCCTTCCTACCCACCCAGGTTCAAGGCATGGTACTTGCAATTTGGGTTTGTTGCACCAATTATACTGTAGGGGGTTCCCTTACAGTCTTTCTGTCAAAAAAACTCTACAACTCAAAGTATTTATTCATTAGGCTCCGAGGAGCCAAGTATTACAAACATGGGTCTCTTGACCCAACATACAGAGCATACAAGCAACAAGCGGAAGCATAAACATGTCTTAGTACAGACAACTACAAATGAAAGAGACTAAGAAGGCTGACTATCTATAAGACCCTCCCAAGGGTACAAGATCGTAGCTGAGGTAACAAGCTAAATGTCGAAGTCCAAGCCGAACTACTAGTGAGACTGAAGTCTCTCTGCAAAACATAAATTAGGCAAACGTGAGTACAAATGTACCCGGCAAGACTTACATCGAAACTAGCTACATATGCATCAGTATCAATAAAGGCGGTGGTGGAGTTTGACTGCAGCGAGCTAGCTTTGACTCGGTGGCTATCCTGAACTACGATTGCAAGTAACTCTTTTGAGGTGGCGCACACGAGTCCACATATTCACCAATCAATACACCACTATGGATCTGCTCCCGTCTCCCTACAAGAACGCCATCCATAGCACTCACGCTTATCTTGCGCATTCTAGGGTATCCACTTTCACTTGTCTATGAACTGTACAGGCAACCCAGAAGTCCTTTACCGCGGACACGACCTTTCGAATAGATGATGTTAACCCTGCAGGGGTGTACTTCTTCACACACGCTCTCACCACTTACCACCATGTACATGTCGTGTATCTCGGCAACCTTCAAGCGGAAGCCTGGTGAGGGAGTCGGCCATGACCTGACTAACCACACAAGTCTCTAATCGAGGTTTATCGCCTATTCGGGCTCCATCCGCAAGGAGATCCGCCCGGGGTGTCGCTCACGTACCCAAACAATGTGAGCATGATTCTCAACCCCACCAAACGGGCGACGCTTGGTACACCGTGCCACTACAACTAGTCTGTCCCAAGCCCACCTGTACCGGGTGCCACTTGGTAGACTACTAGCACTACCTACAAACACCAGAAACTAGTTGCAACTCCTAGACAGAGATCAGGTTGATTATGAGAGAGCTTGGAGTGACCGGAGCCTAATGTGTGGTAGTAGCTATTCATGGATCACAAATGCAGAACTCAGTTCCTGAGGACGGTTTCAATGAGACAACCCACCATGTACTCCTACATGGCCTCTCACCACTACCTTTACCAAATCATGTTCACATACTTAGCTCTCGACAGTAGGACATGTTCACAACTTTCCAATTCATCCTCGATGAATCATACCTGACACAACTCTAAGCAAATAGCTGGCATGACAAACAAGCATCAATGAGTAGGCACATCAGGGCTCAACAACTCCTACTGATGCTAGTGGGTTTCATCTATTTAGTGTGGCAATGACAGGTCATGCAGAGGAAAGGGGTTCAACTACCGCAGCATGTAATAGTTGAAGCGTTGTTGTCCTAATGTAGTAAAAGAGAGCAAGAGCGACAGAGTGGGATTATATCGGAATGAACTAGGGGGTTTTTCTTGCCTGGCACTTCTGAAGATAATATAGCTCTTCATCGGTGTCATCGATCTCATCGTCGGAACCACGTATACTGAGGGGGAACAAATACGGCAACAGAGAGGAAACACAATCAATGCAATGCAACAATATGATGCATGATCATGACATGGCAATATGCTATGATTTGAACTAATGCAACTAACAATGATTTAAATGAAGTTGGTTTGAATGGAAGATTCAAATTCAAATTCCATATGTGATTATTCAAATGTCATTTAATGGATTTTACCTGATCAGCAGGCATAAGTTGCTCAAACATGCATGAAAATGGTACAGATGGATAGATTGCCTTTTTTTGATAATTTTTCATATATAACTTATTTCATTTTGAGCTACGGTTGATTTTCTATGATTTTTAGAAGTTTAGGACATTTTCTGAAAATAAATAAATCGTTTATATTTATGTAAAATCCAGAAAAGTGATTACTACATCAACATTACGTCAGCCTGACGTCAGCAAGTCAACAGGACTGCCCCAGGTCAAACCTGACCCGTAGGTCAGTGACACAGCGCTGGCTAGAGCCACAGACATGTGGGACCAGTCAACGCTGACTAGGCCAAAGTCAAAGCCGACACGTGGGGCCATGGGTTATCACTAATCTAAACAAAAAATTAGTGTAACCTAAACAGACGCATGGGCCCATGTGACAGTGGCTCGAGGAGTTGATTAGTGGGGTCATTAGCAGCTAATGACATAGCCACGTCTGATACTCCGGCAATAAGTCGTCGGTGACCACAGAACACGGCGGCGAGCTTTGGAAATCACCGTCGGGTGACGGTTTGACGCGTGACTAGGCTTTACGAAACGCCCGGAGTGCTCCGCATCTAGGGGTGCAGGAAGCAGCAGCTCTGGTGGTCTAAATCGACGGTGGCAGCGACTTGCGCGGCGGCCGGAGTTCGGGCATTCGTGGAATCGGTGCTGCGGTGTGCAAACGAGATGGGGGAGAGGGGGATTCGGGTGAGGAGCCCACGGCGGTTGCAGCACGCGTCTCAGCGGGCTTGGGGAAGGTCCGAGCTGAGTGGGTGTCGGGGTGGATCTCTGGCGACCGACGACAAAGGTGACGAAGAGGGCGACGCTGTGTTGATCCTGGGCTTGTGCTCATTGGTGAGAAGTTGCAGTGGTGGACAGCGAGCTCATAGCCACAGACAGAGGGCGAGGAGGTGGCTCTGGGCGCAACAACGGCGAACGGCGGCGACGGGCGTATTCGGTGGTCACACGGGAGAGAGAGTAGTGGAGGGGAGGGCGACCAGAGGGAGAGGTGTAGGGGGTTTGTGGCATCGCGGTGGCGCGAGGGGGAGGCTGGGGAACACCTCGGTGGAAGTAGGAGGTGGAGGCCTCCCAACGAGCATGTGCGTCTTTGCCTCTGCCTACTGGCAGAGGTTAAATATGGCATGGCTGCCTGGTGGGCTGGGCTGCCTAATGGGTCGGCTACAGGTAAGCCCAGGTAAATGGCCCAGGTACTCTCTCTCTCTCTCTTCTGCTTTCCTATTTCCGTCTGTTTTTCTATTATTTAGTTTTTTGTTATTTCATTTAGTTCATTTGCCACTATTTTGAATTCAAACAAAATTCAAACAAGTGCCAAACTTCCTCTGAATTTATTTATGTTGCTTCATGGACTTTTCCAAGGCACATAAACTATTTCAGAAGCATTTGAAAATATATTCTAGTTATATGAATATGAGTTCATATTCAAATAGCTATTGATTTAAATTCAAAGTCCCAAAAATATTTCCTTAAAAATGTTCCTAAATTTTGGTTTGATATATAGGTCTTGCCAAAATTCTCAAACATTGCCAAGGGACATCTTGGAAACAAAGAATGAGATTTCCAGGGTTCTTTGCCCTTCTTTTATTTAAGTTTTTGAGGCTTCAACTTTCCTCAATTCCAAGTTTCAAAAATTTAGACATGATGCATGAGTGCCCTATCATGCAACTAATACAAGCAATTTTCCAGGGCTATGACAACTCACCCCCACTAAACAAGAATCTCGTCCTGAGATTCAAGACGTGAGATAAGAAGAATAGGGGACACAAAAACTATCACAGTCTTCTAGATCCAACTTCCCTTCTCGGAGATGTTGATCCACTACATCATATTGATTATGACATCCTTTCCTTCGAGAACTTCATCCAACATGGTGACAACAGACAAAGACAACTCCACAAGAATGGATCATCTTAATGATCAGAAGATCAACTCACAGAATGAGTCATAGTAACATCTCTCGAGTTGATAACCAAAACATGCATCAGGGTGATGGAAGAAACATATGACGAAGGTTCAATTTCGTAGGCAACAATTCCACGCTTAAAAAGATGGCGAATGAGATTCCTTGTAGCGAGGAGATTAATTGCCATGATTCCATAATGGGGCACCTTAGGGAAGGTGACTCGTAGAATTATTCCCTTAAGTGGCAAAAAGAATTACTTTTCATATAAAGATCATTGAAACTCTTTATAGCAGCCTAAGGCAATCACAATTGATCATTTGAAGGAGTTTGAAAGAATGACATACTCAGACTAGAATGGATGATGTGGACTACCTTGTTGAAGACAACGTGATGGATGATTTCTTCTTATCATCGGGAATGGATGGGACACATGGTAAGTCCACTTTTGAAGATGATCCTGAACAAGAATTACTAAGAAGGCAGCCCATAGTGAAATGGCACAAGGACGGTGCAAGCTAGGAATAAAATGCAAATGTTGGAATGTTCCAACCATCATATCTTCCTGAGATTCAAATCTGGTTAGTAACAAGATACTTCAGACATCATGTCTGGAAAAGAAAGTTTGCAACACAACCTGATGAGACGACATAGCGAGATTCTCGGGAAATGGACTATGGTAGTAAGCTCCAAAACATGAGCTGGTTCTGATACACACATGTGAACACGTTGCCCAAGACAAGCATGACCACGTAGAAGTCCTACGATAGAACACTACCGAGTTCTGGTTGGGAACCATCATCGCAGAGAGCGAAGTCCTTGCATAAGTCATATGATTATCTCTTATGAAGGAACTTCTTCTCTTTGAACAAATCAATCAGTGGCTTGGTGTGCTAGGAAACACATATGGAATGGAGGCGACCAACCTATGGAACCATAGAGTACTTCGCATGTGCATGACTAACTTGGGACGATTCCAGAGGAAGCAAAAACAATCTTTCTCGGATCCACGGCGACAACTTACATCAAGTGCACGTGAATTAAAGAGAGTCACTTCTTTCATCCAAACATATCCTTCATGAGATAGCACGAAGAAAATGCTAGCACAAGTTTCCAACACTAGCTTAATGTTCAACACAAGTCATGGAGAAGATAAGAATGTCGCCGATGGGCTCAACAACAATTTATCAAAATTCCAATGGAGATGGAATTCCACAACTATGTGAACAAGGCGATAGTATTGGTCAGACCAAAAGATATAATGGTGTATGCTCGAGGGACAACCACGATTAAGACAACATTACGAACATCGTTGGTTCTGATTTGTTTTGACTATAGCCCACACTCAAATCAAAGTTTCAACAAGACAATAAATCCAACAACTGAGCATGAGGGCCAATCGATGAAGGTTTCATCTTGCTTCAACAAACACACAAAATAGATACCCTTCAGAACGAACTAGGTTAGACAAGCTTTTACCTTCCAACTCTCCAAGTTATTGTTTAGATTGGCCAACTAGCTCAGGGGTATCCAACACAGATTCTTGGAGAATGGGTGGTTTAGAGAAAACCAACATGATCACGAACTCAACATTGCGGTCAGGGAAAAACCTGGTAATACTTCCGAGAAGATATTCGGAGAATCACGAACCACCGATAGGTTATTAAGCTTGAGAACAATCTTGCTTTTCAGGGCAAGACGATATGATCAAAAGAGTGAGGGATTGACACAATCCTAAATCATTGATCGAAGGGTGCACCCAAAATAAGGACTAGGTAGCACGATCAATCTTAGGATGATGATTCAATAACCAGCACGCGAAGAGTGAGAGTATTCTCCATTAACTACCAAGCAACGAGGTTGCCATGAGTATTGGTTTCACACATCACAGTTCACTTGTCGGCATTCCGGTTACAACAAGACGGGACCGAGGAATGAATAATGATGGCGAGAAGTATCACTACATCAAGAATTCATAAGAGGTGGTGCAATTCTCATGACATTATTGACATAAGGATGGTAACACTCCAAGGCAGAACAGAGCAAAAGCTGGATTGGCATTTTGATCCACAGAATACAACTACTTTGACCCAATTATCGAAGTGGACAAGGTACTGGAGTTTGTTTCTCCTAGTCATTCCAGAATAGAATGGCTTGACAGACCACAAGAATATGTGGTATCGATGAACGAATGCACGCATACTCTTGACTATCAATTGATAGACGAAGGTCAGAAAACAACTAAAGAGGGACAACTCAAAGGAACATACATCTTTTTGAGTTGTGGATGCATAGATTAGTATGTCCACCAAAGCTCAACATTTCTTCCGGATAACCCATGCAGAAAGGTAGAACTGGTAGATTCACAATGTAGAATGGAGAACTCATCAAGAGCACTCTGGTTGTGATCTTTTGGTTCAGAAGAACTTCTGCCATAAGCAGTTCATGATATTTGGAAGAAGTAAAATACCACAAACCTCGAGGGCTATCACAAAGGTTACTAATATCCTAAAGGAACTAGCAAACACTATCAATATGAATGAGTAGGGTGAATCTCAGGTTCAAAAACCCAGGGATAGAATGCCTCCTAACTAAATAACATCACGAGATCCTTTCGAGAATGGTGGCCAAAATTATCAAACTAGGGATATAAAGCATTGCTAGATTAGTGGGTGTTTCTCTAGGATGCCTAGGGTCATAGTACTTGCTCCAATATATATGTCAAGGCAATGGAGTACCTCAACAGACCGTTTAGTGTGCTTAATCTGGCCCAAAAGGACATCAGAAACGGGAAGAAGGGATTTGCAAATGTGTCGGTGTACTAGAGTAGGGGTACCCTAGTATCCCGAACTTGTGCACGGGCAGTCACAGCATCCCGCGGCAATGCTTGCTGGGTGGCCGCCAAGACCCTCCGCGGCTGCTTTGAAGACCATTCAAGAACAAAGTACTCAAACCAAGGCCCCGGCAAGAGGAGCTCGCCGGGAAGGCCAACCAAGGCCCCGGCAAAAGGAGCTTGCCGGGAAGGAAACAAGACCCCGGCAAGAGGAGCTTGCCGGGAAGGCCACTCAAGGCATTTTCAAGGGACTTGCCGTGACGCACCACGCGTCCCGGCAAGGCCCCACTCAAGGCATTCCCAGAAGACTTGCCGTGACGCACCACGCGTCCCGGCAAGGCCCGGTGAGCGACAAGCTCCCGGACACGCCAAGACGACGACCACGGCAAGGAGCTTGCCGTGGGAAACCCCCACTTCGTGCCCGCGCTCCAGCACACCTGCCAACGTGTTGCTCTAGGGCCCTCCGGAGAACATGTGGCAGGGGGCCGTGTAGCTAGGGGTGCGAGGTGGCAAGCAGGCGCTGACAAGATAACCACCGTGGCAAACGGTGGCGTCCCTAGTGGTCCCTTTCGGTACTGTCTAGGCGACACAGACGGGCAATTAATGCCCTTGTCCCCTGCCGCCAGGGTTAGGTATGATAACACTGTAGCAGGTAGCTGTACCTACCACAAGCACCTTTCCATTTTTTCCCTTTACCCCCGTTGCTATGTTGGTAACCCCTTGAGCATATAAAAGGAGGCCCGAATGCAACGAGGAGGGGGGTTAGCCACTTCGAACACTCACGCTCGGCCTTGCTAGCTGCTGGAGTATACTGCAGCACTCCGCGCTCCCGAGCTAGAAATCAATACAACACCACAAAGCAGGAGTAGGGTTTTACGCCTCCGTGCGGCCCGAACCTGGGTAAATCGCCTGTGTGCTTCGCCTCGATCTGTTCTCCGCTCGCGTGCTTCGCCTCGATCTGCTCTTTGCGCGACCTCCGCCCCCGCCGAACCAAAAAGGGACCCGGTCCGCCGGTCCCATAGGTGTCCGTGGATCAGCGACCCCGGCATCTCTGGCGCGCCAGGTAGGGGGGCGTCGAAGTTGCGCGAACCAGATCCGGCGTTCTCGCTAGGTAGATCTTCATCATCTTCATCAACATGCCGCCGAAGAAGAAAGTTTCGGAGGCAGCTGCTCCGTCCGCGCCGAGCCAGCCACCGCCGGAGCAAACGGCTGGTGGGGCAGGCACGGGCGGAAGGGCGCGCGTCGGCGAGGGAACTCACGGTGCTGCCAGGTCCCAGGACAAGGCTGCGCTACCCACCGGCGGCGTAGCCGGCTCCCACAACGACCGGGCGCACTCCAAGACCTCGGCGTCCGTGCATGCACCGCGCCCATCTCAGGAGGCGCGGGACCGGCAGCGTCATGGTACTCACGGTACCATGCGTTCGCTAGACCAAGATCGAGCTGGCGGATCTCGGAGCGCCCAGGACCACCATGCACGTCAACCTGCTGGCGCGAGCGAGACACGGTCGCCTGGGCGAGGTATTGCTCCTTCTAACGTGGTTAGAAGTCCGAGCATATCCCGCTCCTTGCACCGTTCGCCACCGCCGCCCGCCACCGCAGCAGAAGCTTTGGCGCGAGCTCAGCTGCTCCTAGACTACCCTCCAGCGGCGGACAAGATCGACGACTGGAGGGCCACTATCCAGAGTCTCATCAGCTTCGCCAACGGCGACGCTCCACGGTAGCCGAGCAAGTCTCAGCCGCGGCCAACCAGCCAGGCACGAGCCAGAGACGACAAGACTGGTGGGGATGCAACTACTGTGCACTCTCCACTCCGAAGGCCAAGATCGCCGACTCGCCGGGTCCACCTCGACAGCGACTCCACCGCGTCGTCAGATCCGCGAGCTCGCCGCGATCAGCGCCAAGTTCTTCAAGAACAACAACAAGAAGACGCTCGTACTCGCATCGAGTGTCGAAGGGAAGTGCAGCGTCAATCAGACTAGCGCGCTGGGCCCTCTGTTGACATGCATGCGCCAGGGGAACCAGGCGGCTTGCCGTACGCGGTAGGTTGCCCTGCGTTCACCCATGAGCTGCGGCAAGTCCAGTGGCCCAGTACGAAGAATTTCAAACCAGATGTGCCCGAGAAGTACGACGGCAAGTCGCATCCGTCGGAGTTCCTCAGCATCTACACCATCACGGTGCAGGCTGCTGGGGGGCGGGACGATAAGATCCTTGCCAACTACTTCCCATTGGTGCTCAAGCCCAACGTCAAGTCCTGGCTCATGCACTTGCCGGACAACTCCATATCCTCCTGGGCTGATCTATGCCAGCAGTTTGTCGGCGCCTTCACAGGCGGCCACAAACCTCATGGCCAAGAGAGTGATCTTCATTTGCTCGTCCAGAAGGAAGGAGAACCCCTGCGCAAGTATATCCAGAGGTTCAGCCGCGTACAGCACAACATCCCAAACATCCACCCTGCCGCGGTAATCAGCGCATTCCATCAGAACGTGCGTAACCGCAGGATGCGGGAAGAGATGGCGATGTGCAAGATTCGGGACGTCAGCGAGCTATATGCCCTGGCCGACAAGTGTGCACGCGCTGAGGAAGGGAGGAAATTCCCCGGAGAAAGCACTGGAGCAGGGGGATCTGACAGCGAGGATACCGCCCCGGCAAAGAAAAACCGGCAGCGCAACAACAGGAAGAAGCAGAACAAAGGGGTGCTGGTCGTTGAGCAGTCCGGCAGCGACGGCGGCGCCAAGCAAGCCAGGGTCAGCAGCTCCGGCAAGGAGGTTGCCGCTTGCGCCAACTGCCAGGCTGTGGCAGCCGCCGACAAGCAGGACGACTCCGACAAGCAATACTGCAAGATTCACCGCACCAAGGGCCATGACCTCCAGAGCTGCAAGAAAGTCGAGCAGCTTGTCCAGCAGCAAACAGCTGAGTACGAGCGGCGCGACAAGGAGAGGGCCCAAGGAGGTGATGGGGGATCCGGCAAGAAACGCGCCAGACAGGGAGGACGCCGCGACAAGGCCAAGCAGCGGCAAGGAGACAGGCCTCCCCGCGGCCGTGACAACGACGAAGATGACGATGACGAAGACATGGATGATGTTGAGACCAGTGAACAGGAATTTCAGAAAGCCACAGAGGTCTTGTGCGTTGACGGCGGTGCTTCCCTGCACACTTCACACCGCCAACTCAAGCAGTGGGCCTGGGAAGTCAACGCAGCGGAACCACCTGTCGAATCGCGCAAGCTTCTGAAATGGTCCAGCACGCCTATCATCTTTGACATTGAGGACCACCCTGATCGAACAACTGCGGTCGGGTGCTTGCCGATGTTGGTCTCACCGACTATCCGCAACCTCAAGGTCACAAAGATGCTAGTTGATGGCGGGGCCGGCTTGAACCTGATCTCCTCCGCTGTTCTCCAGAAACTCCAAATCCCTGACAGCGAGCTCGAAGAGACCGGCACCTTCCAAGGAATTAACCCGGGAAGGAGCAAGCCGAAGGGGAAAGTCACGCTGCCGGTAACATTCGGCAGCGAGCTAAACTTCAGGACTGAGAGGGTCACGTTCGACGTTGCCGATATCCCATTGCCCTACAATGGGATACTTGGCCGTCCAGCACTCGCCAAGTTCATGGCGGCCTCTCACTACGCATATAACATGCTGAAGATGCCAGGCCCAATAAGCGTCATTTCTATCCCTGGCGACAAGAAAGATGCACTTATCTGTGCCGACAAGATCTATCGGGAAGCAGCAGCCACGACGGATCGCCATCCACTTGCCGCTGAAGCTCCCGGGGGGAAGAAGACCAAGTCCGGCAAGAGTTCTGATGCCCACTCCGGCAAGCGCGCCTCTCCGGAGTGCTGCGCTGCCGTCAAGGACGCATCATCGAGCTCCACCAGCAAGATCAAGCCCGGCAGGAGTTCTGATGCCCACTCCGGCAAGCGCGCCTCTTCGGAGTGCTGCGCTGCTGTCGAGGACGCACCATCGAACCCCACCGGCAGACACAGGAAGACGATGGCAGCTCCGCCAGAGACGAAGAAGGTGCCCGCCAAGGAGGACAGCACTGGTGGTACCTTCACCATCAGCGCCATGCTCGACCCTAAATAGGAAGGCGCGCTCGTTACTTTCCTGCGGTCGAATTTCGACGTGTTTGCGTGGCAGCCATCTGACATCCCCGGTGTTCCCAGGAAAGTGATTGAGCACCACCTAGCCGTTTGTCCCCATGCGCGGCCCGTCAAGCAGAGAGTCAGGAAGCAGGCGGTGGAGTGCCAAGAATTCATTGCAGAAGAGATCAAGAAACTGGAAGCAGCAGGCCTTGTCAGAGGAGTGCTCCATCCCACGTGGTTGGCCAATCCTGTAGTCGTGCGCAAGGCAAACGGGAAATGGAGACTTTGCATCGACTTTACCGATGTTAACAAAGCTTGTCCCAAAGACCCATTTCCTCTGCCGCGCATTGACCAGATTGTTGACTCCACAGCCGGATGTGATTTGCTTTCATTTCTTGACGCATACTCAGGATATCATCAGATCTTCATGGCCGAAGAGGATGAAGAGAAGACCGCATTTATTACTCCATGTGGCACGTACTGCTTCGTACGGATGCCTTTCGGATTAAAAAATGCTGGTTCGACATTTGCAAGGGTAGTCCACATTGCTCTTGAGCCACAAATACACAGAAATGTGGAAGCCTACATGGATGATATAGTGGTCAAGAGCAAGGACAGAGCATCCCTGATTCAAGACTTAGACGAGACCTTTGCAAATCTGCGCAAGATCAGCCTCAAGCTCAACCCAGAGAAGTGTGTGTTTGGAGTTCCCTCCGGCAAGCTTCTCAGGTTCTTCGTGTCTCAGCGGGGAATTGAAGCCAATCCCGACAAGATCAAGGCCATTGAGCAGATTGAAGCACCAAGGCGCGTCAAGGATGTATAGAAACTTGCCGGTTGCGTGGCTGCTCTCAGCAGGTTTATCTCTCGGTCTGTTGAGCGTGCCCTGCCTTTTTTCAAATTGTTGAAAAAAGCAGGTCCAATGAAATGGACTCCGGAAGCGGAGGCTGCGCTGCAAGACCTGAAGAGATACCTGTCCTCCCCTCCAATACTTGTCGCACCTAAGCCACAAGAGAAGTTGCTGCTGTATATAGCAGCAACCAATCAAGTGGCTAGTGCTGCGTTAGTAGCAGAGAGGGAGGCGGATGATGAGCCAGCAACCGCGGCAAGTACATCCAGCGGCAAGCAGGGGGCTTCCCCGGCAAGCTCTGGTCCCGACAAAGATGGATCTGCGCAGATACACAAGGAGACACGGAAGAGAATGGTGCAGCGGCCAGTTTACTTTGTCAGTTCCCTCCTGCAGGGGGCTAGGTCAAGGTATTCTGGCGTGCAGAAATTGCTTTTCGGCCTTCTCATGGCCTAGAGAAAGCTGCGCCATTACTTCCAAGCCCACGAGATCACAGTCGTCACTCGCTTTCCGCTGAAGAGGATACTTCAGAATCCAGAAGCGACAGGCAGGATTGTCGAGTGGGCACTGGAACTGTCAAGCTTTGGCCTCAAGTTTGAAAGCACTTCAACTATCCAGAGCAGGGCATTGGCAGAATTTATAGCGGAATGGACGCCAACCCCAGATGAAGAAATTCCAGAAACGAGCATCCCCGACAAGGAAGCAAGCAAAGAGTGGCTGATGTACTTTGATGGTGCCTTCTCGCTGCAAGGCGCCGGCGCTGGTGTGCTGCTTATCGCACCCACCGGAGAGCACCTCAAGTACATAGTCCGGATGCACTTTCCCAAGGAGCAAGCAACGAACAATACTGCAGAGTATGAGGGATTGCTTGCCGGTCTCAGGATCGCGGCAGACCTTGGGATCAAGAAGCTCATTGTCCGGGGTGACTCACAGCTTGTCGTCCGCCAAGTAAACAAGAGTTATCAGAGTCCGTTGATGGAAGCTTACGTTGACGAAGTAAGGAAGCTAGAAGAGCGCTTTGGCGGCCTACAAATGGAGCATGTTCCAAGAGCTCAGAATGCCATTGCAGATGGCCTGTCAAAGTGTGCCGCACTTAAGTTACCTGTGGAACCAGGGATCTTTGTGCTCAAGCTGACTCAACCGTCCGTAACACCATCAACTGGACAGAGCAGGAAAAGGAAGTTGATTTCTGGTGACTATTTGCCGGCAGAGCTTCCCGAAGCCGCCGCCAAGAAGGTCCCCAAGATCGACGCCAAGAGCGCTGGGGAGCAAGATGCTCCGGCAAGCCCTGGGGTTTGTTCCGTTGAAGCAGAAGCTCCCGGCAAGTTTTGCTCCAGCAAGCTTGTCTGGGAACGTCAAGCTCCGGCAGAGCCGCAGATTCTTGCCATAGAAGCAGATGTTCCCACAGCAGTAGAGTTGCCTTTAGTCCTTGTTGTCGAGCCACAAGCTCCAACATGGGCGCAGCAGATTGTCCGTTTCCTTCAGACAGGAGAACTTCCCGAAGAGCAACAAGAAGCGGAAAGAGTAGCCCGGCAGTCAAGTATGTACCAGTTTGTCGACAAGACACTGTACAGAATAAGGCTCAACGGGGTGAAATTGAAGTGTATTCCCCGGGAAGACGAACAAAAGCTGTTGGCAGAGATACACGGAGGCATATGTGGTCACCACATTGGCGCAAGAGCACTTGTCGGCAAAGCGTTCCGGCAAGGTTTCTTCTGGCCAACAGCCCTCCAGGATGCAACTGCACAAGTAACCAAGTGTGAAGCGTGCCAGTTCCATTCCAAGCAGATACACCAGCCAGCTCAAGCTCTCCAGACGATCCCTTTATCCTGGCCATTTTCGGTCTGGGGGCTCGACATCCTCGGCCCCTTTCCCCGAGCTGTCGGGGGCTTTGAGTACTTGTACGTTGCAATCGACAAGTTCACAAAGTGGCCGGAAGTGGAACCAGTGAGGAAGGTGACCGCACAGTCAGCCGTCAAGTTCTTCAGGTCGATTGTCTGCCGCTTCGGGATCCCTAATAGGATAATCACCGACAACGGCACACAATTCACGAGCCGCACCTTCATGCAGTACGTCCAAGATCTTGGCGCCAAGGTCTGTTTCGCTTCTGTTGCTCACCCGAGAAGCAACGGTCAAGCGGAGAGGGCAAATGCTGAAGTGCTGCGCGGGCTCAAGACCAGAAGTTTCGACAGGCTGCACAAGTGCGGAAGAAACTGGATCGAGGAGCTGCCGGTGGCTCTTTGGTCGATCAGAACGACGCCAAATCGAGCCACTGGACAGACACCCTTTGCTCTAGTCTATGGAGCCGAGGCAGTTACCCCCACAGAACTCGTATACGGGTCACCTCGAGTGCTGGCTTATGATTAGCTCGAGCAAGAGCGACTGCGACAAGATGACGCGCTGCTCCTTGAGGAAGACCGTCTCCAGGATGCTGTGCGAGCTGCTCGCTACCAGCAAGCTCTGCGCCGCTACCATAGCCGCAGAGTCAATGCCAGGAGTCTCGAGGAAGGCGACCTTGTTCTTCGGCGCGTTCAGTCGGCCAAGAATTCCAACAAGTTGACGCCGAAGTGGGAAGGCCCTTACCGGGTGAAACGAGTCACAAGGCCTGGCGCTGTCCGCCTTGAGACCGAAGATGGCGTACCAGTGAGCAACTCCTGGAACATCGAGCATCTTCGTAAGTTTTACCCGTAAGGCGCGGTTGTCGGACCCTGTCCGGCAACCACCTTTCTGTACAAGTCTTGCCGCTGTTGCATGTAATCCTTTGTACAGAGCCAGGCGCAGACCCTGAGCACCAGTAAATGAAGCGCTGATCACCCCGGGGTTATAGCATGCATGCTAGGTCGAGTCTCGTCCTTGGTTAGGGTTGATAGTGCCTAACAGCGGCTAACCCCTAACTTAGAGGTCGAGTGTCCGTCCCTTTGCTTTTCCTTCGATCGCAGGACTCGCATATCCTGGCCAGACCGCTTGAGGACGAAAAGGAGATGAAGGGCGCGCCGGCACCTGGGCCCCGGCAAGCCAGTGTTGCTGGGGGCTGCGGGTGCCAAGATTCACCCACGGCAAGCCAGAGTTGCCGGGGGCTGCAATATCAGATAAGTCTTTCGTCCCTCATCATGCATCCTCTTATGGACTGGGGAATGCGAAACCGCGTTTCTTCCCAAAAACTGCCGTACTCCCTCAACTACAGGCCCCGGGGCCAAGTTCGGTCGTAGTCGCGGCAGCAAAAGGATGAAACGAGGGGGCCGTACTCACCTCGTTCCCGTCTCCGTTAAAGGCGTGAGAAAGGTCGAGCGACGTGGGAAGGCGGCAGGGCCTGTTGCCGGGAGACGTAATGTCTGTCCGAGGGATACCAAGGATTTACTCCTTGGCGTGGGTTCAACCCGTGAGACAAATAACCCGGCAAGCATCCCCTTTTCATTAAAAAACATCCCACTCAGGTACAGTCCATAGAGGATGAAAAACATGAAAGGGAGGACTACAAATTTTAGATGCAGCTAAGGCCCGAAGGCTTACAAATTAAAAAGATAAGATGCCCGTAATCCTTTTCCTATCCCTCTCTTCAGGAGGTAGGTCAAGGAGGCGAGAAGGGCAAAAGAAGCGCCTAGGCGAGCTACGGGTGCCAGAAGACACCAAGAGAACATCCCGGGGGTCGTCCGGAGGCTGGACGGTGACGGCGACGCCGAAAGCGGGGCTCGAAGACGGGACGGCAGGACGTCAGCACGCTATCGAGGGCACCACGCCCTCGTACTCCGACCTGACGGCCTTGTCGCCAGACCTCTTCCCCTTCCGCAGCCTCCCTACGCCAGCTGCCCGAGGAGACGACCCCGGGGAGTTCAAGGAGCCGGCGACACAGGCGATGGGGTTGCCGGTGCCACGCGAAGCGGCGCCCGACACCTAGTCGGACCCGCCATCCCGCCGCCCGTTACCCCCATCGTCGCTGTCGCTCTCCTCCTCGTCGCTATCGCTCGAGGAGGAGCCTTCACTATCGGAGGAGCTGTCCACGCAGCACTTCGCCCGAGTGCCGAAGCACCCGAAGACCTTGACGGAGAGGAGATCGCCCTCCATCAACTTAAAATGGAGGGTGAGCCCCCCCGTCAGGCTGTGGATACGGGCGAACGTCTTCCACCCTCGATCGAGATACATCACATTAGGGGCTGGGAATGCGACGCGGACTCGCGTGCCGCTGATCCCACAGCCCCTCATGTGCAGTATCAGTGTCTCGGGCGGGTCCAACTCCATCACGCTCGCGAACGGAGCTGGAAGCCGGAGGTGACGACGAGGCGCCCGACGCAGCTTGACGAAGAACTCGCAAGGGTCGTCCCCTATATGGACCGCCGCGGGGAGGGGAGCCGCCGACGGAGGCGGAGCTGGCGCGCCGCCCCGTTCGCCTCTTCCCCGAGCGCCTCGACCTCGTCCACGACCTCGCCCCCTCCCTCTTCCCCTTGTGGCTGGCTCTGCCACCACGGGTGCGGGAGAGGAAGGGGTGCGCTGTCTAGCAGCGACCCTCGCCGCCACCGATGAAGGGCCAGGATTCCCTTTCTCCATGGCGAATGTGAGAAAGGGAAGCAGAAGCTGAAGAAAGGAGGAGATGAGAGAGTGCGGGCTTCCGTGCTCCCCTCCCGCTCTTTATAAAGGAGCGAGGTGGGGGCTCGGCCGCCCCGCTCAGCGAATCAAGGCACGGGCAGAGCGGGGAGTCGGGCCTAGCCCGCTGCCTCTGCTCATGTTTTCCGCTCCCACCGTCCGCGACCCCAAGCGCATGGGAATCGCGTGGCGGGGATGCAGAACCAAGGCGACAAATGAGGCGGCCTCACCCCACCCCGTGATCACGGGGAGTGGACGCCTCGAAAACCGCGCACCATGCCCCCACGCCTACCTCCATTTAGGAAGGAGGGCGTGAACCGTCCTCTTCATCATGGCCTGACGCATGCTCGCGGGGCTTAACCCCGCGCACGCCGCCCACGTCACCCACGACGCCGCGTTTGACGCGTGCCGTTTCAGGCGTGCGCGGTGGAAGCGGGGAGATGTGCGGCGTGACCCAGGCCGCGCGTGCCCGTGCACTATTTTGGGCCTGGCCCAACAGCGCTCGGCACCGTGTCCGGCCCAGGCCCGGGGGCTCCTATCGGTGTACTAGAGTAGGGGTACCCTAGTATCCCGAACTTGTGCACGGGCAGTCGCAGCATCCCGCGGCAAGGCTTGCCGGGTGGCCGCCAAGACCCTCCGTGGCTGCTTTGAAGACCATTCAAGAACAAAGTACTCAAACCAAGGCCCCGGCAAGAGGAGCTCGCCGGGAAGGCCAACCAAGGCCCCGGCAAAAGGAGCTTGCCGGGAAGGAAACAAGACCCCGGCAAGAGGAGCTTGCCGGGAAGGCCACTCAAGGCATTTTCAAGGGACTTGCCGTGACGCACCACGCGTCCCGGCAAGGCCCCACTCAAGGCATTCCCAGAAGACTTGCCGTGACGCACCACGCATCCCGGCAAGGCCCGGTGAGCGACAAGCTCCCGGACACGCCAAGACAACGACCGCGGCAAGGAGCTTGCCATGGGAAACCCCCACTTCGTGCCCGCGCTCCAGCACACCTACCAACGTGTTGCTCTAGGGCCCTCCGGAGCACACGTGGCAGGGGGCCGTGCAGCTAGGGGTGCGAGGTGGCAAGCAGGCGCTGACAAGATAACCACCGTGGCAAACGGTGGCGTCCCTAGCGGTCCCTTTCGGTACTGTCTAGGCGACACAGACGGGCAATTAATGCCCTTGTCCCCTGCCGCCAGGGTTAGGTATGATAACACTATAGCAGGTAGCTGTACCTACCACAAGCACCTTTCCATTTTTGCCCTTTACCCCCGTTGCTATGTCGGTAACCCCTTGAGCATATAAAAGGAGGCCCGAATGCAACGAGGAGGGGGGTTAGCCACTTCGAACACTCACGCTCGGCCTTGCTAGCTGCTGGAGTATACTGTAGCACTCCGCGTTCCCGAGCTAGAAATCAATACAACACCACAAAGCAGGAGTAGGGTTTTACGCCTCCGTGTGGCCCAAACCTGGGTAAATCGCCCGTGTGCTTCGCCTCGATCTGTTCTCCGCTCGCGTGCTTCGCCTCGATCTGCTCTTTGCGCGACCTCCGCCCCCGCCGAACCAAAAAGGGACCCGGTCCGCCGGTCCCATAGGTGTCCGTGGATCAGCGACCCCGGCAAAATGCATCAGATTATTTAGAAACCTGGGATGACTCGGACAGCATAACGGCTATAAATGCTCAAAGATATTTGAGACATCCTGCAAAATGGTGGCATGACCACTCAACATCACAATATCTAGGTTCCGAGACCAACTGTTATCACACGGAGGTACTAGAAACTGAACTGAGGCTTGAATCCATCAATCGTATAAGTCAACGAATTAGTAACACGTGATCCTGATAGAAAGAAGAGAAAGCCTAGTTTCTTAACCCCGTGGGAAAGATAGGATGACTCGGATCAGAAGGGCATAAGGTAAAGGAGTAAAAAGAGCCTTACGTTCCCTTCCACAATCAATTCCCTTATATAACTAAAGCATTTCTAGACTCGACTTCGACCAGTTTGGCTTGGTAATCCTACTGGCAGTCATGCTCTGATACCAAAGCTGTTAGGACCCCGATCCTAAGTCACACCGATCTAGCATGTAACACATCATATAACTTTGCGGCCTCACGCACGGTATTCCCACAGGTGCCACCTTACCTGGCCTGGGACTATTTGCGCCTTTTGGCTCATGTATATGATAGTGTCACTAGCATCCATATGACAAAGAACCCAGGCTGACATGACTAGTCATAAACCCATAGTGTCACTAACTTACAGGGACATGCATACATGACCCAGCAACGAACGTGTTGTTCAACAGCAAGTGAATCCGGGCTGTAGCAGGTGGGCTAACAGGACTCCGATAGACACGGCATGACATTTCCCCGAAGGGATAAACATAGGAACGAAGGACACGTGCCGGCCAGCCTAAGTGTTCCGGAGCAGTAGCAAGCTACCATGGCTCAGTGGAAGAACTAGGAGACATTTCTTGGTAAGAGAGGCTACCAAGGACAAGCAACTAGGTTGTGGGATCCAACACATACCAAGCATTTCAAATCATACACACAATACGCTCGATATGTGCAAATACAACATGGCATCACAACAAAACTCTACAACTCAAAGTACTTATTCATTAGGCTCCGAGGAGCCAAGTATTACAAACATGGGTCTCTTGACCCAACATACAGAGCATACAAGCAACAAACGGAAGCATAAACATGTCTGAGTACAGACAACTACAAATGAAAAAGGGTGAGAAGCCTGACTATCTACAAGACCCTCCCAAGGGTACAAGATCATAGCTGAGGTAACAAGATAAACATTAAAGTCCAAGCCGAACTACTAGTGAGACTGAAGTCTCTCTGCCAAACATAAATTAAGCAAACATGAGTACAAATGTACCCAGCAAGACTTACATCATAACTAGCTACATATGCATCAGTATCAATAAAGGGGGTGGTGGAGTTTGACTGCAACAAGCCAGCTTTGACTTGGTGGCTATCCTAAACTACGATTGCAAGTAACTCTTCTGAGGTGGCGCACACGAGTCCACATATTCACCAATCAATTCACCACTATGGATCCACTCCCGTCTCCGTACGAGAACGCCATCCATAGCAATCACGCTTATCTTGCGCATTTTAGGGTATCCACTTTTACTTGTGTATGAACTGTACAGGCAACCCAGAAGTCCTTTACCTCAGACACGGCTATTCGAATAGATGATGCTCACCCTGTAGGCGTGTACTACTTCACACACGCTCTCGCCACTTACCACCATGTACACGTCGTGTATCTCGGCAACCTTCAAGAGGAATCCTGGTGAGGGAGTCGGCCACAACCTGACTAACCACACAAGTCTCTAGTCGAGGTTTATCGCCTATTCGGGTTCCATCCGCAAGGAGATCCGGCCGGGGTGTCGCTCACGGCCCCAAACGATGTGAGCAGGGTTCCCAAACCCACCAAACAGGCAACGCTTGGTACACCGTGCCACTACACCTAGTCTGTCCCAAGCCCACCTGTATCAGGTGCCACTTGGTAGACTACTAGCACTACCTACAAACACCAGAAACAAGTTGCAACTCCTGGACATAGATCAGGTTGATTAATAAGTCGAGAGAGCTTGGAGTGCCCGAAGCCCAATGTGTGGTAGTAGCTGTTCATGGATCACAAACACAGAACTCAGTTCCTGAGGACGGTTTCAATGAGACAACCCACCATGTACTCCTACAAGGCCTCTCACCGCTACCTTTACCAAATCATGTTCACATACTTAGCTCTCAACAGTAGGACTTGTTCACAACTTTCCAATTCATCCCTGATGAATCAGATCTGACATAACTCTAAGCAATAGCAGGCATGACAAACAAGCATGAATGTGTAGGCACATCAGGGCTCAAACAACCCCTACTCATGCTAGTGGGTTTCATCTATTTACTCTGGCAATGACAGGTCATGCAGAGGAAAGGGGTTCAACTGCCACAACATGTAACAGTTGAAACATTGTTGTCCTAATGCAGTGAAAGAGAGCAGGAGCGAGAGAGTGGAATATTATCAGAATGAACAAGGGGGTTTTGCTTGCCTGGCACTTCTGAAGATAGTATAGCTCTTCATCGGTGTCATCGATCTCATCGTCGGAACCACGTCTACGAGGGGGGACAAATACCGGAAACAGAGAGTAAACACAATCAATGCAATGCAACAATATGATGCATGATCATGACATGGCAATATGGTGTGATTTGAGCTAATGCAACTAACAGCGATTTAAATGAAGTTGGTTTGAGTGCAATATTCAAATTCAAACTTCATATGTGATTATTCAAATGTCATTTAATGGATTTGACCTGATCAGCAGGTATTCGTTACTCAAACATGCATGAAAATGATACAGATGGATAGATTGCATTTTTTTGATAATTTTTCATATATAACTTATTTCATTCTGAGCTACGGTTGATTTTTTCTATGATTTTTAGAAGTTTAGGACATTTTCTGAAAATAAATAAATTGTTTAGATTTATTTAAAATCCAAACAAGAGACTACTACATCAGCATTACGCCAGTCTGACATCAGCAAGTCAATCGGACTGCCCCGGGTCAAACCTGACCGGTCGGACCCGTAGGTCAGTGACACAGCGCTGGCTAGAGTCATAAACATGTGGGCCCAGTCAACGCTGACTAGGCCAAAGTCAAAACCGACATGTGGGGCCATGGAGTTATCACTAATCTAATCAAAAAATTAGTCTAACCTAAACAGACGCATGGGCCCATGTGGCAGTGGCTCTAGGAGTTGATTAGTGGGGTTATTAGCAGCTAATGCCATAGCCACGTCAGATACGCCGGCAATAAGTCGCCGGTGACCACAGAACATGGTGGCGAGCTTTGGAAATCACCGTCCGGCGACGGTTTGGCGTGGGACTAGGCTCTACGAAACGCCTGGAGTGCTCCGCATCCAGGGGTGAAGGAAGCAGCAGCTCCGATGGTCTAAATCGACGATGGCAGCGACTTGCGCGGCGGCCGGAGTTCGGGCATTAGCGGAATCGGTGCTGCAATGTGCAAACAAGAAAGAGGTGAAGGGGGTTCGGGTGAGGAGCTCACGGCGGTTGCAGCACGCGTCTCAGCGGGCTCGGGGATGGTCGGAACTGAGCGAGGCGTCGGGGTGGATCTCCGGCGACCGACGGCGAAGGTGGAAGAGGCCGATGCTGCATTGCTCCCGGGCTCATGCTCGTCGGTGAGAAGTTGTAGCGGTGGACGACGAGCTTATAGCCACAGACATAGGGCGAGGAGGAGGCTCTGGGCGCGACAACGACGAACGGCAGTGACGGGCGTATTCGGTGGTGACACGGGAGAGAGAGCAGCGGAGGGGAGGGGCGACCAGAGGGAGAGGTGCAGGGGGTTCGTGGCATCGCGGTGGTGCGAGGGGGAGGCTCGGAAATGCCTCAGTGGAAGCAGGAGGTGGAGGCCCCCCAGCGAGCGCGTGCGTCTTCGCCTCAGCCTACGGGCAGAGGTTGAAGATGGCACGACTGCCTGGTGGGCTGGGCTGCCTAATGGGCCGACTACAGGTAAGCCCAGGTAAGTGGCCCATGTACTATCTCTCTCTCTTCTGCTTTCGTACTTCCGTCTGTTTTTCTATTATTTAGTTTTCTGTTATTTCATTTAGTTCATTTGCCACTATTTTGAATTCAAACAAAATTCAAACAAGTGCCAAACTTCCTCTGAATTATTAATGTTGCTTCATGGACTTTTCCAAGTCACATAAAGTATTTTAGAAGCATTTGCAAATATATTCTAGTTATATGAATATAAGTTCAAATTCAAATATCTATTGATTTAAATTGAAAGGCCCAAAAATATTTCCTTAAAAATGTTCCTAAATGTTGGTTTGATATATAGCTCTTGCCAAAATTCTCAAACATTGCCAAAGGACATCTTGGAAACAAAGAATGAGATTTCCAGGGTTCTTTGCCCTTCTTTTATTTAAGTTTTTAAGGCTTCCACTTTCCTCAATTCCAAGTTTCAGAAATTTAGACATGATGCATGAGTGCCCTATCATGCAAATAATACAAGAAATATTCTGGGGCTATGACAACTCACCCCCACTAAACAAGAATCTCGTCCCGAGATTCAAGACGTGAGATAAGAAGAATAGGGGACACAAAAACTATCACAGTCTTCTAGATCCAACTTCCCTTCTCAGAGATGTTGATCCACTACATCATATTGATTATGACATCCTTTCCTTCGAGAACTTCATCCAACAGGGTGACAACAGAGAATGACAACTCCACAAGAATGGATCATCTTAATGATCAGAAGATCAACTCGCAGAATGAGTCATAGTAACATCTCTTGAGTTGATAAACAAAACACGCATCAGGGTGATGGGAGAAACATATGACAAAGGTTCAATTTCGTAGGTAACAATTCCACGCTTAAAAAGATGGCGAATGAGATTCCTTGTAGCGAGGAGATTAATTGCCATGATTCCATAATGGGGCACCTTAGGGAAGGTGACTCGTAGAATTATTTCCCTTGTCCACCAGCCGCCACTTTCTATCCTTTTTTCAACCAATAATAGATCTGTTCCCTATCAAGTTTGTACTGTGTTTTCCTATTATTTCCCTTTTCAACCACGAGACCAGTTGGGTATCCGGTCTCTACAACTTTCACCATATTATTTCCTCTTTGAATCAAGTCCGAGATTCATGCTACAACTTTCCCCCCTTTCTTCGTTGTTTGAACCAAGTCCTAGATTCGAATGCATGAAGTAGCTTTACCTCTAATAATACTAAAAATTTAGGTGGCTTTGGAAGAGCTGACGGGAGTAGAAAAAGATGCACATGCAGACACATGGGGAGATGGGGCAGTAGAGCAAGGCCACTTTCGAAGAACTTATACCTGAGGGTCATCGGGATGTCGGCGGCGGCAGGTCGTATCTACGCACAATACGACAGGGAGGAAGAAGGGTCGGAGGACCTCCCGAGCCGGCGCTCTGTCAGAGAGAACGAGACGGTGAAAGCACAAGTGCTCCCTGGGTGATTTTGATAATTAATGACAACATATCTCTTGTTGGACTAATACTTTTACCTAGTATGTTTCAGACAAGTTCAACAAATTAAGTGGCATGGACTAAAGGATGTGGAACCCCTTCAAGATGCTAAGGACAAAGGATTAGCTCAAGCTTCAAGATCAAGACTCTACATTTTCTATTTTAGTGATCCAAGATCACATTGAGTCTATAGGAAAAGCCAATACTATCAAGGAGGGATGAGGTGTTGCTTGATGAGGTTCTTGCTTCATAGTGCTTAATGATATGCTCCAAAGCCCTCAACTACCTTCCCACATCCACATATGACCTAAAACAAAAGTCAAACTCGGCCCCACCGATTCTTTCTATCCGGAGCCACCGAGTTCAGTTGACATAACCACTTCTAGAAACCCTAATCAGTTCGGTCTCACCGATGGGATCTCGGTCTCACCGAGATGGGCTTGCAAACTCTCTCTTACCTGTTGCAACATTTTCGGTCCCACTGAGATATGCAATCGGCCCCACCGAGTTTGCTTGGCCAACTCTCTATTTCGCTTATTACCCAAATCGGTCCCACTGAGTTTGAGTAATCGGTCAAACCGAGTTTTGGATTTACCCTAACCCTAGTACATCGGTCCTACCGAGTTGATCCAGTTGGTCCCACCGAAAAGCCATAACGGTCACTAGATTTGCTAAATTGGTCCAACTAAGTTTAACAATTCGGTCCCACCGAGATTGGTAAATTGTGTGTAACGGTTAGTTTTTTTTGGAGGTTATATATACCCCTCCACCCACTCTTCATTCGTAGAGAGAGCCATCAGAACATACCTACACTTCCAATACACATTTTCTGAGAGAGAACCACCTACTCATGTGTTGAGGCCAAGATATTCCATTCCCACCATATGAATCTTGATCTCTATCCTTCCCCAAGTTGCTTTCCACTCAAATCTTCTTTCCACCAAATCCATATCCTATGAGAGAGAGTTGAGTGTTGGGGAGACTATCATTTGAAGCACAAGAGCAAGGAGTTCATCATCAACACACCATTTGTTACTTCTTGGAGAGTGGTGTCTCCTAGATTGGCTAGGTGTCACTTGGGAGCCTCCGACAAGATTGTGGAGTTGAACCAAGGAGTTTGTAAGGGCAAGGAGATCGCCTACTTCGTGAAGATCTACCGCTAGTGAGGCAAGTCCTTCGAGGACGATGGCCATGATGGGATAGACAAGGTTGCTTCTTCGTGGACCCTTCATGGGTGGAGCCCTCCGTGGACTCGTGCAACCATTACCCTTCGTGGGTTGAAGTCTCCATCAACGTGGATGTACAATAGCACCACCTATTGGAACCACGACAGAAACATTTGTGTCTCCAATTGCGTTTGAATTCTCCAAACTCTTCCCTTTACATTCTTGCAAGTTGCATGCTTTACTTTCCGCTGCTCATATACTCTTTGCATGCTTGCTTGATATGTATTGTGTTTGTTAAACTTGTGCCAAAACTCCTCTTCAACTTGAAGAAATTAAAAACTACAAATTTTGGTACTTGGTGTCTAATCACCCCCCTCTAGACACCTCTTCTCGATCCTTTCAATTGGTATCAGAGCTTTGGTCTCCATTGCCTTGGTTTAAACACCATTGGAGGAAGATGGATGAGTCTACTTTGGGGAGTCTTAGACATAGAGTGCCTATTCTTGATGGAGAATATTTTCATGATTGGAAAAATGAAATGCTTGAGATTTTCAATGAATTATCATTTGAGCAAGTATATTGCTAGCCCTTGTGCACCTCATGTTGATCCCATGCATCCTACCCTTGATGAATCAATTGACATGATTTGCAATCTTAGAACTATTAATCTTATCACTAGAGGCTTTCCTAGAAACTTGATTGGATGTTTGCCTACTCTTAAGTGTGCCTACACCATATGGAAATTTCTTGAGGAACTCTTTCCAAATTATTCCTTGAAAGATCTAGATGAAATTCTCCATAAGTCTATTGCTTTGAGTAAGATGAATTCTAGTGATCCCAAATTTGGTGACTGCTTATTTGAGCTTACTAATCTTAATTACGAGTGCCAAAGGAGATGTTGGAATCATTAGCAATATCATTTCTAGAGCTATTAGAATTCATAAAGATAACTATAGAAATGATCATTTGTCTAATGAATTACCCTCTCTAGGAATTTATCAATCACAAAATGATGTTGAAAATGGATACTATGATGAGGATGATGATAGTGACTATGATCTCGAGGATGCGATGAGACACTTTGGTCTTATGGCAAATCTTCGCGGCTACATGGATGGAGGAAAGGAATGGGTCCTTGATAGTGGATGTACTGATCATATGATCGGAGATAAAGACATGTTTTGTGAGCTTGCTGGAAACGAAGGCCCTCGAAAGTACGTCACTTTTGGTGATAATTCAAAGGGTAAGGTGGTTGGCCTTTGTAAGGTGGCCATCTCACATGATAGCTCCATACAAAATGTCATGCTCGTTGAATCTCTTGGCTACAACTTACATTCAGTATCTAGACTTGCTGATTTTGGTTTCAATGTCCTATTTACTGAAGTAGACTGCCAAGTGTTTCGTGGAGATAATCATAAAATGGTCTTTACCGGTATACGTAGAGGAGATCTTTACATTGTTGATTTCACTAAAAAGGCTCAACCTAGAACTTGATTAATTGCTAAATATTCAAAAGGCTGGTTGTGGCATAGAAGGCTAGGCCATGTGGGCATGTGAAACCTTGACAAACTCATTAAAGGAAATCATATCCTTGGCATTAACGATGTCATATTTGACAATGATAGACTTTGTAGTGCTTGTCAAGCAGGGAAACAAGTTGGAGGAAGTCATTGCTCTAAGAACATCATGACCACAAGAAGACCACTAGAGCTACTTCACATGGATCTCTTTGGTCCAAATGCCTACAAGAGTCTTGGTGGTAACTCATTTGGTCTAGTCATAGTTGATGATTTTTCAAGATTTACGTGGGTGTTCCTTCTTGATGACAAATCGCAGGTCCAAAAGATCTTCAAAAACTTTGCTAGGAAGGCCCAAAACCAATTTGATGTGAAGATCAAGAAGCTTCGGAGCGACAACGGAATGGAGTTCAAGAACGCAAATGTGGACACCTTTCCTGACGAAGAAGGGATTACACATGAGTTCTCGGCTACGTACACACCTCAACAAAATGGAGTCGTTGAGAGGAAGAATCGGACTCTTATCGAGATGGCAAGAACGATGCTTGATGAGTACAAGACGCCAAAACACTTTTGGGTGGAAGCGGTTGAGACAGCTTGTCATGCAACAAATCTGTTGGGGATATTACTACCAGTATGAGCCGCCCAGGAGGGGCCGGGTCAGCCCTGATGGCGAGTTACAGAAGAAGCCCGATAAACATTCAAGATGATAGTTTACTAAATGTATAAAAGGCCCAAAGGCCTGGGCTGGCTTAAGGCCTGATACTACAAACCGCCGTATGTAAGGAAATACTTGTACAGAAAGGCATGTAAAGGAAGTCGCCGAGCCGGACACAATTATGAGCCGGCCAGGACTCTGTAGGCCACCAGGCGCCAACCCGTGTATATAAGGGGACGACCCGGTGGTAGTTTAGGGTAAGAAACAACCAAGTCGATAACCAAGCCGGCGAGTTGAGCCTCTTGGAGATCGAAACCTCAGCAATACCAATCCCAACTAGACGTAGGCTTTTACCTTCATCATAAGGGGCCGAACTAGTATAAAAACTCTCTCGTGTGTCCTTTGTCCCGATCAACCCCTTTAAGCTTCCTAGTGCGATGGCCCTACGTCTAAGTCCTTGCTCTAGGACATCTGCCATGTCAACTCCACGACAGTTGGCGCCCATCGTGGGGCCAGCGCACAGTGGATTTGAGTTCTTGAAGGGCAATTTCGAAGGGCTCAAGGGATACGCTGTGGGCCGGATGACCAACAGTCGTCGCGGAAAACTCTACATCGATGATGAAGGCTGGGGCCCTGAGGCCGGCTCGATCGAGTAAGGGTAGCGGGTCCCCTTCGGCGGAATTCACATCTTCATCGGCCGGATCGGTGAGTCAGGCCCTGAGCCGGACATCCACACCAACCTCATCGAAACGGCTTAGCGCGCCTGGTCCGGCCGTGTTCAATCTATCCTGAAGCAAGCCTTCGTGGGCTGCATCCATGGCGGTGAATACTCCGAAGGATCGATGGAAGGCGGGGAGATGGCCATCTGCTCTGATTCTACCTCATCAACAGGTGAGACAGATTCGTTGTACCAACTACAAGACGGCATGCTCGGGGACTGTTCCGATGGCAGCAGTATTCCGGACACCCTTGAGCCGCCGAATTGGGACAGAGTCTTCATGGCGGGGACGCAGCCCGGACAGAACTCCATCGCGGCGGCAGCAGCAAGTACCAGGTCGGCAGCAGCTGGGTCAGGAGACCCTGCGCGCCCCCCGGCTCAGGTTCTAATGGACCTCATGGATATGTTGACGACTCTGTTAACCGCTGCGGTAGAGCCGGCGGATAAAACCCAGCCTGACGCAGAAGTGGCACGCGTGCGGGAGGAAATGGTGCAAGCTAAGGAAAATCTAGCCGCGGAGGAAACCCGGATGGCAGCAGAATGAGCAGCTTTGGATGCTCGTGCTCAGCAGCTTCAAGCAGAAACCTTCCGGCTCTCGGTGGATCTTAATGTATCAAATGAGTCCATGAGGAGGAGGCATCAGAAAACTCAGTCACGTCTGCCTTTAACGCTGGATCCGAGGAACCTGTTCCATACACCCGGAGCTGGGGGGAGCAACCCGCCAGAGGCAAACCGGGTCACGACGCCTGGCGCACCAGTTTAGCCACGCACCATGGATCCGCCTCGCATGAATACAACTCCTCCTCGTTATGTATCAACACCCCCGGGTCACTTCTCTAACCCTATGGAAAATCTCATCGCAACATCGGCTCGTTTGGCGGCTCTCCCAATGGAAGGCGACTCGCCAGCAGTGATTGAAACTCGGAGGGTAAGAGAACTACTTCAGACAGCTTTGTCCCAGTAGGGTGCATACTCCTACAGTCGAGACAGGATTCATTCAACTCCTTGCCCAAGCCGGAGCCTGAGTTACAGTAGGCACATGGAGTCCGCAGAGATGTCAAGCAATGCTCAACACCACAACCGGCCATACAGGCATGAGCCGGTACGGGCTGGAGACCTTAACTTGGCGGATCAGGAGAGGATTCGTCAAGAGGCGGAACGAGTGGCTCAGATAGCAGAAGAACAGGTAGCTCACCAACCCTTTTCGGCTTATCCAGCAACCTCGGTTGAGGTAGGAGTGGCCACAAGAACCGGAGGTGTACCTTGCCTGGTCCCGGCCATACGCATTGAGCGGTTGCCCAAGGATTTCAAGGGGCCTCGTAAAGTGCCTAATTACACGGCCGACTTATAGCAGGGGGCTTGGATTGAGAGTTATGAGATGGCTATGGAGCTGTTGGAGGTTAGCGATGCTGCAATGGCCAAGTATTTTACCATGATGTTAGATGGAACGGCTCAGACCTGGTTGAAGGGATTGCCACCTAATTCTATCGGCTCATGGGCGGAGTTGAAAGCATGATTCATCCAGAACTTTAAGGACACATGTAAGCAACCAATGTCGATTGTGGACCTAACCAATTGCAAGCAAGAGGACGGAGAATCCACAACCCATTGGGTGCGCCGGGTCAAGGAGATAATGCATTCATCTGATAAGATGGATGCCGGCTCAGCAGTTTTGATGTTGGAGAAAAATTGCCACTTTGAACCTCTGAAGCAGAAGTTGGGGCGGCTTAAACGTGACTATAACGACATGGGGACGTTGATGGCGGCTCTTGTCAAGTATGCTAACTCTGATACCACCAAAGACCCGGTGTCTGACGAAGAAAAGGCAACAAAGGGAAAGAAGAACGGCAATGGCAAGGGTCACCAGCATAACCCAGCGAATCAAGGAGGTAATAAACGTAAGGCTAATGAATTTGTTGCCAATACCAATGCGCAGGGTGGTAATCAGCGGCGCAAGGGCAGATAACCCCCTCAATCGGGCGGGTCAGGCCCCACCCTTGAGCAGTTGTTGAACGAACCTTGTCCGAAGCACGACACCCGAGAGAAACCAGCCACCCACTTGTGGAAAGATTGCACAATCATGAAGGCATTTAAAAAATCAAATGCATTTGATGGGGGTCATGGCCCAGGTGGCGGCTCAGGTGGAGGCGGCTTTCAGCGCCCGGGCGCCGGTTCAAGCGGAGGAGGTTTTCACGGTCAAGGTTATCCTGGTCACCAAGGAGGATATAATCAGCAACATGACCAGGGGAATCACCAGCAACAACAATTCGGCTATCAGAGCAACCCAAAGCAGTTGAGAAGCAGACAGTATCATGTCTTTACTACCAGTTTATGTAAGAGGGACCAGAAGCTCCACAAGAGAGCCGTCAATGCCATTGAGCCGGCAATTCCATGTTAGTTACGTTGGTCGGAGCAGCCTATTGTGTGGAGCAGAGAGGATCACCCTCCCCGGGTTGATAATCTGGATCACTTGGCTTTGGTAGTGGCACCTCAGGTTGGTGGGTATAAGTTTACTAAGGTACTCATGGATGGAGGCAGCAGCATCAACATCCTTTACTATGAGACGTTCCGCCGGATGGGATTGACGGACAAAAACCTTAAACAACCCAACACTGTTTTTCATGGTGTGGTACCTGGTAAGTCGGCATACCCAGTTGGTAAGTTCGAGCTGGAAGTAGCCTTTGGGGATGAGTATGACTCCAGAGCAGAAAAATTAACCTTTGAAGTGGTTAAAATCAAAAGCCCATATCATGCTCTGTTTGGGTAGCCGGCTTATGCCAAGTTCATGGCTCGGCCGTGTTACGTATATTTGCAGCTCAAGATGCCGGGTCACAAGGGCACCATTACAGTCCATGGGAGCCGGAAGATAGCCTTGGAATGTGAAGAAGGGGATGCTACCTATGCTGAATCTGTTTGTGCAACAGAGGAATTGAAATTCTACAAGGATCATGTTGACCCGGTGGACATGACATCATTAAATAAACCAACAACAGAGCATGAGCCGGAGTTGAAATTCAAATCAGCTGATGACACTAAGATGGTTGAGTTTGTGCCTGGCGATTCATCCAAATAGTTCATCATCAGCGCAAACTTGGATCCGAAATAGGAAAGCGCGCTCATCGAGTTCATCCATGAGAACCGGGACATCTTTGCATGGAAACGTTCAGACATGCCGGTTGTCCCGAGGGAACTCGTTGAGCACACTCTTAATATCGATCCAAAGTTTAAACTGTTAGACAGTTTCTCCGGCAGTTCAATGAAGAAAGGCGCAAGGCCATCGGAGAAGAGGTGGCCCGGCTCTTGGCAGCCGGGTTCATTGTGGAGGTCTTTCACCCAGAATGGTTAGCTAACCCGGTGCTTGTACTCAACAAGAATGGCACCTGGCATATGTGTGTGGATTACACAGATTTGAACAAAGCTTGTCCGGCTGATCCTTTTGCTCTTTCCCGTATTGATCATATCATTAATGCTAGAGCGGGTTGCGCACGGTTGAGTTTCTTAGATGCTTACTCCGGTTATCATCAGATTAAGATGGCAGTCAAGGATCAAGAAAAGACAGCGTTCATAACTCCTTTTGGGGCTTTCTGCTATGTGTCTATGCCTTTCGGGCTTAAGAGTGCCCAGATGACTTACCAGCGGTGTGTGCAGAATTGTCTTCACTATCAGATTGGGCGCAATGTTCATGCCTATGTGGATGATATAGTGGTGAAATCCAGGGAAGAGGAAACCTTGGTCACATACCTGAAAGGGACTTCTGATAATCTTCGGGTTTACAAGATGATGCTTAACCCGACCAAGTGTGTTTTTAGAGTGCCAGCCGGCAAGCTCTTGGATTTTCTGGTGTCTAACCGAGGTATTGAAGCTAACCTGGAGAAAATCAAGGCAATTACATCTCTAGCCAAACCAACCTGTGTCAATGATGTTCAACGACTGGCGGGTCATGTGGCCGCTTTGAGCCGGTTCATAAGCCGGTTAGGGGAAAAGGCTATGCCTCTGTATCAATTGATGAAGAAAACAGATGTTTTTTTGTTTGGAGCGATGCTGCGACCGCCGCTTTTGAGAATCTGAAGGCACAACTGGCTGAGCCGCTGGTCCTAGCTGCTCCAATTGAGAAAGAGCCGCTATTGTTATACGTGGCTGCCAACTCACGGGTTGTTAGTGTGGCTATGGTGGTAGAGCGCAAAGAGGCTGGCAAAGAGCATCCGGTTCAGCGGCCGGTTTATTATGTCAGTGAAGTGCTAATTGAATCTAAGCAACGATATCCACATTGGCAGAAGCTTGTTTATGGGGTGTTCATGGCAAGCCGGAAGCTTAAGCATTACTTTTAGGGACATCCAATCACTGTGGTCAGCTCTGCCCCTTTGGGGGATATTATTCAAAACAGAGAAGCCACGGGGCGAGTTGCCAAGTGGGCAATTGAGCTTGGGCCTCATGGGCTGAAGTATGTTCCACGTACTGCAATTAAGTCTCAAACCTTGGTTAACTTCATCAATGACTAGACAGAGATGCAGATGCCAGAAGAGAAGCCGGACAACACATATTGGACTATTCATTTTGATGGATCCATGCAATTGGAAGGCTCGAGGGCTGGAGTTGTATTAACTTCCCCATGAGGTGATAAATTTTGTTATGTGTTACGGTTGATGTTTCCATGCACTAACAATGCAACAGAGTACGAAGCACTGCTCCCTGATCTTCGAGTGGCAAAGGAGATGAGCTTGAGCCGGGTCAGATGTCTTGGTGACTCAGATCTAGTGGCCCAACAAGTATCTGGCAAGTGGGATTCCAAAGACCCTCTCATGGTGGCTTATCGCCGAGAGGTCGACGCTGTTGCAGGATATTTTAAAGGTTATCAGGTGGAACACATTGACCGTCAGAAAAATGAAGCAGCTGATGCTTTGAGCCGGCTGGGGTCTCAGCGTAAGCCGGTACCACCCAACAGCTTTTTAGATATTTTGCATAACCCCTTTGTCAAGTTGCCAACTGAAGAAGATTTAGCTATTCCTGACCCGAAGGCGCAGTTGGTGGCGGCTCTTCATGTCATCCCAGATTGGACGGTGCTGTTCTTGGCTTACATGACCCGGGGAGAGTTGCCAGCGGATGAGACCCTGGCTCGACAGATAACCCGACGGTCTAAGTCCATGAGAATTTCGGATGGAGAGTTATTTCATCGCAGTGTTTCCGAAGCGTTTCAACGGTGTGTTTCCCCCGAAGAAGGTCAAGAAATCCTTCATGAGATCCATGAAGGCGATTGTGGTCATCACGCCGGGTCAAAATCTTTAGTGGCCAAGGCGTTTCATCACGGTTTTTACTGGTTAACGGCTGATGCTGATGCAGAAGATCTGGTCAGTAGATGATATGGTGTAAGTGCATCTAGTGCCACCCCTAGTTGGTTTTGGAGTATTGACGACAAACCTAGTTGAGGGACTAATGTGTTTATGAGAATTGCAGGATAACACAGGTAGAAGTCCCTCATTGATTCGGTTTTCCTACCAGAGATGACCCCTAAAAATGTATGAAGACATTGAAGTCAAAGGTGGTATGTGAAGACATTCACATTGAAGACTATAACAAGAGAAGACATCGCATGAAGACTATGGAGCGCGAAGACTTAGATCTTTCGTAGTTCTTTTTCTTCTTTGTTGAGTCATAGGAACCACCGTACTATTAAGTGGGGTCCAAGAGAACCAGTCAGAATGACTGAAGTGATGCTTAACCAAAATCCTATGTCTTCGAGTGAAGACTATGAGAGCGAATCTTGTCCAGAGTCGAACAAGTCAGCTTTGCTTGTAGCCCAAGTAAAGTTTCCGTGTGTGTTTGAAATCTGACCGTTGGAACACGTGTCAGTTCCTTAGTGACCGAGGGTCATTTCGGACAAATCAGGTCAGGTTGCCTAGTGGCTATAAATAGCCCACCCCCTACAACCATAAATGGTTGGCTGCTCAGAGTTAAAGTACGGCTTTTGTCGTTTGAGAGCAACCCACCTCGAAGCCTTTGAGAGAGAATTCCTTGAGAGGATAAAGCCCTAACCACCCAAAGCCAAAGAGTGTTAGGCATCACTTAAGTCTTCTTGTCTGTGTGATCTGAAGACTTATTACACTTGAGGACTGTGAATCCTCCAGCCGGTTAGGTGTCGCGTTCTGAGCATCCAAGAGTCATTGTGGATCGCCGGTGAACGAAGTCTGTGAAGGTTTGGAAGTCTACCTTGAAGACTTACCAGAGTGATTGGGCGAGGACTGGGTGTCCTTAGCTCAAGGGGAATAAGGTGAAGACGAGGTCTTCTGAGTTGAATCTCAGCCTCCCTAACCAGACGTACAGTTGTCACAGCAACTGGAACTGGTCCAACAAATCATTGTCTTCAGCGAGTCACTGGTTTCATCTCTCCCTTTGCTTAACTTACTGTTGGTCATAGTGAAGTTATTGTATGATTGCATTATCCTCTGTCTTCACTGAGTGACTGCTTGTTCTAATTGGCTTCACAATATCTTCCTACCTGATCCTTACTGCCTAGCTGCCATTAGTTATTGTGCTCTCACTTCATTGAATACATGACTATGGTTTACCTAGTGTAGTCTACCTTCCGCTGCATGATAATAGGTTTATTTCTATCGTTTGTCTTCAAAACTTACATTTTTTTGAAGACTTCCATAAAAATCGCCTATTCACCCCCCTCTAGTCGATCACTAGCACTTTCAATTGGTATCAGAGCAAGGTACTCCCTTGTTCTGTGTGATTCGGTTTAACCACCTGGAGTTTTAGCTATGTCGACTGCAGGGATAATTAAAGTCTCTGCTGCGTGCCCCGTCTTCGATGGAAGAGAATATCCCTACTGGAAGAATAAGATTCGCATGCATCTTGAAGCCATTGATGTCGACCTATGGTATGTCGTCAAGAACGGCGTTCCCAAGGCTGGAGAAGGTGTCACTGCCGCTGATGTCAAGAAGTTCGTTCAACTGGACTCTACTGCCAAGAATATCATTTGTGGTCATCTGACCAAAGGACAGTATGGCCGCGTGAGTGCTTTGGAAACATCTAAGCTAGTCTGGGACTGGCTATCCAAGGTCAACGAAGGTGTCTCAACCCAGAGAGATCAGAGAATCAGTGTCCTTCGCAACCTCTTCAACCGCTTCAAGAGGAATGACAATGAGAATGTCCAGCTCACGTTTGATCGACTCACTAACATCATAAATGAGCTTCAAGCCCTCGGCGCTACTGAGATCACCAAGCATGAAGTCATCAAGACACTCCTGAGATCGCTTGATAGTTCGTTTGACACCCTAGCCCTGATGATTCAAGAACGTCCAGATTTCAAGACACTCGATCCATCTGACATACTTGAGAGGCTCAACACACACGAGTTTCAGCTTTCTGAGAAAAGAGACATCTACGGCCCCAACTATGGGCGAACTCGTGCCTTGAAGGCAAAGGTTGTCTCCTCATCTGAACAAGAATCTGACAACAGTTCTGATGATCCTGAAGACATTGGAAGGGAGCTTGCTATGCTTGTGAAGAAATTCCAAAAATTCACCAAGAAGAAAAGCCTCAGAAAGTCTTCATGATCAAGCTAAAGGAATGATGAAGCTTCTACTCATGACTACAAGAAGAGAACATGTCACAAGTGCAAGAAACCTGGCCACTACATCTCTGAGTGTCCACAGTGGGACAATGAGAACAAGGAGAAGAAGAAGAAGAAGAAGAAGAAGAGAAAGGAGTATGACTCTGACGACAAGAAGAAGAAGAAATACTCAAAATCTTCTTCCAAGTCTTCCTCCAAGTCTTCATCACACAAGAAGAGCTCATCTGGCAAGGCACGTGCGTTTGTTGGCAAGGAAATGGACTCTGAGGATGAGTCCGCTTCTGAGGAGGCGGAGATGGAGTCTGAGGAGGAGTCCGACTCTGGCGTTGCTAGTCTAGCTACAGCATATGTTGCGTAGTCCATCTTCAACACTGAAGACAATGACTTCATCACCGACACCGATGCAAATGACAAGGACTACTCCGCTCCCTCCTACTGCTTCATGGCACGCGGTGCCAAGGGTACGACACCAGCTGCTTCAGAATGGATTATTGATAGTGGGTGTACAGATCACATGACTGGCAAGCGAAGCCTTCTCATGGACTCAACTTTACGTCCATCTGACAAAAGTCACATCACATTTGCTGACACTGGTAAAAGCAAGGTATTGGGTCTAGGTAGAGTTGCAATCTCAAAGGATCAACACATGGATAAAGTCATGCTTGTTGAATCCCTTGGTTTCAACTTAATGTCTGTCTCAATGCTTTGTGATTTAAACATGATTGTGATGTTTGGAAAATATCGTTGCCTTGTACTAATGGAATCTGACAAGTATCTAGTGTTTGAAGGGTATCGGAAAGATGATTTGTACGTGGTAGATTTCTCAGCAGGACCACAACTTGTAGTATGTCTTCTAGCAAAAGCTTCTGAATGCTGGCTCTGGCATCGAAGGCTAGGGCATGCTGGCATGAGGAACCTCCACACTCTTGCAAGGAAGAAGCATGTCATAGGCATCGAGGGCGTCAAGTTCAATAAGGATCACTTATGCGGTGCCTGTGAACCAAGAAAGATGACGAGGGCCAAGCATCCCTCGAAGACAATCATGACAATGACTCAACCCTTCGAACTGCTACACATGGATCTTTTCGGTCCCACTCATTACTCAACTCTTACTACTACTGCTTGTCTCTATGGCTTTGTCATTGTTGATAATTATTCAAGATATACATGGGTGCATATAATACTTCACAATACTGAAGTGCAGGATGTCTTCAGACGCTTCGCCAATCGAGCAATGAACAACTATGGCGCCAAGATAAAGCACATCAGAAGTGACAATGGCACTGAATTCAAGAACACTGGCCTTGATACATATATTGATACCTTGGGCATCACACATGAATTCTCAGATCCGTACACGCCACAGCAGAATGGCGTCGTCGAACGCAAGAACGGAACACTTATTGAGATGGTTCGAACGATGCTTGATGAATACAAGACTCCAAGAAAATTCTGGCCTGAAGCCATTGACACTGCATGCCATATCATCAACTGTGTTTATCTTCACAAGCTTCTTAACATGACATCCTATGAGCTCCTTACTGGCAAGAAGCCAAATGTCAGCTACTTCAGAGTATTTGGCGCCAAGTGCTGGATCAAGGATCCACATCACACTTCAAAGTTTGCACCAAAAGCACATGAGGGTTTTATGCTTGGATATGGAAAGGATTCGCACTCCTACAGAGTTTTCAATCTCTTTCATTATAAAGTGGTTGAAACAGTGGATGTGTGGTTCGATGAAAATAACGGCTCACAAAGAGAGCAATTGCCAAATGTGCTAAATGAAGTTCCATCCAGTGAATCAATCAAACTTATGGGAACTGGAGAAATCATACCTTCTGAAGCACAACCTGAAGAGGAACTTATCATCTCCGCACCTGAACAACCTGAAGACAATGCTCAGCCTGAAGACAATCCCTCTAACGATGACGATGATCAGCAAGAGCAAAATCTTTGTCCTATACATCATCGTGTTGCAAATGAAGTGCAGATTGAGAGAATAATCGATAGCATCAATGCACCTGGTCCACTCACTTGTTCAAGGGAAACTCAGCTAGCAAATTTCTGTGGGCACTTCACATTCGTCTCAATAACAGAACCCAAGAAAGTTGAAGAAGCCTTCATGGAACCTGAATGGATTCAAGCTATGCAAGAAGAGCTTCAACAGTTTGAGCTGAATAATGTATGGGAACTGGTTAAGCGTCCTGATCCTCGGAAGACAATATAATAGACACCAAATGGATATATCGCAACAAGCAAGACGAGCATGGTCAAGTTTTCAGAAACAAAGCTCGTCTCCTTGCTCAAGGATACACTCAAGTTGAAGGGATTGACTTCGATGAAACATTTGCTCCTGTGGCTAGACATGAAGCCATACGCATACTGCTGGCCTATGCAAATCATCATAACATACTTCTATATCAAATGGATGTGAAAAGTGCTTTTCTCAATGGCAAGATTGAAGAAGAAGTGTATGTTGCACAACCGCCTGGCTTTTGTCACGACCGGGTTTTCCAGACATAAATTTCCAGAAAAGACCGTCATGCTCATCAGCCCCAGGATTACTGTTAGCTGATGAGGCTCCAAACTTGATACAGAAATCTCAAGCAAAATACAAAATATGTAGTACAAGACCCTTCTGGCCTGTGAGTACAACAATTGGGTTTCTAGTGGTTGATGGCGGAAGCGGTTTGTGAATCATCAGTGTATGGGACTCCATTTCCCACAGGAACAGCTGACCAGGTTAACTCCTATCTTCGCGAGGCTGCTATCACCGTTGCTTAGGTCTCGAGGCTGTCAGCGTCACGCTCCTCTCCAAGCAGACAATAGCCAGGGACAAGCCAGTGAGTACTTTGAATGTACTCGCAAACATTAAGAACACAGGTATAATATAATTGATAATCATGCACGGAAAAATTTTATGATCACATCGTCAGTCATAAATAAAATATCTTTTATGCATGCAAGCAGGTTATTATCATGCAACATGAGTAAGCAATAAAAGAGAGGGAATAAAATGCCACAGTCGGGCGTCTTAGCGACACCACATAAAGGACTTTAAAATAAATGCCACAGTCGGGCGTCTGAGCGACACCACATAAAGGGCTTTAAAAGAAATGCCACAGTCGGGCGTCTGAGTGACACCACATAAAGGGCTTTAAAAGAAATGCCACAGTCGGGCGTCTGAGCGACACCACATAAAGGGCTTTAAAAGAAATGATCACAATGAATATCCAGGAGGTAGAACCATCCCAAGGATACTTGATAATATAATTAATGCAACGGGTTAGTCCATCATAAAATAATAATCATGGTTCTCACAAGTCACCAGTCGATATCCAAGTTTGGTTTAACAATATCTCCTCCGAAGACTGACACTAAGACCAACACTTGACCCATCCCAGACTATAATCCTTAACCATGGACACGGCCATTCGAATAGGTTTTATTCTCTGTAGAGGGTGTACTCTTTACCCACGAGTAACGGATTCCTTTAGTCCATCGGGACTAATTCCGTCTACGGCCTTTTAGTTGAAAACACGCCTAACTTGCACACACCAGCTTAACTCATCGGTGTCTGGGATCACCCACGACACTTGTTTAGCCAAACTCTAAGTGGGGAGGCTACAACCTCGCGTAGCATGGGATCAAATTTATATCGCGCGCTCTAAGGGGTGGCCTCCCCTCTCGGTCCCAACCGGAAACACCCATGCCCCCGGACCAGGTGGCATGCCTACCGGCTACAACCGATATCTTCCACCATGGCCTCTCTGTTGCGGTGTTGTGCCTGAAAGGGCGCAGCCATCATGCTGTGTAAACGTTCCGCGAAGCACACGTATACTCCAAAGTCACTCTACTGTCCGGATTACCGTCGCTAACCCCTGAAGAGCGCAGTCGCATTGGTCTCTGTACGGTGTGTGCTTGAAAGGGGTTGACGACTTACTGAACCATACCCTACCTGCGGCAGGGACAAGTGGTAGTACATAGCAAGTATGGGGGTTACTGGAAACAAGACTCGGTCTACGGTCGACTCAGGAGGTTTATAAGTTCCCTGCATGACATGAAACAAATATATTTCAATCAACAAAATCACCACTCAATATACCTTACCATGCCATACCGGACATAACCGTCCCGACGGGGACCGGCGACAAGCTCACGCCTACCCAAGGCCGAGGCTTTCCCGGATTCCTTTCCGGCATGCATGCAAGGCACATGAGGATTGATTACCATCACAATTATATTCATTTCCAACAGCAAGGAAATCACTAATATGCTTCCATGCAAATGATCATGTCACATGAAATAACAAGTCCTTCGAAAGTAAGGTGGTGTTATAAACGTGTCAAATAACACACCAAAAACATTATGCCAGGGTTCAGAATGCTTGCCTTTAAGTTGTGGAGGGGTGAGGTGCTCTCCAAAACTTTTGAAAGTTTCTTCTCTCTCTCCAAAATCCTATTTTAAAATATATTTGAATTAACACACATTTCAAAAACAGTACAAAAAAGTTGTTTGGAAAATTTTCAAATAAATCTTAAAATAAACTAGACCAAATTTGAGGAAGGTAGGAAAAAGAATCAATTCATTTGGAGTTATATTTAAAAAGTTATAGACAGTCAAAGCTATGGTCAAAATCTGTTTTTAATAAAATCAGGAAAAGGAAAACGTTTCAAACGAGATTACGCTTTCGGTGCAGAGAAAACGTATTTGCGCCCTTTACGCCTCCAGTTAACCATGTGGACCGGCGCTGGGTCTCTGACGGTGGGCCCGCCTGGCCCACTGGTCAGGTTTGACCAGTCGCCCGCGTCGTCTCCCTCCTCTGCCCGAGTGGAGCGGGGCTCCGGCGATCATCGCCGGCGAACGGTGGCTCCGTTCAGAAAGCTGAGGCCACCAGCAGATTCAGGGGGCCGAGGTGGTCACTCCGGTAGTCGTAGGGTCGTCGGAGGTGGAGGAAATCACCGGCGGCGAGCTCCACGGCGGAGGGAAGCTTCGGTGGTAAAGTGGTTTTGAGGCGGCGGTGGTTCCCGATCAAAATCGAGTAGGGGGAAGGGTTCACGGGAGGATGAGGAGGTTTCTGGCGAAGAGAACGGAGAGGGGGAGGCTCTGGAGGCACCGGCAGGGCCTGGGCAGTGGCGGCGGCTGCAGTTGCCGGAGATGAGGAAGGAGGCCTCCCCGGGTCGATTGGCTGCCAAAGGGGGTCCTCGGGAGGTGGCTTGGGACTGCCTGCGTGCGGAGATGAGCTCAGGGCTCCTTATATAGGCGAGTCGAGGCGGTTCAGCGGCGTCCGCGGATGTGCTCATCGGCGACCGTCTTTCTGTAGCTGCTGGGCATCGTGGCGGCGATGAGCGCTAGTGGACATGGCTGCGGATGAGCTCGCGCTGCTCCAGGGGCCAGGTGGCGAGCGGGAGGGGCTTGGGCGGCGCTGCCCGTGGCTTGAGCCACTGCGGACGCCGGTGTGCCGCCAAGAATGCCATGGCGGCGGCGCTGTAGCGTGCCCGGGTGGCTTGGCGCGATGCTGCGAGGCGGGGAGTGCGTGGCGAGGTGCTGCCGTGTGGGCCAAAGCCAGGGGGGCCAGCGTGTCGGCTCGGGCGTGGCATCGTGCAATACGCGCGCTCTGGGCGCGTCCGGTGCACGCACGGGAGATGCTCGACACAATGCCGCGGCATGCTACAGGTCACAGGTGAGGTTGGGGTTTACCAGATCGAGGTTAGGAGCAACTGGGAGTCTAGTGGACATGCTAGTTTGATCAGAGGTGCAAGCTCACAGTGCAATGCCAAAACTCATGTCAAAACTGGTCATGCCTACAGGGTGCTCGATAGAATGCCACATGCACCTAGGCATCTCTTGGGGTAGCCAAAACTTCCAGGTTGGGGTCTCTTTAGATGTACAAGAGGGTGGTGAGGTTAGTTTGCCAAAAGTAGAAACTTGTTAGTGCAAGTTTAGAAGAATTTCAATTCTGGACAGGAAATAAATGACATTATTTCATGAACCAAAAATGATCCAAAGGGTGCATGCTCCTGGACTTAAGGGTTTAACATGGAGGACTACAAGTAGGAGAAAGAATCAAGGGTTAAAGAGCAAGCAAAAATATGGTTGCTGTACAAACCATCCAGTTGGTCCAGAATGAAGATGAGGTTGATTCACTCAAATTTTTCAAAGAACAGCACTAGGTTTTTTGCATAAAGTTGATTCATATGCTATTACCAATATCCCATAATTTTGGTGGAGGCTAGAAAGAATTATTTAAATGGGTTGTAGTGCAAATTGCACTCTGGACCAGAGAAGAAAAATTGAGTGTAGAGCTCAAAATATTTCATGAATAAGAGATATTTTTGTATAAAAGTGATTTAAAAACATCACATGACATCTCCAAATTTTGGTTGGAATTATAAGTGAATCTATCAAATGGTTGTAGTTCAAATATGGCCATATAACCTTGAAAAACCATTTTCAAGAAAGTAAAGATCAAGCAACTTAATTAGGTAATTAGTTATCCTGATCAAATAAAAGTTTTTCTTGAGAGGTTAAACAAGTCCAATAACATAATTGAAAGATTTTTATTTTGGGGAAAAACTCCATAATAACAAGGGAGAAAATGGTTCAAAAATCAAAAGGGAGCCCAGAAAATAAAAGTTTTAATTCCTGGCAAAAATTTTAATTCATTAAAACAAAGCCAAATTTTTGGGGCGTCACAGATTTGAAGATCCAAAACATCCTGACATGGTGTACAAGCTCAACAAGGAGCTGTATGGCCTCAAACAAGCCCCTCGGGCTTGGTACGACACACTCAAAGACTTCCTGAAGAGCAAAGGCTTCAAATCTGGTTCCCTCGACCCCACTCTCTTCACGAAGACATATGATGGTGAACTGTTTGTGTGCCAAATATATGTGGATGACATAATCTTCGGCTGCACCAATCAAAAATATAGTGAAGAGTTTGGATATATGATGCAAGAGCAATATCAGATGTCAATGATGGGTGAGCTGAAGTTCTTCCTTGGTCTTCAAATACGTTAGCAACACAAGGGCATCTTTATATCTCAAGAGAAGTATCTCAAAGATTGCCTGAAGAAGTTTGGTATGCAAGACTGCAAAGGCTTCACGACGCCAATGCCAGCCAAACATCATCTGGGTCCCGACGACAATGGTAAAGAGTTCGACCAAAAGGTATACCGCTCCATGATTGGTTCTTTACTTTATCTATGTGCATCTAGGCCAGATATTATGCTTAGTGTTTGCATGTGTGCTCGATTCCAAGCGGCACCAAAGGAATCGCATCACTTAGCTGTGAAGCGAATTCTTCGATATTTGGCTTACACCCCAACTCTAGGATTATGGTATCCAAAGGGCTTAGAGTTTGATCTGGTTGGTTTCTCGGATGCTGTTTATGCTGGTGACAAGGTGGATTGCAAGTCTACATCAGGCACATGTCATTTTCTGGGACGATCACTTGTATGTTGGTCTTCAAAGAAGCAGAACTGTGTATCTCTCTCCACTGCTGAATCTGAATACATTGCTGTTGGATCTTGCTGCGCTCGGCTTCTGTGGATGAGGCAAACACTCAAAGACTATGGCATTCATCTGAAGCAAGTGCCACTCTACTGCGACAACGAAAGCGCCATCAAGATCGCCAACAACCTAGTTCAGCACTCGAAGACAAAGCACATTGAAATTCGTCATCACTTTCTTAGAGATCATGTTGTGAAGGAAGATATTGATATCATACACGTCAACACTGAAGAGCAATTGGCAGATATCTTCACCAAGCCCTTGGATGAGAAGAGATTTTGCAAGTTACGGTGTGAGCTAAATATCTTGGAATCCTCAAATGTCCTGTGATCAGGCACACATCCTAACACTTATGCATATTGACGACTTAGATGTGCAACACACGAAGTAAATTATATCTTCTATCAATGAAGACATACATTCTAAGTGTGAATACATTAATGTGGAATTTGACTTCAGAGTGCCACGATAATTGTGCGCCGTGTCTGGGTCTAATACTTCCTATACGATGCGTAACGCCACCACCAAATTCTTCTGTTTGAAGTGTTTTACCCATGGCGTTACATTTGCTATGTCTTCACATTTTGTTTGTCTTCATTCTCAACTTGTCCTCATGATTATCTTCACTATGTTGGTTTGATTGTCTTTTTCATATATATATATATATATACATACATAGTGTTTTGTCCTCTATAGCATTCACTTATAGCTATGTCCTCTTGTTGAATCTTTTGAACTAAGTGAATGTGATCGGACCCTAACCTCTCTATTCTTTCTAACTCAAACTCTATCTCTCCAAATCATATGCATTCTATTGAAACTGTTGTCGGTGTCAAAACCGGCGGATCTCGGGTAGGGGGTCCCGAACTGTTGCGTCAAGGCTGGATGGTAACAGGAGACAAGGGACACGATGTTTTTACCCAGGTTCGGGCCCTCTCGATGGAGGTAATACCCTACTCCTGCTTGATTAATATTGATGATATGGGTAGTACAAGAGTAGATCTACCACGAGATCAAGGAGGCTAAACCCTAGAAGCTAGCCTATGGTATGATTGTTGTATATGGAGTTGATGTCCTACGGACTACAACCCTCCGGTTACAATGGTAGGAGGTCTTGAATATCCGCATCGCCAAGCTTGCCTTCCACGCCAAGGAAAGTCCCTTCCGGACACGGGACGAAGTCTTCATTCTTGTATCTTCATAGTCCTGGAGTCCGGCTGAAGGTATAGTCCGGCTACCCGAACACCCCCTAATCCAGGACTCCCTCAACTGTCGAATGTCTTCTCTGCGTCCTTGTCAGCAGAAGATACAGAGACAAACATTAAGTCCATTTTCAAATGCCAATTCCTTCACCTGAAACCCAGAGAAGTGGGAACGACCACCCGACAATCCAGGCGTGCGTGGGAACGTGGAACAACCTCCGATATGCTGCATGATGGCCACGTGTTCTTCAGATGTGAATCGCTAGGGGCACCTGTGTAATAACGCTGTGTCGTCCCTGTCCCTATAAATACATGCCTCACTACAGTCATTCTCCTTTCTTCCACTCTCGCACGAACCCTAGCGCCACCGCTAGCCCTCGGCGACGCCGGTGACGAAGCGCTTAGCTGCCACAACCTCTCTGACGCCGTCTTCACGCCGGCCACGGACATCGTCTTCTCCGCCGTCGCCGTAGGTGTCCTCCGTCGCGAAGTTAGGGCACGGACGATCGAACTGCTCGGCCTCCTCTTCCACTCCGTCTAGCAGTTCATGTGTGGTAAATAAAACTTCCTTTTTATGGCCCCTTTGATCCTACAGATTCATCACTTTCTACCATAAGTAGTTTCTATTCACACAAGTTGGATCTATTCCATACTGCATCTCATATTATGCCTAGTATGTTCACTTATGCTTCACAAAGTAGTTAGATTCCTCACTTGTACTGATATCTGGATTCGTACAAATCTGGAACCAACTCCTTATCTATGAGTGAATGTCTTCGCACGATGAGGTCAATGTCTTCTAAACTGATTTATCTTCAAAATCTTCTGAGAATGCATATGACCTCTTGCCCTTCCCTCGCACCTTAATGCTGTCACAGGTACATGTCTGTGGGAGAATCCCTTGGTTCTCATAGTCTGCATTCATTTGCAGAATTCTTACAACATCATATAAATTCTCCCGAAGCCAGTTCCTGTTTGTCCAGCAAGCGAAAGCCTCTGAATCCTTTGAACGTGTTGAAGCCATTCAGTTTAAAGTTCATGGCTGCAGAGAAATCAGCAAGGAAGGGTGGCAGAAAGCGTTGAGGTGAAACATCAAGAGATCTGCCCGATGACCTCTCAGAACTGTACAAGACAGATCCAGAAGAGGATTACAATCAGCGCAAGACGCGAATCCAATGGATTCGACGATATTGGGCAGAATAGTGGTTCAAGTACAGGTATGTTCACTTATGCTGAGAAGAATGCCATCAAGCGATCATGGGGAGACATCCTATACAAAAATCTTCAACCCAGGTCCAGAGATGAAGCCATTGAACAAGGCTTCTATCCCTGCATGGTCCGTGGACCACAGCCTGCTGATGCTGACCCATTGTCACTACTATGGTGTCGTGACGACAATCTGTTCAAGCGAAACTTCCAGTTTGCCCAGAACTCGGCGAAGCAGAACAAGAAGTCTTTGGGACTCGACTTCAACCCTGGTCCCTCTGCTCCCCGTGCCGATGGCACCCGCGAAGCTGAACGCAATCTTGTTGGGCCCTTCTACAATCTGGAAGGTCTCATCACTCATATCGTGGTTCAAGGGACAGCTGTGGATGCGCCTGCACATGACGCTGAATCTGACGAAGCGCCTGCAGTGCCGACGCCAAAGAAACTGAAGCAACCTAAAGCTTCAAAGCCTGCCTCAGCCCCAAAAATCTCACGGGCGAAGCCACTGGCTACTGCACCTCCTGAAGATAGTGTGCAGTCTGAAGATCTGTCACGTATCTCCAAGCCCCCGAGAGTCAAGATGCCTCTGCCACACACCAGCCAAGAACTGACTGCTGCTGCCATTCTGCGTAACGATGCCATTGATCTGTCCAGTGATGAAGATCTGGCAGATGACGCTCTTGAGCAACTGATCAAGAGCAAAGAAGAAGCAGAAATCTTCAACAATTTGCCTCTCTTTGACGTGGCAATCATCCATGACTTCATCGATGAGTGGTTTGAAACGCCCAATCTCAGCTTTGAAGATCTGCAACTTCCAATTGGCCTCGGTGTTTCCTTCCATGGCGCCATTGCTTCAGAGTTAGCTATCGCCTAGCGCATTGTTGAACTGAAGCAGAAGATTGACTTTGAGAAAGCTCAGTTCAAGAAGCATATGGCCAAGCTCAGCGTGCAAGAGGTGAAGAACTTCAAGATTATGCTACACGAGCTCAAGGAAGCCTTTCTCAAGAAACGTGCAGAAGCTCAGGGTTCTCGTGAGCGCATGAAGAGCCTGGCTGACAAGTGTGTGCAAGCCTACAACGAGGCTGAGAAGCGCAACGCTCTTGGGCGTCCGGGCATTGATCCCAGGATGGCTGCTAAGAAGAAGAAGAAATCCACAGTGACCGAACCCAACGCACCAAGGCAGGAAGCAGATCCCATTGTCTTCCCAACTAGCATGACTGGCTCGAAGCCAAAAGTCGGGTCTACCGCTTCAGAACTGAAGAAGACGAGGACTGCTGAGGCTGAAGCCAGAAAGAGGAAATATCCTGAAGCCTCGGATGCTGCTCCCTCCAAGAAGAAGCGAAAGACCAAGAAGGAGCGGGCTGCTCCCACAGAGCCCTTAATTGTTGAACCTATCTCCATGGTTCGCCCTGCTGCTAAACATCAAGAGCGCCAACTGACTTTCCATGAGCCTGCTTCCATAGAGGCTTATGAAGCTGAAGACATTCCAGCAGCTGATCCCACCACTATTGAAGACATTGGTCACCATGACAATGTTGAAGATGATGTAGTCCTTCCTCAGATCGAGCACCAACAGGTATCATCGCCTGTGCTTACGCACAGCGAACTCATCAGCATTGGTCGTCCTCTGACGCCAATTGCTCAGGATGCAACATGGGCTGATCACCCACAACAACAACAAGTCACACCACCCTGGCAAGACGAAGAAGATAACTTTGAGACCCGGACAACTCCATCTCCAAAGGTGTCGCCTGCGTTACGCAGGCTTCGCAAAGGACCAAGGTCTCAAGTCTCCGAGTCTGACACTAAAACTGCTGAAGACATTCCGGCTGCATCAGCCGATGATACCCAAGAAGAAGAACGTGTTCCTACTCCCCTAACTACTAAAGAAGCTGTTCTCGAGGAGAACGTGCTTATGCCTGACCCTCCAGCTCGTTAAGTAGAGGTAGAAAATCTTGAGGCTGCCACCACCAACACCAATGAAGCCACTGACGCTGTCATGGCCGAAGCAAATGTGGAGCCTACACCAACCCAAGAACCAGAAGTCAGGGAAGCCAATGATGCTATTGCTTCTGTCCCTGCGCCTTCTTCTGGTCCTCAGTTTGACTATCATATTGAGCATAGGCCTCAGGTACAGAAGCCAATGCCAAGGTTGCCCAGGTTTCCAGGTCCTGCCTCAGCACCCGGATCCTTTAATGTCAACGGCTTCAAAGCAGACAACACTTTCTTCAATAGCTCCAAGAACCCCTACTCAAGGGAAAGAATATCTTCTGATCGGTTCTGGAGCTACCCGCAGCGAAGCTATTACTCCTGCATTCTGTACAATCAAGGTCGCATCTTCCCACATATGCGTCTTGACACCGAAGCAATAGCTGGTCTGCCCTGTCTGGAAGAAGCTCTGGATTGCTTTAAAGAGGATGGATTGTTGCCTTTCGTCACCGACCAAGAGCACTGGAACGAAGAGTTGCTGCTCCAATTTTATGCCACACTTCACATCCGTGGTTACAACAGAGATTCGAAGACTTGGGTCCTGGAGTGGATGACAGGAAATGTTCATCACGAAACCAAAGCCTTTGATATCATTGAGCTCACTGGTCTGCCCACTCCAGGAGATCTCTATGAACCTGGCTGTCAGCTTCATAGTGAACCTATGGAGAGCATCTTTCAGAAGCCTAAACCAAACATGAGTCAGATGCTCAGTATGATGAAGCCCTTGCCACAAGATGCTACATATCCTAAGGAGTTCTTTGTTGAAGACCTTGAGTATCTGCCAAGGACTATCTATCACATCATAAGGCGAACTCTCTGGCCCATCAAAGGACATTCTCCACATGCCAAGCTGGAAGGTGCAATGAAGACTTTGGTCTTCTATATTCTTCATGGCAAATGCTTCAATGCACAGGACTTCTTCATCCGCCAACTTGCTGCATCAGGATCTGATCTTTTTGGCTTGAAGTTCTACGCTCCATGGATAATGCGGCTGATTAAACTCCACTCCGCTATCTCATATCAGCCATCTGCTCGCAATCATCGGATCTTTCTGCCTGATGTGGATATGTCCGTTCAAGCCATTTATCCTGAGCCTGCCAAGGAACCTCTTAATCTTCAGAATGCGGAGCATCAAAGTTTCACTCAGAACATTGAAGGAGTTGAAGCAGTCACTCGTGTTTATCCTCTGGCTGGAACTACACGTGCACCTCATCGTGTTCTTACTGAAGCCACTGAGAGCACTATTGCCCAACGACCCAAGAAGCGATCTCGTGTTTTCAATGACCGAGAGCTTCTGGTTGCTCTTCATCAGAAACAGGATAGGCATCATGACTGGCTGAAGCGCCAAATGCAAAGCCTCTTGGTGGATGTCAACCGCATTCGCAACCTTGCCACCAAGAACGCCTTTGTTGCCCATGAAACCTGTCGGCGTACCTGGAAAGGGCTGACGCTTATGTGCTCTGAGGATGATCTTCACGAGGATGGCTTCCCTGAACGTTTCAAGTTTGACTCCACACCTCCCCGAAGAGCTGTGCTGCGACGAACTCCATCTCTTGAAGACTCTAAGTTTTCTTCCTCTGCGGCAATTGTGAATGCCAGAGTGATCGAGGACAATGATGATGCCACTTCACCGCCCCCTACCTCTACACACCTCGACACTGCCCCAAGTTCTTCTGCACCGCCGAACACCACCGATGACCCTGCTGCTTCACCTAATCTTCGTGGGAACGAGTAGATGCTCTATGTCTTCAAACCTTTTTGGTCCTCACTGACAAAAGGAGGAGAAGCATATGAGTTTGATAGTCTTCAAGCGGGTCAATATGGGCGGTTACTTTATGTATTGCCTAGTGTTTACAACTCTCGTTTTGATACATTTGATTCTTTGAGTTGTAACACTTAAACTCAATGGTCGTCTGCTACTTATTTGCTATTTTGTGATGCGATGATAAATTCTGCATGTGCGATGATAAATTCCACACTTAGATCATTTTGCAGACGTCCATTTGTCATTATGCATGTCATTATCTTCACATACCTTTCATGCATAATGAATTGTCATCATAAGTTGAAGAGGATCTCCACAAGTACAACCTGCCATGTGCATTTGCATTCCAAAAGCAAATTACTTATATGCACATCTTCAGGGGGAGCCCTTGCAACTTATGAAGACAATTTCTTATCCTTTACAATTTCACATATTATATTCCCCGTTGAAAACTTCAACTAGTTTGTCATCAATCACCAAAAAGGGGGAGATTGTAAGTGCATCTAGTGCCACCCCTAGTTGGTTTTGGAGTATTGACGACAAACCTAGTTGAGGGACTAATGTGTTTGTGAGAATTGCAGGATAACACAGGTAGAAGTCCCTCATTGATTCGGTTTTCCTACCAGAGATGACACCTAAAATTGTATGAAGACATTGAAGTCAAAGGTGGTATGTGAAGACATTCACATTGAAGACTATAACAAGAGAAGACACCGCATGAAGACTATGGAGCACGAAGACTTAGATCTTTCATAGTTCTTTTTCTTCTTTGTTGAGTCATAGGAACCACCGTACTATTAAGTGGGGTCCAAGAGAACCAGTCAGAATGACTGAAGTGATGCTTAACCAAAATCCTATGTCTTCGAGTGAAGACTATGAGAGCGAATCTTGTCCAGAGTCGGACAAGTCAGCTTTGCTTGTAGCCCAAGTAAAGTTGCCGTGTGTGTTTGAAATCTGACCGTTGGAACATGTGTCAGTTCCTTAGTAACCCAGGGTCATTTCGGACAAATCAGGTCGGGTTGCCTAGTGGCTATAAATAGCCCACCCCCTACAACCATAAATGGTTGGCTGCTCAGAGTTAAAGTATGGCTTTTGTCGTTTGAGAGCAACCCACCTCGAAGCCTTTGAGAGAGAATTCCTTGAGAGGATAAAGCCCTAATCACCCCGAGCCAAAGAGTGTTAGGCATCACTTAAGTCTTCTTGTCTGTGTGATCTGAAGACTTATTACACTTGAGGACTGTGAATCCTCCAGCCGGTTAGGCGTCGCGTTCTGAGCATCGAAGAGTCATTGTGGATCGCCGGTGAACGAAGTCTGTGAAGGTTTGGAAGTCTTCCTTGAAGACTTACCAGAGTGATTGGGCGAGGACTGGGTGTCCTTAGCTCAAGGGGAATAAGGTGAAGACGAGGTCTTCTGAGTTGAATCTCAACCTCCCTAACCAGACGTACAGTTGTCACAGCAACTGGAACTGGTCCAACAAATCATTGTCTTCAACGAGTCACTGGTTTCATCCCTCCCTTCGCTTAACTTACTGTTGATCCTAGTGAAGTTATTGTATGATTGCATTATCCTCTGTCTTCACTGAGTGACTGCTTGTTCTGATTGGCTTCACAATATCTTCCTACCCGATCCTTACTGCCTAGCTGCCATTAGTTATTGTGCTCTCACTTCATTGAATACATGACTATGGTTTACTTAGTGTAGTCTACCTTCCGCTGCATGATAATAGGTTTATTTCTATCGTTTGTCTTCGAAACTTACATGTTTTGAAGACTTTCATAAAAATCGCCTATTCACCCCCCTCTAGTCGATCACTAGCACTTTCAGATGGATGTCAGAAATTTGCACGACGAGCGCATGTGACGGCTCAAGAGCTCCGGATGATTCCAATCAATTGGCCGTTTGCAGTCTGGGGGCTTGACATGGTGGGACCTTTCAAAAGGTCTAAGGATAAAAAGACGCATCTCTTGGTGGATGTTGATAAGTTCACCAAGTGGGTTGAGGCGGAGCCTGTGAGTAAGTGTGACGCAGCCACGGTGGTTCAGTTCATGAAAAAAGTAATCCTCCGTTTCAGTTTTCCACACAGTATTATCACAGACAATGGCACTGATCTATCCCAAGGGGCTATGGAAGAATTTTGTCAGCAAGAGCACATCCGGCTTGATGTTTCCTCTGTAGCTCATCCTCAGTCCAATGGTCAAGCTGAGAGAGCCAATCAGGAAATTCTGAAAGGATTAAAACCCCAGCTTATGGTTCCTTTACAGTGAACGCCGGGTTGTTGGGTAGAAGAATTGCCTTCAGTGTTATGGAGTATCAATACTACACCCAACAGGTCTACGGGTTACACACCCTTCTTCATGGTTTATGGGGCAGAAGTAGTGTTGCCCAGTGACATCCGTCATGACTCGCCCCGTGTGGCGGCTTATGCTGAAGCTAACAATGAAAAAGCCAGACAAGATGCGCTTGACTTATTGGATGAGGAAAGAGACTTAGGAGCAGCGCGGTCAGCAATTTATCAACAGGACATGCGTCGTTATCACAGCCGCCGGGTTAAGTCCAGGACGTTTCAAGAAGGCGAATTGGTGCTCCGGCTCATCCAAGATCTTTCAGATGCACACAAGTTATCCCCACCTTGGGAAGGGCCTTTTGTGGTCAGTAAAAATTTAAACAATGGGTCCTACTACCTCATTGACGTTCGAGAGCATGCAGACTCACGTAAGTCGGAAGATGAGACCCACCGGCCATGCAACATTGCTCAACTTCGGCCATATTAGACCTGAGCCACCGGCTCTCAACATGTACATACATTCACGTTGTATATACTATGATAAGTAATAAAGTAAGACCATCGGTCTCCTTTCTTTTCATAGATTATGCATCTTTAGTATTTACTTACAAATGACTATTAAGGAACTGGTCATGTTTGAATCAAGTTTAATCTTTTTAGTCCGGCTTATGATCATATCCGAATCTAGCTGCAAATCTCAAGGTCACTTGGGGCTTCCTGTTCAAACATAGGTCATATTCGAACCAAAGAGAACATAGCTGTCATAACCCTCTTGATCGGCTCAAGGCCAAACTCACTTGGGGGCTTCTTGATCGTATCCGAATCATAGCTTAACCCCTTTTGAGTACGACTTGGATCGTATTCGAATCAGGGTCGTTAAAAACCTCTCAAGGTCATTTGGGGGCTTCCTGTTCAAACATAGGTCGTATTCGAACCAAAGAGAACATAGCTGTCGGTACCCTCTTGATCGGCGCAACGCCAAAGCCACTGGGGGCTATATGGTCGTATTCGAACCTTAGCTTAACCCCTTTGGTCCGGTTTACTGATCGTATTCGAATCAGAAACCCCCAACCTTTTGAAAATAGAGTTAAAATTATGTTTATTATCTGTTGCTTGCCTTTGAGTTTTTGTTGTTTACAATATTACCAATAAGATAGCCTGGTTTTCTTCGCCGGCTCAATTATTGGACAACACAGCCGCCCGGGCTATTCAAGCCGGTGGTTCAAGGATCCAAAGGTACGAGCTACTAAGATATGATGATCTTTGAGTATTCAAGGAGTATTAACTTTTCATACATATTGAATTATCAATTCGTCACCCGGGTTATTTAAACCGGCGATATAAGGATCAACAAGGATAAGGTATGGTTTTCACTTATACGCGCTTACCTGCTGCGTTAACTCAAGAGTTAGTATTAAACCTTATCCTTTATTTACATTTGTCTTTGTTTTTCTCATTGAGGTAAATTTATGGGTTGTACATTAGGTGTTTAAGCCTAGTTGGTTCTAAACCGCCTTGCCAGTCTTTTCCTTGTATTCACGGGAACAGAGTTCAACCATTGCAGAGACAAACATTAAATAATGCATACATTAACATCTGGAAGCCGATTCACATAGAAGTATTTTATGCACGATGGCATAAGCAAACATGCGGTGTTTTAGCAACTATAGTTATTACAAGGCTTTATAAGCCTACGAAGATGATCACTGTCCCTCCCTCGCCAGTTCACCACCTTCTGTCTGCTGGAAGTTGGATTTTGACCAATCAAACCGTTCATGGCGACAAATTCGGCTTCATCGTCAATCAGGCCGACCGGGTCAATTTCTGGAGCAAAGGTATCTTCTCTTACAGGTGGGATCAGGTCTGCTACTTTGTATGAAGGTGTGGCCATCTTCTTATTTTCATTATCAAAACCCGGCTGGTACTTGTCAACATTGGTGTCTTCTCCAAGACTAGTCGCCTGAGGCCGGACTTCGCATTCACACGCTATGAAATCATCCTGATCAAACGGAGACCCGTCCTCCTTCACAGTAGGGTATCCTCTTGCCACGTTCGCCGGGTCTAGGTCTGGCACCCAAGCCTTGGAGCGGCTTAGGGAAGTCAAAGCTCCAGCTCGCGCGCAGGAGCGTTTTACTTCCTGGAATCTCGCTGGAAGGATGGACAGCTTCTTCAGGACATCGCTAAGCCGGTTGGGTCCTACATTTGCAGGAGAGATAGCGGACAGAGCCCGTTGTGTACCAATGTACAATTGTTCAACCAAGGTGTATACGGCCTTCAGTTTAATCAACGGGTCTTGGCTCAGATTTTTACTTTGCGGACCTGCATATATTTAACAGAGTAAGTTGGCAGATCATATTCCGGTTTGGCAAAAATTATATGAAAGATCAACCCGGCCCTTCAAACTGTTCAGCTCTGTTGAAATTTCTTTCAGAGCCGTTTCAGCTATCTCAGCTTGTTGGGTCAGGAGTGTTTTCTCATTTTCCGAGCCTTCTCCTTGGTAGCAAAGCTGGTCTTAAAAGTTTCCGTTGCAGAAAGGCTCATTTGTAGTTTGGAAGTGGAAGATTTGATTTCAGACTCTTGAGTTGCTAGCTGGGTCTTTGCGTCAGATAATTGAGAATTCAATTCAGACAATGCATTCTGTGAAATGTTCAGATAAGTCAAGACTTGGTTTCAAATTCCAATATTTAGCTGTAAGATTCAAGTCCCAAGTACTTTACAAATAAACCACTTGACACTTGGGGGCTAATGTATGCCAAATCAATTTTTTACGATTCTGCCAACATATTTGAAGTCCCAAGTCCTTTACAAAGTAAGAGCACTTGGCACTTGGGGGCTAATGTACGCAGTTCAGCAAGTTTATCAAGGTTAAACCGGAGTATTAAGTACTTTGAAGATGGTTTTTCATTCTAAGTACCGATTCATTAATGATCAAAATAAACCGGTCCTTGAGGACTATGAGTGAAGTTTTGTTCAATCGATATTAGGCAAAGATCTAGAGCTAGAAGTCTCGTCCTATATTTTAAGTCTACAGGTTATTCTGTTTCTCTCATAATCTGAAGACTTGGGGGCTGAAGGAATATTGGTAAACCGGAAACAACATACCTCATACTTCAATTGAAGCTGCTTGACCATCTCGATCTCAGATTCACGACTGGAATGTACATGACTAAGATAGCCGGATAAGATATCACTCACATTGAGGCGGTCATAGTTGGCAACATCCAAGCGAACCTTCTGCCTCTCTAATGCTTCTTGCTTCGCTGTGCACCGGGCTAGCACCGTTGGATTCCCCGGCTCAATAAAGCGGCTCCCAGTAATTTGAACATCTTGAACACATGGAGACGGCGGGTCGGTTAAGCTTGACGGTCCGGCCATAGAAGGATTTATAGTGGCTTTGTCAAGGGACGGCTCCAGAGGATTTGCTTCATTAACAATAGGCGGGTCTTCTGGGGCAACAGTTAATGGAGAAGGCGGCCTAGCCGGTTCAGACGCTAGTACTGGCGGGTCTTTTGCTGCCTTTCCCTTCTTGGATTTAGCCTGACCGCTAAGGAAAAATATTGTAAGATAGTCAGCATCAAAATAAAAATTGGTCAAACCCGGAAGAAAAGAGGATTTCTGATTACCCAGGAGCAGTCTTGAAAGCCGGAAATTGTGTTTGTGATGAGTCGCCTGAAGAACGAGACACCTCCTGAAAAGGTAAAAGAAAGGAGTTAAAAGAAATACAAGGAGCAGGATTCATTAAAACAAGGACAATAATAAGTAAACCTCGTTCGGGCATTTCCGAGGGGTCTGTTGAAGGACGACAGCCGGCTCATCTTCAATCTCAACTTCACGGCGACTTTCATGCTGCTGCTTTTTCAAATGAAAGTTGGGATCCAAGTGAGCTAAGGGGTTAGAAAACCTTACTTTACGGATCACTCGTCAAACTTTGTGTCTTGGTAAGGGCTCTGAGTCAGAGGAAATGATAGTTACCTCTGCTTCCCTGGCTTGACTAGCCCCAGTGTCATCCTGGTAAGGATCAGTGACAATAAGATTTTTAAAAAGTTGGCCAAGGGAATCAAGGGCTACCTCCGAGTCAAACGAGTCATCAAGTTTCATCAAATCTTCAACGGTGGTTTTCTTTTTCTTCTTCGTTCTCCGGGTCGATTTCTAGGAGTTCATGGCGGCAAGTTTCGCCTTTTTGGCAGCTTCGTGATCGTATTTCACCTTCCAAAAGTCAGAGTTGGCCTACAAAGACAAGAGGAAGGATCAGTGATAAACAATACGGCTAGACAAAATACAAAGGAAAAAGATCAGTGGTACCGGGTTAAATTTACAGAAGGGATTTAAGCCAACAACACTGCAATCTTCGTACTTCGCATTCACCAGGACATTTGACATTGCAACAACATCTTCTTCGGTTAGTTGAACCGGGGTATGACAGAGAGAGTCATTCGGGTCTCCGCCATATTCATATATCAACTTTGAACGACAGTTTAATGGAATAATCCGCCATGAGATCCAGCAGCGGGTTAGATCGACTCCGGTTAAACCGTTCCCCAACAAACCATTGATTCTTCTGATAGATGGAATCAGTTTTTTGCATTCAGCAACGGTAAGTTTATCTGGCAGGTCGAACTTGGTGTCAAGACGATTGGGGCGGTAACCCGGCAGTGGCTTCTCGTTGGCGGGTGAGACGTCCTGACAGTAAAACCAAGTTTGGTTCCAGTCCTTTGGGTGACTCGGTAATACTATGAGAGGGAAAACTGCACCCTGCCGGCGCTGAATTGAGATGCCTCCAAGTTCTAAGCTAAGGCCATTGGTGCACTCGTTTTGCCGGTTCAGATAGAAGTACTCTCTAAATAGTTCCACAGTCGGCTCTTGCTGAAGATATACCTCACAGAGCACTTGGAAGTTACAAATATCGGATATGGAATTGGGCCCAATATCCTAAGGATGGAGTTTGAAAAAGTGAAGAACTTCTCTGAAATTTTTTGAGCCGGGCGGTGAGAAGCCCCGGTTCATGTGATCAGTAAAGACGATCACTTCACCGTCTTTTGGATTGGGTCGTTCTTCCTCCGGGTCAGGAGCACGATAAGACATGATGTTTCTTGAAGGTAGAAATCCAATGAGGAAGAACTCTTTCAGACGCTCCTCATTTATGGTTGAGGGGACCCAATTGCAGACGGTGGGTGTCTTTGACGGCATGATGTACAAGGGACTGGAAAAGGAAAAATAAAATGCCGGTTCAATTAACAGTTAAAGGTTGAAGTTGTAAAACAAGTAACGGCGGCTTAGCTAAGGGCTAATGACATATAAGGAAAAGAAAGCCGGAGTGATAAGCCGCCATGACTACAGACTTTCTCAGAAAGCAGATCCTGCTAAGTGTTTGCATAAACAACTTTCACTAAACGGTTATTATTATTTTGGATCAAATGGTTGTCCCAAAAAGAAAAAATTCCAGACCTAAAAGGTCTAGTGCAGACGAGTTCATCAGCTAACAAAGCGTTTATACAAGAAAAAGGGATCTACTGCTATCAAAAAAGAAGGCAAAACAGCTACCACGGCAATTCTGTAATATTTGATGATCAGAAAGAGGCATCGGGGGTAAAATCTATCGACAATCTGTAAAGAGCGGCGATGAACACCGACGAACACCAATGAACTCGAGAAGCTGTAATGCGGATCTGAGGCGGAGAAGGAAAGAGACTCACAGATGCAGATCTACTGCGGGAGTCCGTCGCGTTTCTCTGGACAAGTCAGGTCGACGCAGCAGCCGGAGATGAGGAGATTTGCGGTAGTGGCGGCGGCGGCAGAGCTCGAACAGCAACAAGGCAGTGAGAGGAGGAAGACGACTGAAGGAGGAGAATGAAAAAAGACCTAAGTAGTACCTATTTTTAAGGGGGTGCGCGAACAGGCGGGCGCGAAAATCAAGGAGACCCGAATAAATGATTATCCAAATAAACGGACGCCTCGATTCTTGAAAGGCATTAAAAATGAAAGATCCGTTGAAAGATGACGTCATGAAAGTTTTTTATGTTTCCAGAAGATGACGTCACGGCGGGTTACAGAAGTTTTCAGACAGAGGATGGATTTCACCTAAATATTGAAGATTGACAAAGAACAAAGTTCAAAGTCAACCTGGGGCCTAATGTTGGGGATATTACTACCAGTATGACCCGCCCAGGAGGGGCCGGGTCAGCCCTGATGGCGGGTTACAGAAGAAGCCCGATAAACATTCAAGATGATAGTTTACTAAATGTATAAAAGGCCCAAAGGCCTGGGGCCGGCTTAAGGGTTGATACTACAAACCTCCGTATGTAAGGAAATACTTGTACAGAAAGGCATGTAAAGGAAGTCACTGAGCCAGACATGATTATGAGCCGGCCGGGACTCTGTAGGCCACCAGGCGTCAACCCGTGTATATAAGGGGACAACCCGGTGGCGGTTTAGGGCAAGAAACAACCAAGTCGATAACCAAGCCGGCGAGTTGAGCCTCTTGGAGATTGAAACGTCAGCAATACCAATCCCAACTAGACGTAGGATTTTACCTTCATCGTAAGGGGACAAACTAGTATAAAAACTCTCTCGTGTGTCCTTTGTCCCGATCAACCCCTTTAAGATTCCTAGTGCGATGGCCCTACGTCTAAGTCCTTGCTCTAGGACATCTGCCGTGTCAACTCCACGACAAAATCACTTGTATCTTCACAAGCTACTCGGCAAGATGGCATGCGAGCTCCTCACCGATAACAAACCCCAAGTTGGATACTTTCGGGTATTCGGCTCAAAGTGCTACATTCTTGAGAAGCATCATCATTCTAAATTTGCTCCTAAGTCTCATGAAGGTTTCCTACTTGGTTATGGCTCAAACTCTCACACATACCGTGTCTACAACAATTTCACCCGAAAGGTTGAAGAAACGGTAGATGTGAATTTTGATGAATCTAACGGCTCGCAAGTAGAGTAATTGCCAATTGATGTAGGAGACAAAGATCCCTCGGAAGCAATCCAAGACTTGTCTATTGGTAAGATTCGTCCAATGGAGATAAAGGAGAGTACCTCATCCGTCCAAGTGGAAGCTTCTACCTCACGACAAGGTGAACCAAGAGTTGATACGGTAGCATCTACGAGTGGGACACACCAAGATGAAGAAAACGAGGAAGTGCACCAAGACGAACGTCAACAACCTCCTTCTCCACCACGACAAGAGAACGACAATGCTAACAATGAAGAAGGCCAAGAAGAAGAACAAGATGAAGAAGATGTTCAACCAATACCCAAGAAAAAGCTTTCACGAGTTCGAGCAAGAATTGCTAAAGATCATCCCGTGGAGCAAATCTACAATGATATCCAAACCGGGAGAATCACTCACTCTAAAACTCGTTTGGCTAACTTTTGTGAACATTACTCATTCATCTCTAGAATTGAACCTATGAAGGTTGAAGAAGCATTGGAGGATCCGGACTGGATAAATGCTATGCATGAAGAGCTACACAACTTTGAGAGAAATCAAGTGTGTATATTGGTCGAGAAGCCCGACAGCAACCACAACATCATCGGTACCAAATGGGTGTTTCGCAACAAGCAAGATGAAGATGGAAAAGTGGTTCGCAACAAAGCACGTCTCGTCACCCAAGGCTACACACAAGTCGAAGGTATGGACTATGGTGAGACATATGCTCCCGTTGCTAGACTTGAGTCCATTCGCATCTTACTTGCTTATGCTAATCACCATGATATCACTTTGTACCAAATGGACAGTAAAAGTGCTTTTCTAAATGGTGAAATTGAGGAGGAAGTTTATGTTAAGCAACCTCCCGTCTTTGTCAATCCTAAGAAACCTAATCATGTCTACAAACATCACAAAGCCCTTTATGGTCTTAAACAAGCTCCTAGAGCATGGCATAAATGCTTGACCAAGTTCCTTATTGAAAAAGGCTTTGAAATTGGAAAAATAGATTCTACACTTTTTACTAAAAGGGTAAATGGAGAACTATTTGTATGCCAAATTTATGTCGATGATATTATATTTGGATCAACTAACCCTCATTTTAGTGAAAAGTTTTGGAAGCTAATGTCAGAGAAGTTTGAGATGTCTATGATGAGTGAACTCAAATTCTTTCTTGGTTTGGAAATCAAGCAAACTAAGGAAGGAACCTTTGTCTCTCAAACGAAGTACACCAAGGACTTATTCAAGAAGTTCAATATGCAAGAATGCAAATGTATGACTACACCCATGCCTACTAGTGGACATCTTGATTTGACCAAAGATGGTGAACCGGTTGATCAAAAAGTTTACTACTCTATGATTGGTTCATTGTTATATCTATGTGCTTCACATCCCGATATCATGCTAAGTGTGTGCATGTGTGCACGATATCAAGCTGCTCCTAAGGAATGTCATCTTAAGGCTGTGAAGAGGATAGTGAGATACTTAATACATACACCAAATTTTGGCATTTGGTATCCAAAGGGGGCTTCCTTTGATCTTGTTGGCTACTCCGACTCGGACTATGTCGGTGACAAGGTTGATAGAAAGTCCACTTCGGGTACTTGTCAATTCCTGGGTAGATCTCTTGTGTCTTGGTCTTCCAAGAAACAAAACTCGGTATCCTTATCCACCGTTGAAGCAGAATACATTGCCGCTGGTTCATGTTGTGCTTAATTACTCTGGATGACCCAAACTCTTAAAGATTATGGGATATATGTGAAACATGTTCCATTACTTTGTGACAATGAAAGTGCTATCAAGATTGCTCACAATCCCGTGCAACACTCTCGAACTAAGCATATTGAAGTTCGTCATCATTTCATCTGAGATCACGTTGCTAAGGGTGACATAAACCTTAAGCATGTTCGCATCGATAAGCAATTAGCGGATATATTCACTAAACCACTTGATGAGAAAGTGTTTTGCAGGTTAAGAGGTGAATTGAACATCATTGATGCTTCAAACTTGGAGTAGGAACTCCATTGGATACATGCAAGACTTGATCTTACGACTAATCACTTGATATTTCTCCTATGATGATTATCTTATGTCTTGAAAATTTGCATCTTGCATGTTATCTAACCCTTGTAGGTACTTGGATGAACCTAATTCTATGAGATTGCAACTCACTCACATCTTGAGCAATCTCTACATCACCAAGTCTCTACACATTGGATACACAAGTGCTCTTGCTTGCGAAAACTAACCCATGTAGGTAGATGAACTCAAAATCCAAAGGGTGCTCCCAACTCTTGATGGGATACATCAACCTTGAGCAACCCACATAGGTTCAACTACATGATCAAGATCAACACCGCCACCCAAGGTATGTTATTCCATCTTAGAGTAGCTTTACTCCAAGTCATGAGTCAAAGCAACTTGACAAGATGTGAATACATCAAGATACTTAAACGAAAAATGGTAACCCCATTTTGAGCTTAAACGATGAGTATGACCTATGATCAAGTGATCTCACTTGACTCCTAAGTCAATATACTCTAACATAGGTGACTTTGTCATCGCCCAACTCTAGATGAAGTTCTCTTGTGTTCTTTTCTGTGTTCTTGCATTTGTCTCATGCATATTTGTTTCCCCTTTAAAAAAAACTTCATCTAGATCTTTTAGTTTCTTTTCTTTGATTTTTGTTCTGCATTTTCTGCATCCAATTCATTGCATATCTTTGTGAGATCTTATCTGTCCAGTGACTGAGGTGACAAGTGTCTTTCTCTGTGATGAACTCGGTTCCACCGGTTTCATGTCTCCGGTCTAGCCAAAGAATTTCGGAGCAACCGAAGCATACAACTCGGTGACGCCGATTTCACTACAGGAAAAACATTTTGCCATTTATTCCTGCTTTATTCTTGATCCAGCTCCACTCAATGAATCTTGTCCTCTGCAAGCATCACATTTACCTTAATGCTTTGTACTGTGATTCAAGGACCGAACCCATTCACAACAAATTCCAGAAGACCCTTCTTGGAAATTGATGTCAAAGGGGGAGAGAGAGATCACATCAAAGCTTAATCATATCTCTAGGGGGGAGATCTCTAGGGGGAGGGAATACTCCAGGAAAGAGTAATCTTCAAGGATCCCGGATGCTTGATGTTCAAGAGGAGAGATGCCACATGTCTTCTTGGGGGAAAGACATGTTCATATGTGCTTATTTGCATTAGCTCTGTTCATTTGTTTCTTTGAGCTCTGTTTTTCTGTTCCCTATCTTCTCCTAGTATCCCATGCTAAATTTAGGGGGAGCAAGACATCCAAGGGAAATAAATTTATTAAATTCATTGCATATCTTTCTCTTTGGGGACATGTCAATATCTATCGTGGTACTCTGTACTCACTCTACATGTCATCCCAGTCTTGGTACTCTTGTGGTTTCTTTTGTTTGCTCTAGCTAGTGGGTGCATTTGTGTTATCTAACCTTGTTTACACAGGCTCATCCCATCCTAGCCAACTCAAGATCACAAGGTAAGTATATGCATCATAGTCATGTGTATGAGAAATTCCTACAGATGTACATACTGTTTGCAAGAAGGACTCATAGGCATGAAGGTACATTTCCCATATTCATATCTTTTTCCCTGATGCATATAGCCAAGATACATGTAACACATTGCTACTCTGTCATGGTTATTGATAACCCACAAGTATAGGGGATCGCAACAGCTTTCGAGGGTAGAGTATTCAACCCAAATTTATTGATTCGACACAAGGGGAGCCAAAGAATATTCTCAAGTATTAGCAGCTGAGTTGTCAATTCAACCACACCTGGAAACTTAGTATCTGCAGCAAAGTGTTTAGTAGCAAAGTAATATGATAGTGGTGGTAGCAGCAACAAAAGTAAAGACAACAAAAGTAATGTTTTTGGTATTTTGTAGTGATTGTAACAGTAGCAGCGGGAAAGTAAATAAGCGTAAACCAGTATATGGAAAACTCGTAGGCACCGGATCAGTGATGGATAATTATGCCGGATGCGGTTCATCATGTAACAGTCATAACATAGGGTGACACAGAACTAGCTCCAATTCATCAATGTAATGTAGGCATGTATTCCGTATATAGTCATGCGTGCTTATGGAAAAGAACTTGCATGACATATTTTGTCCTACCCTCCCGTGGCAGCGGGGTACTATTGGAAACTAAGGGATATTAAGGCCTCCTTTTAATAGAGAACCGGAACAAAGCATTAGCACATAGTGAATACATGAACTCCTCAAACTATAGTCATCACCGAGAGTGGTCCCGATTATTGTCACTTTGGGGTTGCCGGATCATAACACATAGTAGGTGACTATAGACTTGCAAGATAGGATCAAGAACTCACATATATTCATGAAAACATAATAGGTTCAGATCTGAAATCATGGCACTCGGGCCCTAGTGACAAGCATTAAGCATAGCAAAGTCATAGCAACATCAATCTCAGAACATAGTGGATACTAGGGATCAAACCCTAACAAAACTAACTCGATTACATGATAAATCTCATCCAACCCATCATCGTCCAGCAAACCTACGATGGAATTACTCACGCACAGCGGTGAGCATCATGAAATTGGTGATGGAGGATGGTTAATGATGACGACGGCGATGAATCCCCCTCTCTGGAGCCCCGAACGGACTCCAGATCAGCCCTCCCGAGAGGTTTTAGGGCTTGGCGGCGGCTCCGTATCGTAAAACGCGATAATTTCTTCTTTCTGATTTTTTTCTCTCCGAAAGCAAATATATAGAGTTGGAGTTGGCATCGGAGGGCATCTAGGGGGCCCACGAGGTAGGGGGCGCGCCCTAGGGGGGGCGCGCCCCCCACCCTCGTGAACAGGGTGTGGGCCCCCTGGTCTTCATCTTTGGCGACGATTTATTATTATTTTTTCTAAGATGTTCCGTGGAGTTTCAGGTCATTCCGGGAATATTTGTTTTCTGCGCATAAAACAACACCATGGTAATTCTACTGAAAACAGCGTTAGTCCGGGTTAGTTCCATTCAAATCATACAAGTTATAGTCCAAAACAAGGGCAAAAGTGTTTTGAAAAGTAGATACGACGAAGATGTATCAACTCCCCCAAGCTTAAACCCTTGCTTGTCCTCAAGCAATTCAGTTGACAAACTGAAAGAAAGAAAGAAAAACTTTTACAAACTCTGTTTGCTCTTGTTGTTGTAACTATGTCAAGCCAGCATTCAAGTTTTCAGCATAGATCATAACTAACCACATTTGCAATAATTCTCAGGTCTCATAATTACTCATATCAATAGCATAATCACCTAGCAAGTCATAATAATAAATCTCGGATGACAACACTTTCTCAAAACAATCATAATATGATATAACAAGATGGTATCTCGCTAGCTCTTTCTGAGACCGGAAAATATAAATGCAGAGCACCTTTAAAGATGAAGGACTGACTAGACATTGTAATTCATGGTAAAAGAGATCCAATCATAGTCACACCCAACATAGATTAATAGTGATGAATGCAAATGACAGTTGTGCTCTCCAGCTAGTGCTTTTTAATAAGAGGGTGATGACTCAACATAAAAGTAAATGGATAGGCCCTTCGCAGAGGGAAGCATGGATTCATAGAGGTGCCAGAGCTCAGTTTTGAAATAGAGATAAATTGTATTTTGAGCGGTATACTTTCATTGTCAATGTAACAACTAAGAGATGGCGATATCTTCCATGCTAAACACATTATAGGCGGTTCCCAAACAGAATGGTAAAGTTTATACTCCCCCTCCACCAACAAGCATCAATCCATGGCTTGCTCGAAACAATGAGTGCCTCCAACATACATCAGGTCCCAGGGGGAGTTTAGTTTGCAATTAATTTTGATTTAGTTTGCATAAAGCATGGGACTGGGCATCCCGGTGACCAGCCATTTTCTCGTGAGTGAGGAGCGGAGTCCACTCCTCTTGAGAATAACCCGCCTAACACGGAAGATAAGGACAGCCTTGGTTGATACATGATCTATTCGAGCATACAAAATAGGATGTTTATTTGAAGGTTTAGAGTTTGGCACATACAAATTTACTTGGAACGGCAGGTAGATACCGCATATAGGAAGGTATAGTGGACTCATCTAGAATAACTTTGGGGTTTAAGGGATTGGATGCACAAGCAGTATTCCCGCTTAGTACAAGTGAAGGCTAGCAAGAGACTGGGAAGCGACCAACTAGAGAGCGACAACAGCCATGTACATGCATTAAAATTAATAAACATTGGATGCAAGCATGAGTAGGATATAATCCACCATGAACATAAATATCGTGAAGGCTATGTTGATTTTGTTTCAACTACATGCGTGAACATGTGCCAAGTCAAGTCACTTAAATCATTCAAAGGAGGATACCACCCCGTCATACCACATCATAACCATCTCAATAGCATGTTGGCACACAAGGAAAACCATTATAACTCATAGCTAATCAAGCATGGCACAAGCAACTATGATCTCTAATTGTCATTGCAAACATGTGTATTCATAATAAGCTGAATCAAGAACGGGACTCATCATATTTACAAAAACAAAAGAGGTCGAGTTCATACTAGCTTTTCTCATCTCAGTCAGTCCATCATATATCATCATAATTGCCTTTCACTTGCACGACCGAACGATGTGAATAATAATAAGAATGCACGTGCATTGGACTAAGCTGGAATCGGTGAGCATTCAATAAACCGGAGAAGACAAGGCAATATGGGCTCTTGGTTAAATCAACAATAATGCATATAAGAGCCACTTCAACAATTTAATTATGGTCTTCTCCTACTGACCCCCAAAGAAAAGAAAAGAAATAAAACTATTTACACGGGAAAGCTCCCAACAAGCAAAAGAAGAACGGGAAATATTTTTGGGCTTTCTTTTTAATTATTACTACTACAGCAGAAAAATAAGCTACTACTAATTTTTTTGGTTTTTCTTAAAGTTTAACAAACACACAAGAAGAAAGCAGGAAAAAGAAAATAAACTAGCATGGATATTATAGTGAAGGAGTATGAGCACCGACATCTAGCAATGAGCGTGTGTGAACATAAATGTAATGTCGGTGAGAAATACGTACTCCCCCAATCTTAGGCTTTTGGCCTAAGTTGGTCTATGGCCATGGCTGGCCTGGCTGATATCCATAATAATAGTTGTTGGGGTCGTACTACGAACAAGAATAGTTGGGATCATACTGATGTGTAGCAGTTATCGCCTGCTGAGGTGCAGCATGGAGTCGAGCTGCCTCCGCTCTCCTCTCGTACTCTTCTGCCTCCTCTCTGGTAATAACATATCTTCTTTTTGTCTGTGAATCAAAGAAGGCAGTAGCAGGGAGAGTAATACGGAAAACACGTCGTTTATCAAAACTTAAACGATATAAGAGAGGTGATTCAGGCCTCTCGACAAACTGGTGCGAAGCCATAGAGTCATAATCAAAATATGCAGGAGGCAACTCCATATCACCCTCAAGAATGTCTATCTCAATAAAATGAGCTAAGCGCGTTGCATAAATTCCTCCAAAGAAATCTCCATTATGTCTATTATGATGCAACCTACGAGCTACAATGGCTCCCATATGATAAGATTGGTCTCCTAACACAGCACTCTTAAGAATGCTAAGATCAGGGACACACATGTGACATGCTTCATCCTTAGCATTTATGCATCTACCGATGAAGAGAGCAAAATAATGTATAGCAGGAAAGTGAATGCTCCCTATGGTAGCCTGCATTATATCTCTAGATTCCCCCACAGTTATACTAGCAAGAAAGTTTCTAAATTCAGATTTAGGGGGATCCCTAACACTACGCCATGATGGAAGTTTGCAAGCAGAAGTGAAATCCTCTAATTCCATGGTATAATATTTGTCATAGAGATCAAACATGACTGAAGGAGAATTACGCGAAGATGAATACTCAAACCTCCTCACAAAGGAACTTCTGAGATCATGATACTGGGGGCATTTGTTAGCCTCAAAATCCTCAAGACTGGCATTGCGCAAATATGCTTTGAATTCTTCTTTAATTCCCGCACGGTCCATAAAATTTTCCGACGGCCATTCGCAAGGCCGTACTAGAGCGTCTCTTGGTGGATCCTCGTCAGCATCGCGTACAGCAATCCTGGGTCCTTGCTTCTTAGAGGAACCACCTTGGAACATCTTCCTAAGCATATTGTTTTTCTCTGAAAAATTCTAAAAAATTTAGTAACTTCAAACAAAAGTAAACCAACTTCAATAATATTGATAGCAACTACTCCTACAAGTGCCTAGAGCCTATATCAAGCATTAGAACTACTTGGAACCATATAAATTTGACATGCAAGCTCAAGAACATGGTCACCTATGCAGCAAAAATTTCCAAAGAATAAAGCACTAGAACAAAAACTAATTGGACCAATGGAGGAGTCACATGCCAAGGAACAATCTCCCCAAGCAGTTTTGTGAGAGGTGCTTTGAGAAAGGAGATCGAAAATCACAGCAAAAGTGGCTGGAACTCATGCTTGAGTTGGTTTTTCGGGTTTGTGTGAGGCAGAGGAAGAAGATGGGTGCTGGGATAAGTGGAGGAGGGCCACCGTGGGCCCACAAGGAAGGGGCGCGCCCTAGGGGGGCGCCCACCACCCTCGTGGCCAGGTGGCAGCTCCTCCCGCGGTAATTTTTGCATAGTAAATCCTCAAATATTCCTGAAAAATCATATTAAATTGGCATGGCATTCTGAGGACTTTTATTTTTGGGATATTTTTATATTGCACGGATAAGTCAGGAAACAGATAGAAAAATACTATTTTTACTTTATTTAATATAAATAACAGAAAGTAAAAGTGGGGTACAGAAGGTTGTGCTTCTAGTTTCATCCATCTCATGCTCATCAAAAAGAATCCACTAACAAAGTTAATCAAGTCTTGTTAACAAACTCATTTCGATAATCATGAAGCCGGAGAAATTTCGAATAACACTAAGTTACCTCAATGGGGATATGCACATCCCCAATAATAAGTATATCATATTTCTTCTTGACAGTAGGAAGAGGAAATTCAAAAGATCCAATTATAATCGATGGAATTTTTCCAATGGAGTTGATACTATGAACTTGAGGTTGTTTCCTCGGAAAGTGTATCGTATGCTCATTACCATTAACATGGAAAGTGACATTGCCTTTGTTGCAATCAATAACAGCCCCTGCAGTATTAAGAAAAGGTCTTCCAAGAATAATAGACATACTATCATCCTCGGGAATATCAAGTATAACAAAGTCCGTTAAAATAGTAACGTTTGCAACCACAACGAGCACATCCTCACAAATACCGACAGGTATTGCAGTTGATTTATCAGCCATTTGCAAAGATATTTCAGTGGGTGTCAACTTATTCAAGTCAAGTCTACGATATAAAGAGAGAGGCATAACACTAACACCGGCTCCAAGATCACATAAAGCAGTTTTAATATAATTTATTTTAATGGAGCAAGGTATAGTAGGTACTCCGGGGTCTCCAAGTTTCTTTGGTATTCCACCCTTAAAAGTATAATTAGCAAGCATGGTGGAAATCTCAGCTTCCAGTATCTTTCTTTTATTAGTAATGATATCCTTCATATATTTAGCATAAGGATTTGTTTTGAGCACATCAGTTAATCCCATACGCAAAAAGATAGGCCTAATCATTTCAGCAAAGCGCTCAAAATCCTCATCATCCTTTTTCTTGGATGGTTTTGGAGGAAAAGGCATGGGTTTCTGAACCCAAGGTTCCCTTTCTTTACCATGTTTCCTAGCAACAAAGTCTCTTTTATCATAACGTTGATTCTTTGACTGTGGGTTATCAAGATCAACAGCAGGTTCAATTTCTACATCATTGTCATTACTAGGTTGAGCATCATCATGAACATCATCATTAATATTTTCACTAGGTTCATGTTCATTACCAGATTGTGTTTCAGCATCAGACATAGAGATATCATTAGGATTATCAGGTGGTTCACCAATAGGTTCACTAGAAGTTTGCACAGTTCTATCATTTTTCTTCTTCTTCTTTTTAGAAGAACTAGGAACATCAATATTATTTCTTTGAGAATCTTGCTCTATTCTCTTAGGGTGGCCTTCGGGATACAAAGGTTCCTGAGTCATTCTACCAGTTCTAGTAGCCACTCTAACAGCATAATCATTTTTCTTACTATTCATTTCATCAAGCACTTCTTTTTGAGCCTTAAGTACTTGTTCTACTTGAGTGGTAACCATAGAAGCATGTTTGCTAACAAGTTTAAGTTCACCTTTCATATTAGCCATATAATCACCCAAGCGTCTAATCATATAAGCATTTTCTTTTAATTGTCTACCAAAATAAGCATTGAAGTCGTCTTGCTTAAACATAAAGTTATCAAACTCATCCAAGCACTGACTAGCAATTTTAGTAGGAGGGACTTCAACTTTATCATATCTATAGAGAGAATTTACCTTTACTACCTTTGTCGGGATATCGAGATCAGGAGGTTCTTCAGTAAATAAAGAATTGAGATCATATGTTTCTTCAACAGGCGATATATTAAGACCATGTATTTCTTCAATAGGAGGTAAATTCTTAACATCTTCAGCTTTAATACCTTTTTCTTTCATAGATTTCTTTGCCTCTTGCATATCTTCCGGACTGAGGAATAGAACACCTCTCTTCTTCGGACTTGGTTTAGGAATAGACTCAGTAATTGGAGCAGGATCTGGCTTAGGAGGTGCCCAATTATTTTCATTTGTCAACATATTATTCAATAGAATTTCAGCTTCATCCGGTGTTCTTTCCCTGAAAAGAGAACCAGCACAACTATCCAGGTAATCTCTGGAAGCTTCGGTTAGTCCATTATAAAAGATATCGAGTATTTCAGGTTTCTTAAGAGGATGATCAGGAAAAGCATTAAGTAACTTGAGAAGCCTCCCCAAGCTTGTGGGAGACTCTCTTCTTTAATTTGCACGAAGTTGTATATTTCCCTCAAAGCAGCTTGTTTCTTATGAGCAGGGAAATACTTAGCAGAGAAGTAATAAATCATATCCTGGGGACTACGCACACAACCAGGATCAAGAGAATTAAACCATATCTTAGCATCACCCTTTAATGAGAACGGAAATATTTTAAGTATATAGAAGTAATGCGATCTCTCATCATTAGTGAACATGGCAGCTATATCATTTAACTTAGTAAGATGTGCCACAACAGTTTCAGATTCATAGCCATAAAATGGATCAAATTCAACCAAAGTAATTATATCAGGATCAACAGAGAATTCATAATCCTTATCAGGGACACAGATAGGTGAAGTAGCAAAAGCAGGGTCAAGTTTCATTTTATCTCTAAGTGATTCTTTGTTCCATTTAACTAATAACCTCTTAAGCTCATATCTATCTTTGCAAGCTAAAATAGCGGCAGAAGATTCCATATCAAAAAGATAGCCCTCAAGGATAACAGGCATATTTTCATCATCGTATTCAGATTCAATAATTTCTTTTTCTCTAGCCCTAGCAATTTGTTCATCAAGAAATTCACCAAGGGGCACACTAGTGTCAGGCATAGAAGCAGTTTCATCATAAGTATCATGCATAGCAGAAGTGGCATCATCAATAACATGCGCAGAACGAATAGCAGAAGCAGGTGTAGGTGTCGCAAACTTACTCATAACAGAAGGTGAATCAAGTGCAGAGCTAGATGGCAGTTCCTTACCTCCCCTCGTAGTTGAGGGATAGATTGTTGTCTTAGCGTCTTTCAAGTTCTTCATAGTGTCCAGCAGATATAAATCCCAAGTGACTCAAAGAATAGAGCCATGCTCCCCGGCAACGGCGCCAGAAATTAGTCTTGATAACCCACGAGTATAGGGGATCGCAACAGCTTTCGAGGGTAGAGTATTCAACCCAAATTTATTGATTCGACACAAGGGGAGCCAAAGAATATTCTCAAGTATTAGTAGCTGAGTTGTCAATTCAACCACACCTGGAAACTTAGTATCTGCGGCAAAGTGTTTAGTAGAAAAGTAATATGATAGTGGTGGTAGCGGCAACAAAAGTAAAGACAGCAAAAGTAATGTTTTTGGTATTTTTTTAGTGATTGTAACAGTAGCAGCGGGAAAGTAAATAAGCGTAAACCAGTATATGGAAAACTCGTAGGCACCGGATCAGTGATGGATAATTATGCCGGATGCGGTTCATGATGTAACAGTCATAACATAGGGTGACACAGAACTAGCTCCAATTCATCAATGTAATGTAGGCATGTATTCCGTATATAGTCATACGTGCATATGGAAAAGAACTTGCATGACATCTTTTGTCCTACCCTCCCATGGCAGCGGGGTCCTATTGGAAACAAAGGGATATTAAGGCCTCCTTTTAATAGAGAACCGGAACAAAGCATTAGCACATAGTGAATACATGAACTCCTCAAACTATGGTCATCACCGGGAGTGGTCCCGATTATTGTCACTTTGGGGTTGCCGGATCATAACACATAGTAGGTGACTATAGACTTGCAAGATAGGATCAAGAACTCACATATATTCATGAAAACATAATAGGTTCAGATCTAAAATCATGGCACTCGGGCCCTAGTGACAAGCATTAAGCATAGGAAAGTCATAGCAACATCAATCTCAGAACATAGTGGATACTAGGGATCAAACCCTAACAAAACTAACTCGATTATATGATAAATCTCATCCAACCCATCACCGTCCAGCAAACCTATGATGGAATTACTCACGCACGGCGGTGAGAATCATGAAATTGGTGATGGAGGATGGTTGATGATGACGACGGCGACGAATCCCCCTCTCTGGAGCCCCGAACGGACTCCAGATCAGCCCTCCCTAGAGGTTTTAGGGCTTGGCGGCGGCTCCGTATCGTAAAACGCAATAATTTCTTCTTTTTGATTTTTTTCTCTCCGAAAGCAAATATATAGAGTTGGAGTTGGAGTTGGCATCGGAGGGCATCCAGGGGGCCCGCGAGGTAGGGGGCGCGCCCTAGGGGGGCACCCCCACCCTCGTGAACAGGGTGTGGGCCCCTTGGTCTTCATCTTTGGCGAGGATTTTTTATTATTTTTTCTAAGATGTTCCGTGGAGTTTCAGGTCATTCCGAGAATATTTGTTTTCTGCACATAAAACAACATCATGGCAATTCTGTTGAAAACAGCGTCAGTCCGGGTTAGTTCCATTCTACAAGTTAGAGTTCAAAACAAGGGCAAAAGTGTTTGGGAAAGTAGATACGACGAAGACGTATTTGTTATGCTCTCACATGCTTCTATATTCCATATTCACATGTTTGCATACATGTAGGGGGAGCCTATGCTTGTTACATGTCTTTCCAAAGCTTTACTTGCTATTCTCTATATCTTTATCTAAAAGCATTGATGTATGTTGCCATCAATTACCAAAAAGGGGGAGATTGAAAGCACAAGTGCTCCGTGGGTGATTTTGATAATTAATGACAACATATCTCTTGTTGGACTAATACTTTTACCTAGTATGTTTCAAAAAAGTTCAACAAATTAAGTGGCATGGACTAAAGGATGTGGAACCCCTTCAAGATGCTAAGGATAAAGGATTAGCTCAAGCTTCAAGATCAAGACTCTACATTTTCTATTTTAGTGATCCAAGATCACATTGAGTCTATAGAAAAAGCCAATACTATCAAGGAGGGATGAGGTGTTGCTTGATGAGGTTCTTGCTTCATAGTGCTTAATGATATGCTCCAAAACCCTCAACTACCTTCCCACATCCACATATGACCTAAACCAAAAGTCAAACTCGGCCCCACTGATTCTTTCTATCCAGAGCCACCGAGTTCAGTTGACATAGCCACTGCCAGAAACCCTAATCAGTTCGGTCTCGCCGATGGGATCTCGGTCTCACCGAGATGGGCTTGCAAACTCTATGTTACCTGTTGCAACATTTCGGTCCCACCAAAATATGCAATCGGCCCCACCGAGTTTGCTTGGCCAACTCTCTGTTTCACTTATTACCCAAATCGGTCCCACCGAGTTTGAGTAATCGGTCAAACCGAGTTTTGGTTTTACCCTAACCCTAGCACATCGGTCCTACCGAGTTGATCCAGTCGGTCCCACCAAAAAACCGTAACGGTCACTAGATTTGCTGAATCAGTCTGACCAAGTTTATCAATTCGGTCCCACCGAGATAGGTAAATTGTGTGTAACGGTTAGTTTTTGTGTGGAGGCTATATATACCCCTCCACCCACTCTTCATTCGTAGAGAGAGCCATCAGAACATACCTACACTTCCAATACACATTTTCTGAGAGAGAACCACCTACTCATGTGTTGAGGCCAAGATATTCCATTCCCACCATATGAATCTTGATCTCTAGCCTTCCCCAAGTTGCTTTCCACTCAAATCTTCTTTCCACCAAATCCATATCCTGTGAGAGAGAGTTGAGTGTTGGGGAGACTATCATTTGAAGCACAAGAGCAAGGAGTTCATCATCAACACACCATTTGTTACTTCTTGGAGAGTGGTGTCTCCTAGATTCGCTAGGTGTCACTTGGGAGCCTCCAACAAGATTGTGGAGTTTAACCAAGGAGTTTGCAAGGGCAATGAGATCGCCTACTTCGTGAAGATCTACCGCTAGTGAGGCAAGTCCTTCATGGGCGATGGCCATGATGGGATAGACAAGGTTGCTTCTTCGTGGACCCTTCATGGGTGGAGCCCTCCGTGGACTCGCGCAACCGTTACCCTTCGTGGGTTGAAGTCTCCATCAATGTGGATGTACAATAGAACCACCTATCGGAACCACGACAAAAACATCCGTGTCTCCAATTGCGTTTGGATTCTCCAAACCCTTCCCTTTACATTCTTGCAAGTTGCATGCTTTACTTTCCGCTGCTCATATAATTTTTGCATGCTTGCTTGATATGTATTGTGTTTGTTAAACTTGTGCCGAAACTCCACTTCAACTTAAAGAAATTAAAAACTACAACTTTTGGTACTTAGTGTCTAATCACCCCCCCTCTAGACACCTCTTCTCGGTCCTTTCACACGGGCAGAGGATCGGGCCCCTCCGACAGCTGTGGGTTTCCTCCCTCGCCAACGATGACCGCGTGAACGATGCACCTAGTCCTCTACACACACCAGGCGAAGGGATACGGCTGGATCTGTGACCAGCGGTGAGCAAAGAGAAAATGTTGCTACCGCTGTCTAGTAAAGCAAGCGCTCAGGCCCCAGCGTACATATATAGTGGAGTGATTATATTTTTCTCTCCACAACAAGTGTTTCAATTTGTGTATGTGGCATTAAAGAAAAGAAACTCTCTATTTAAGGTGAGTAACTGTACGACTCCTACTTACTACTACTACTACCTCCGTCTTGGTTTATAGGTGACCTTTGTAGTTCGTGCCAAATTTTGACCAAATATTTAGCTAACAAAATGTTAATGCATGTCAACAAAAATTATATCGTTGGCTTCGTATTTCAACATAGTTATCAATGATATAATTTTTCGTAACATTCATGAACGTTTTATTAGTTCAATCTATAGTCAAAATTTTACACAATATACAATGGGGACCAATAAACTAGGACGGAGGTAGTAGTAGTACTCGTATTGTTCACTTGTGCTCCCCGGCCATCCATTCATTGACCAACCCCATGGGTGAATAAACATACAGTACTAGTATTTATATAGAACGAACAAGCTCGAACTATTTTCGCGTAGTTAAAAGTTGAGGGCGGGGCTTTTCCCGGGCAGTACGCGCGACAGTTTTCACGTAGGCGGTTTGACAGAGAGGCGAGGAGGGTGAGGGAGTAGAGGATTCAACTTACTTACTGCTGGAAAGGTCGGGATGTCCGATTTTACAGCATGTTACTGCTGGAAAGACTTGTGATATGACTACTCACTATAGTAATGAATTATTGGCGGTATGACCGGGGTGATGCCCCCCTTCCGTTCCGCACTCTAATCTGGTGCATGACACGTCGACCTGGATGCTGGCTCTCCCACATGTCGGAGAAGTACGTAGGAGGAGTGCGAACCACGATAGAGGAGTGCAAACCACGGTAGCCCAGTGAATCAGTAGTAGAAAACAATGTGCTGATATGGCCATAAAAAACAATGGCCCTGTTTGGATACTCTAACTCAGTTAGAAGTTAGAGTTAGATTCTAAGCCTGAACTAACCCTGAACTAACTCTAACCAAAGAGCTGTTTGGATGGTAGGGTTAGATTGGTAAGAAATATTCTTTCTCAATCATTTGACTACTTTGGACCCTGTTTGGATGGGAGGGGTAACTTTTTTTACTATTTTTTCTAGTGGGCCCATGAGAACTAACGCAATTATGCTACTCTAGTGTGGGCTAGTTTTTGGGTGGGTTAGATCCAACTAACCCAAACTAACCCATCATGTTTGGATACTTTTGGGTTATTTGAGCCCCAACTAACTAAAACTAACTCTAACTTAGGGATCCAAACAAGGCCAATGTGCTACGGTCTAGACTGTATCATGTATAGTACTCCTCCTCTTTGTTTGGATCCCTGAGTTAGAGCTAGTTTGGGTTGAAGTAGCCTCAAATTATGCAAACATGAGGGTTTAGTTTGAGCTAGTTTGCTCTAACACATCTAAAAAAATAGGGACTAGGGACTTTTTAGTTGGGACTAGAAAAAGTCCTAGGACTTATGAACCAAACAGGGCCTCAAGCACCTATGGAGGCAACTGCCGCTCGCATCTATCGCGTGTTAGGAGAAGTTCCCGTCGATGACGAGGTGCCTATGGTGCCTATTCTGCACTGCGACCAAGGTGGAGAGGAAAATGAGAGAACTATGTATTTATTTACGGTGTAAATTCATTCGTTTTGCTCCATATGTACTCCGTCTCGGTGTAGTCTAATCACTTGTTGAAATCTCTAGAAAGGAAAATACTCCTTTCTAGTTTACAGGGCTATACTAGCAAGTAATAGTGGGCTCACATAGCAATTTTGTCTCATGCAAGAGCCTGGCTATATGTGTGCTCCAAGGTTCGAAACTGCCATGTTCGAGTTGCGCTTGGCTCTTCGCCTACTACTACTACTTCTACAGTATCGAATCCACTGCTGCATGGCCGTCCACCGCGAGTGGGAGGGATAACTTGATGTAGTACTACTATAAGCAAAATCCTATCCTCGTCGGCGAGCCACCGCGTGCATGGGCAAGGGAGAAGGCTAGTAGTAAAATCAAGCTTCTCCTCGTTGTACGAGTTGACATACCCACAGTGTACAGTACTCCATTTGCTGCAACCTCTAACACACCCCACCACAAATTAAAATATATATTCATGTCTTGACCAGATGAGCGTGCAAACTACAATCACCAGGATGACATGTAGGGCCAGAAGATTATTTTAATAAAAAAAGCATGGAGCCGACCCCAATGATTTTAAAGCTTACATGCATGGTACACACTATCCTAGACTACTCTACACATGAAACTGCCACACGAGCATCCGGGCTGTGCTTGGCTCTTCGCCTCTTTGGGAAGTCGAACAATGATGGAGTACTACTGCAGTGGAGGAGTACTACGGTATGCTTCTGGCCATCTGACATCGGTTGAACTGCTGCATGTCCACTGCATGCTGGAGGGAGAGCGTGTAGCGACTGAAAGCTTCTCCTAGTCCTGCCAGCCACCACGCTCATGGGTGAGGGAGGGACGCAGCTTCATTGACTTACTGCTCCTACCTTTGCGTCTATGACAGGTGGGCCCAACAGGAGGATGGCCCACCTGTCATGTAGCCAAAGGCAGGTGCGGTTAAGGCGAGAGGGTGTTGTAGTAATCAAACTTCTCGGTCTTGTACGAGTTGACGCGACACATCAAAGCACGGCACTCGATATATTTCAATAATTTGCGTTTACCGATGCATTAATTACAACGCATGCATGCATGTCGTGACTCTCCTTTTGATACTTGCACCTTGAAGTAGTATGAATATGTGACGGTAAAGCTTTGTAATGCCTCGGCCCTAATAAAGTGAGGGATGGTTGTGCACGAGGAGGGCGGAATTCCGAGGAGGGCAAGATCATGCAGACGGAACAAGACCCGACGATGGAGATCTCTATGGTCTCGATGGACCTCACCTTGCTCCACTGCCCCTTGTGCCTCCGCCCCTTGAAGCCTCCAGTGTATGAGGTTCAAATACACCTCCTCTGTTCGGCTGATCGAGCAAGGTGCAGGTTTCTTGATTGATGTGTTGTTCGATTGATTTGTGCAGTGCAAGGGAGGGCACCTGGCCTGCGCGGACTGCCACGTCGAGCACCCCGGGAACCAGCGGTAGTGCCAGAAGTGCGAGCACGGCGGTGGCTTCGACGTGCGGAACACGGTGGTCGACGCCGTCCTCTCCTCGGTGAGGGTGGAGTGCTCGCACGATGGCTGTGGGCTCTAGGTCACTTACCACAAGCTCGCTGATCACCAGAGCGTGTGTCCGCTCGCGCCCTGCAAATGCCCTGTGCCTGTCTGCGGCTATGAAGGCCCGCCGGCGGTGCTCTCCCGCCACATCAGCACCGTGCATCCCATGCCCGTGCACAGGATCCAGTACGGCAAGGTGCTCCAGCTACAAGTGCCACTGTCGGAGCCACGGCTCTTGCTGTTCGCGGAGGAGGACGACTGCGGGTTTTTCTTGATCGGCGGCGTGCTCGACATCGGCGTGCCTATCACCGTGTCGGTCGTCTGTGCCAGAGCGGGGTCGTCCCCACTTCCGCACTACGTAGCCAAGCTGTGGGCAAACGTCCTGCTAGGGGAGCCCAAAGGCAGGACCGACGCCGTCAAGGTGGAAATGGTGGTGATAAGCAGCAAGGATCCCGGTGACGTCGCCGTGCACGAGCTGACCTTCTTCACAGTTCCGCCCAAGCTGTTGGCCGGGGCTAAGCTGGGGTACCTCCACATTCAGATTGACAAGCTCACGTCCTAATTGATTCTACAGTGCCTTCTGTTTATCTTAGTAATATGCTAATATAGGGGTTAGCTCGGTCTACTTTAGCTTAAGATATGGTGGGCTTTGGTGGCGATGCAGCAATTACTTCAACATCAGATCGGGAGTTAAAGTAATTTCCAACAGTCGAACGGATATTTTGTGTCTGTTGGATATAAAGATCCTTTGGGTAAGAAGTATAACTGCTTATAAGAAGTAAGTATAACAGCTTATATGCTTGTTTGTTCAGGAAGTGTTGCATACTTGTGCGAGTTGACGCGACACATCAAAGTAGTACTACTAGTAGTACTCCCTCCGATCCTAATTTCTTTGCGCATGAGGCTGGTCATAGTGGGAGTAACATAGGTAGTAACATAGATGCCACATAAGCAAAAATGATGTGGTGGCAAGTAATTAATGAGGAGAGAGGCAAATACAGAGTGGGGAGTAACTTAGACTAGTGTTATGCATATACCAAAACCTCGTGCGTGTTGGTGTCGTGTGCAGCCCACACATTAACCAGAACCTCGCGCCTCCATCTTAGCCTCCGCGTTTTAAACTTCTCAATCTCAAGGCCAAGGAGCAACATGAAACCTATGATAGAGCCAATCGGATGGTTGAGAACACTACAATTCGTAGCTACAGATGTGTGTGTGAGAGAGGACGAGTGTGTGCGTGAACCTCTTCTCTTCCTGTATAACGTACTAAACTCAGAGTACAAGTGTATGTGGGTGGCATCGACCTAGGGAGCCGTGATGGTGCGTGCGAGAAGTCCCAAGAGATAGATGTAATGCGTCTGAAAAAAAGACTAGTCTATAGCTTGCCACGAGGCTATTCCTGTCGAACACCAAGCATAAGATATGTATCCGACGGTGCTAGTAATTGCACGTACACAACAGTAGAAAAAACTAGTACCATGGCATATGTTACACCACGGACGAGAACACGTGCCCACGGTACGCCATCTGGGAATAGTGCCGCACTTCGAAACTAGAACCGTCAATAAATTTTGAGTGCGTCTCTTCACATTCCAAATTACTACTACTACCATGCTATATTTAATTGAAAACATGTTCACACCGATCACAACCTACACCGATCACAACCTAAACGGTTTCCCAGATGGATCAGATCTCCGGCTGGGCGAGGTTGCGGGACGAGGCTGCCGGCGTCATCCGGCAACTAGAGGAAAGCAATGCGAAGCTCCGGGGTGAGAGCGACCTTCTGAGGGAGAAGATCGCCGGAAGGGTGAAGCAGGAGGAGGAGACCGTTGCCTTGTTGCAGAGGACGGGCGTCATCATCAAGTAACTTATGGATGAGAATGCCATGCTCCGCATCGAGCGCAACAGGCTGGTGGAGGAATCCATGGATGCTACCAAGCAGCGTATTAAGGACATGAAAATGATGAAAGAGATCATCGCCCACCGCCAGAATTAGTCTCCGCGACCTGCAGCGCATAAAGAAAGTAGAGATCAGCAAGCCAGATCGGTGTATGCGTCTTCCTTCTTCTTTTGTGCTTGTGTATTTCGGGCGTAGCCGCATGTGGCTTTTTTAATTATCTTCCTAATTATGTAATACAATTATTATCCACTCTCGTCGTCCATATATATATATATATATATTCATCAGTCTTGCTATAAGTCGCAATAGATGCTATATAGGTCCATCGGATCTTACATCAAGATCCGTGCAAAATTTTCTTTTTAGATTTTCTTTTTTCTCTCTTAAATCTCAGTCGACTAGGACATCGCCACGCCATTAAAACAGAGGCTCGGGCACCATTAATGGAGACCTTGGGAGAGAGGTGGATGGCAGATGGAGGTCAAAGGGCTCTCCTCCCGATAAGCATGCGCAGGGGTCTGATCGCGCGCCTCCCGTACTCAAATAGCTGCCCTGCACGATGCCTCCTAGCTAATAAAAAAGGGGATGCGTGGCGGCACGTAAATGGTAAATAGAATGCCCACGGTTTCAATAATACTTGTGTTTCGGATTGTAACGTGACAGCACTTGTTCCAAAATGACTTTGTTGATTGTTAATGTGTGCGCCTTCGCAAATCGGAAAACAAAATTACCACAGCATGTTGGTGCCATCTCATGACACCAAGCCAAGTTTCATGATTTTCATGCGTGTTTCGGATTTAAAAGAATTAAAAAACCAAGTTTCTCAATGTTTCCAGCCGAGCAACGACGCCCAAATTTTTGAATTTCATTCCCATTTCTTGCATGGGACCTAGAAATTTACCCGAGGACACACATGTGATTTTTTAACCAGCTTTGGTGCACTGGAGCATGTGCTTGCATTTCAAATTTGAATTATGCACACAAAGGTGACACGTTCCCTCTCAGAACCACAAGCCTTCTTGACAGAAGCTCCGGTTTGCAAGGAACTTATACCAAAACTTGTTCCTATTCTGCCAATTTTTTTTACCACAGCATGGTAGTACCATGACATGACACCATGCGAAGTTTCATGATTTTCATGCATGTTTTGGATTTACAAGAATTTTAAAACCAAGCTTCTCAATGTTCTCGTCCAAGCCACGATGCCCAGATGTTTGAATTTCATTCGCTTTTCTTGCATGGGACCTAGAAATTCACCCGAGGACACACATGTGATTTTTCAACCAACTTTGGTGCACGGGAGCATGTGCTTGTAGTTCAAATTTGAATTATGCACATTAAATGACCAGAAACTCAATTTATGTATAAAAAAGGCCAAACAAACCCGAAATAAATCCAAAATTTAACAGGGCACTCATGTAGTTCTATGTTGCCTCCATAAAGAAACTCAAGGGGGCAGCGTATATTGTTTCACACTCTAAGGTGACACGTTCCCTCTCAGAACCACGAGCCTTCTTGAGAGAAGATCCGGTTTGCAAGAAGTTTATACCAAAATTTGTTCCTATTCGGCCATTTTTTTACCAGGGCATGGTAGTACCATGACATGACACCATGCCAAGTTTCATGATTTTCAGGCATGTTTTGGATTTACAAGAATTTTAAAACCAAGTTTCTCAATGTTCTTGGCCGAGCCACGATGCCGAAATGTTTGAATTTCATTCCCATTTCTTGCATGGGACCTAGAAATTCACCCGAGGACACACATGTGATTTTTCAACCAACTTTGGTGCACGGGAGCATGTGTTTGTAGTTCAAATTTCAATTATGCACATTGAATGACCAGGAACTCAATTAATGTTTAAAAAAGGACCAACGAACCCAGAATAATTCCAAAATTTAACAGGGCACTCATGTAGTTCTATGTTGCCTCTGTAAAGAAACTCAAGGGGGCAGCATATATCGTTTCGCACTCAAAGGTGACACATTCCCTCTTAGAACCACGAGCCTTCTTGAGAGAAGCTCCGGTTTGCAAGAAGCTTATACCAAATCTTGTTCCAAATCGGCCCAATTTTTTACCACAGCATGTTAGTGCCATGACATGGCACCATGCCAAGTTTCATGATTTCCAGGCGAGTTTTGGATTTACATGAATTTAAAACCCAAGTTTCTCGATGTTCTCGGCCGAGTCACGACGCCTAGATGTTTGAATTTCATTCCCATTTCTTGCATGGGACCTAGGAATTCACCCCAGGACACACCTGTGATTTTTCAACCAACTTTGGTGCACCGGAACATGTGCTTGTAGTTCAAATTTGGATTATGCACATTAAATGTCTAGAAACTCAATTAATGTATAGAAAGGCCAAACGAACCCGGAATAATTCCAAAATTTTAACAGGGCACTCATATAGTTCTATGTTACCTCTGTAAAGAAAATCTAGGGGGAGGCAGTGTATATTGTTTCACACACAAAGGTGACACATTCCCTCTCGGAACCACGAGGCTTGCTGAGAGAATCTCCGGTTTTGCAAGAAGCTTATACCAAAACTTGTCCCAATTCAACCAAGAATTATATACATATGAAAACAGGGTTTAGATTATCCCGAACATCTCGCCACCTGGACAAATGTACTCTGATTTGAATTCAACATAAAATGAATACAAATATTTGAATTGGAGATCGTATGTTACATGTAGTTTATAGTGAAATATGATTACTACTATATGCATTTTTTGTTATCAAGATAATATCTAAATGATTGTATAACTTGAAAACAATCGTATTCAAATAAGGAAAATTGATTCAAATTTAGTCCATATGGTAGACGACGATATATATGTTCATAGGGTGGAGTAAAATGTTCATATATGATGGAAGATCAAAATGTAGGAGTACATCCATTATAAACTACAACGTCACCTAATGATATATTCGAATTCAACATAACATGGATTCAAAAATTGAAATTCGAGATCCTGGCATTTGTAATCATATAAAAAGGGACATGACTCTTTCTTTTGATGGGAATTGATTTGTTTTTTGTTGTTGTTGAGGGAAGTGCGAATCGATTTGGTACTGTACAGGGTAATCTTGTTCTCTCGATTTTTTTTACATTTTTCTTGTAGTTTTTTCAATGACATTTATAGCAATATAGTAAAAGGGGACATGACTCTCTTGTGTCTTGTATGAATTTCTTTTGTACACGTTAAGTTTGTTCTGCCGAACAAGGAATCCGAGCCTTGTTATACCAAAATTTTAAGCTCGAGTATCTTTTGTCATATCTGCTTTGAAACTCCCGCCTCTTCAACTCGCGACGCGCCTTGTTATCCTGAAATTTCGACACACGCGAAAACTCCCTCCTCATCCAAAATCGGTCCCGCGGCCCAGACACGCGACATCCCCCTTCTACCCCTCGGGCGGAAATGCTGGCTCGACGTCGCGGTGTCAAAACCAGTGGGGGTACACTGGTAACTTACCCTACATTTCAGACCAGCGCGTCCCTAAGCCACGGCTCCCCCTTCCTTCCCCTTCGTCCCCCCATTCGTACACCGAGGCCGCCAAAACCCATGAAACCCCACGCTCCTCGATCAGCCTGCCGACCGCCGCCCAGCCAGAGACTCTTCCCCGACGACGTCGTCCACCGCAACAGCTCGTAGTCCCTCATCCACCGCACCGGATGAGGATCCGCCGTCGATATCGTCGTCCCGCCAGATCAGCCGCTCCGTCCTCCACCTCCATGGAGCTGCCCCTACGTTCGCCTTGTCTATCGCACCACCTCCATCCCCACAGCACCGTCTTGACCTGCCCCATCGGAACCGCAGCACCATCACCAATTCCTCCGATGAAGCTGAGGCCAACTCGGCGCCACCAAGGAGGTTCTACACTCACCGCTGCATTTTATCTTTTATTCGATCTCACTGGGTTGCCGATGCTCGATACCGAGCAGCCATGGCGGGTCTCCATCGACGGCGCCGTCGCCGGCCACTTCATCCACGGCGTCTCTCCCCCATGTCGTTGCTTCCTCGGAGGCCACTTCGTGCTGCTGCTACTCTGTTGTGCTATTGCTGTTGGTCGCGCTGCTGCTCCACTCTTGCTCTCGTTCGTCTTGCTGCTCTGCTCTTGCTCTCGCTCGTGTTGCTGCTGCTGTTGTTGCACGACCTCTGGCAGCTACAGGAGTTGCTGGTTTAGCACTCGCTCATGGTTCTGCTGCACGACTTGCTCTCTGCTAGTGCGTTCCCTGCTCAAGCATCTACTGATTTAGATCACTGCTTCTCTGCTACTAGTTCTCGAATGCCCTAAACATCTATTGCAATGCTCTTCTACCAGTTCAATCAGTTTCGACAGTAAAATTCAGTTTTGACTGTAAAGTTCAGTTTCTGCAGTTAAGTTCAGAGTAAACAGTATTTACAACATCTGTCGGAGCGGCCGTGGTGCGGCAGATGCGTTTTACATCTAGCAATTTTTGGTGATGTATTTTACATCATCTATTGCAGATGATATTAGAGTCCCACTTCAGATTAACATTGTATGTCTTGTCCTGCTTCATCCCCGATGCCGTACGCCTCACCGGAGCTGCTGCAACGACGCGACCATCCATCACAGCGGAGCAGTACCCTCGGCGCCATTTCTAGAGGCCTCAGATCTTCTTCCCCGCCTCCGATAATCACACTTGCATCAGCACCCTCCACGTCCAACCCAATGATGCTGAGGTCGACAAGGCTATGCCAAAGAGGTTGTACACTCATTGCATCACTTTGTTACTGTGTATTCATGTTGATCCCTCAGGGATCCTTTGCTATGGAACTACAATTGTACTACTATTCGTGCATTTGGTTAGGAGTGGAGCAACGCAAAACTGGAGTATTTTTTCCTTTGGTGTCTCTTTCAAAGAAAAATGGTAGGAATTTTAATATCCAGTTGGACGTCCCTTTCAAATTAATATGCATGAAGAACAGGACTAATTGCATTACTAGCAAAATAAGATTCTTATTTTTTTTCATTTTCACGTGGTTTGACATTAATTTGACTATGTTTCTCCATTCCTTGTTCTTCCAATTCATGTGAACCAAACACCGAGGTTCACAGAAATCCTATGTTTACAAATGCTCTGTTTTCCACGTGCATTCCTATCTTATTCATGTGTTTTCCCTATCCCTGCGTCTATAGAATCCTCCAATTCTAAGGATCCCTTACAAATTTACTTCATTTTTAGATAGGCGTCAAAGAAAAGTCTGTGTGTTATGTCCTGCTCCTGCCGTGCCATCATCCACCCCACCTGAGGTGCACCCTCGACAGAAGCATTCACTGCAACAGAGATTCCCCCTGCAAACTTTCCTTCACCGCCTTAGATCATCTTCCCCGTTGACGGCAGCCATGCCAACTGCATTACCATCATCGACTGAGCAGATGAACCTGAGAACTACACGGTTCCATAAGAGAGGTCAATGTCTTTCATGTTTGCTTACGTTATACATCGGTTATTATTACCTGCTACTTTATCGTTCAAACTTGAGTTTTAAAATGCCCGTGGGGCAGCAAAGAATAGTATCTATTTACTATCTTGTTCATCTGGGGTATTCTATGTGATTCATGTTGGGTGGGCAACAGTAGATGATCCATTGTCTATATTTTTAAACTGAAGCTATAATCTACCTGCTATCATTAGTTTTGGATCTATCCACTCGTTTGCTACCATCAATCTTGATTTCTGCATGCACCCCTTAGGCCTTAAAAAATCTAACTAATTTTTAATTATGCATGTCAGTTATTGTACACAATCGTACTGAACATGTAGAGAAAAAGAGAAGACCGTTGCGTGGGAATACAATGTAATGCAGACGCCGCTCCATGGTGGGCGAAGTGCCCCCCTCCCGCCATTCTAGATTGTATTCCAGAGAAAGATAACTATTCAGATGGGGATTCAGAGGGAGTCGACCATGATGACCCACAAGTATAGGGGATCTATCGTAGTCCTTTCGATAACTAAGAGTGTCGAACCCAACGAGGAGCAAAAGGAAATGATAAGTGGTTTCCAGCAAGGTATTCTCTGCAAGTATTGAAATAAGTGGTAACAGATAGTTTTGTGATAGGATAATTTGTAACGAGCAACAAGTAACAAAAGTAAATAAAGTGCAGGAAGGTGGCCCAATCCTTTTTGTAGCAAAGGACAAGCCTGGACAAACTCTTATATAGAGAAAAACGCTCCCGAGGACACATGGGAATATCGTCAAGCTAGTTTTCATCACGTTCATATGATTTGTGTTCAGTACTTTGATAATTTAGTATGTGGGTGGACCGGTGCTTGGGTACTTTCCTTACTTGGACAAGCATCCCACTTATGATTAACCTCTATTGCAAGCATCCGCAACTACAACAAAAGTATTAAGGTAAACCTAACCATAGCATGAAACATATGGATCCAAATCAGCCCCTTACGAAGCAACACATAAACTAGGGTTTAAGCTTCTGTCACTCTAGCAACCCATCATCTACTTATTACTTCCCAATGCCTTCCTCTAGGCCCAAATAATGGTGAACTGTTCTGTAGTCGACGTTCACATAACACCACTAGAGGAGAGACAACATACATCTCATCAAAATATCGAACGAATACCAAATTTACATGAATACTAATAGCAAGACTTCTCCCATGTCCTCAGGAACAAACGCAACTACTCACTCAGAGGGGTATTAATATGCATATAGGATCTGAACATACGATCTTCCACCAAATGAACCAACTAGCATCAACTTCAAGGAGTAATTAACACTACTAGCAACCTACTAGTACCAATCCCGGACTTGGAGACAAGAATTGGATACAAGAGATGAACTAGGGTTTTGAGAGGAGATGGTGCTGGTGAAGATGTTGATGGAGATTGCCCTCTCCCGATGAGAGGAGCGTTGGTGATGACGAAGGCGATGATTTCCCCCTCCCAGAGGGAAGTTTCCCCGGCAGAACAGCTCCGCCAGAGCCCTATATTGGTTCCGCCAAGGTTCCGCCTCGTGGCGGCAGAGTTTCGTCCGAGGAGATGGCTTATGAATTTTTCCTCATCGAAAGACTCCATATAGCAGAAGATGGCCATCGGAGGGCCACCAGGGGGCCCACGAGGTAGGGGGCGCGCCCAGGGGGTAGGGCGCGCCCCCACCCTCGTATGCAGGGGGTGGCCCCCTTGGTGAACTTCTTGCGCTCAGTATTTTTTATATATTCTGAAAATGTCTTCGGTGAAGTTTCAGGACTTTTGGAGCTGTGCAGAATAGGTCTCCAATATTTGCTCCTTTTCCAGCCCAGAATCCCAGTTGCCGGCATTCTCCCTCTTTATGTAAACCTTGTAAAATAAGAGAGAATAGGCATAAGTATTGTGACATAATGTATAATAACAGCCCATAATGCAATAAATATCGATATAAAAGCATGATGCAAAATGGACATATCAGACCACTCCTATTTACCACCTAAAGTGTTTGCTCTAACCTGGCATGTTGTTGTTGGTCATATCATGCATATGGAGCCTCGCATTGCTTACATTATTCATCTTATATATCATTAGCTTAGTTTAGATTTGCTTTGTGTGAATGCCACCTTTTTGGTTTCTATATCATACTTCCACCGTTCCTAAATATTTGTCTTTTTAGAGATTTCAACAAGTGACTACATACGGAGCAAAATGAGTGAATCTAAACTCTAAAATATGTCTATATACGTCCGTATGTAGTAGTCCATTTGAAATCTCTAAAAAGACAAATATTTAGGAATTGAGGGAGTATATGGGAATTATGCAATGCCATGTTTTTCAGCCAGTTATCATATATGTGAATTATGCACCACCATGTAGCCAGGCATCATATATGTGAATTATCTCATGCCATATTTTTTTCATTACGTATTCCATTTGTCGACAATCTGTGTATATTAAACTACTCTTCATGTGTATCAGCCATTTGAGCCGGTTATGGAAAAATCAGGAGTGAAAAGAAGGTCTTCAGAGCAAGCAATGGTACATGTTGAAGCATATATCTCGATGGTTATGGGGAGCTCCTCAGAGGAGGATTCAGAGACAGATGACCAGTCCTATATCCCACCTGAGGTGTATGCGCTAAGTTGCAATGTTTATATTTCTCATATCATGCATATGGTGTCTTGCATTGCTTAGTTTAGACATCATATGCACAATATTGAATTACATCTGCTTAGTTTAGAGATCATACATGCGAGTGCCAACTGCTTAGTATATGAATCAATTATGACAATTATATCATGCCATCCTGTATACTTAGACAACATTTATGTGAATTATTTCCTCCCAACCTATTTTAGAAAGACATCATATAGTTTTGTCATGTCATCCTATTTAGATACTCATCATATGTTGAATTATGCCATTATATCCTGTTAAGTTATCCATCATATATCTGAAATGGTGTCATGTTATCCTGTTTATTTAGGCATCATATATGTGAAATTGTGTCATGTTGTCCTGTTTGCTTAGGCAACATATATGTGAATTACCACATCTGTATATCATACAATGTCTGTACATTCAATTTATTTTCTTGTTCGTCGGCCATTTGAATTGGAGGGGGTGATGGCAGTATCTAAGGGAGCAAAAACCCGTTCTTCACAAAATACAGTGCTACAAGTCGATGCAGATAGAACCATGGTTGTACTGGCCCACAAACTTGCACCACCACACATAATCGAGACTCTTCCAGATTGCAAACTTAGACCGTTGGGCAGAGAACCAGCTACAACCCATCTAACCCCAACCCCAGCGGATAGTAACCCACCTATAGTTGACAAAGTACCATGTCCACCACAAAGTACCCCCACACGAGCAGTTTGTAAAGCAACTACAGTGCCCAAAGCACAAAGACCACCACAGCGAACCCAAACTCCACGTTTAAAGCAGAAGAGCAACTGTTCTCAGGTCAGATTCCATAGCTATGGTCCATACTCCTTTGTTGTTGCATCACTGTATTTACTCATACCAACTACTTTCGAATATGAAGGATCCAATTGAAACTCCAATGGCGCAACAGGTATGTTTTAAACCTATTTCTTTAACTGGATTGCTGTTCTAACTTCTTGCTCTATGTTGATTTCAGTTTCAGTTGTATAAACAGTTATGTTCTCATGTGATGCACATTAATAGTGTTGCCAATGTTGTGTAGTTTCTCACCCTTATATTCTGTCTATGTTGTTGTGTCTTCAAAATATATGCGTTGAACCGTGTCTCTATCTTGATTTGGCAACATAAACTATAATGATATGGACAATATAGTGACCATAGTACATAGATATATGTTTGTTTCATGCGGTTATCTTGTCCACCTTACTACTCAACCGGTTTACCAAAATGAGTTTGGTATACTACGTGTTAAACCTGTGATGTGTCTGCTTGTTTCTCTTGTAGTATGCGACCAGAATATTGGAGAAGAGCACCGCACTATGCAATGGTATAGAAAGTAATGCAGATAAGGTTCAAGATAGTGAGACAAAACTGTTGGCCTCCAAGAAAGGTGATAAAATGATCTTGTAGACAGTGAGAAAACCCCACAGTCCTGTGTTGATGTAGCGTTCGAGTTACTGGTCAGTACCACTGGCAGAAGCTCTTCGACCTCGCTGCCTGAATCACTTCGGTTTCTTCAGTCTCAGCTACAAGCTAAAAGGCATCAGTCAGCTGTGCTACAGAAAGAAGCCGAAGAACTGAGGAATTCCCTGCAAAATTTAGATGCATACTTTCTTGTGCAACAGCAAGCCCTGGAGGATTTAAGCGCCAAACAAGAGAAAGTTAATAAGCTTGTTAAGCATCTTGCCAGCATTATGGGTACCCAGGATATTGTTTCTTGAGCTCTTCTGAAGTGGTTTGAGTTCTGGACTTGTTTTGCTGCGGCATTTATTTGCACTGGTCGCCAACTTTGACGACCAGTGTATGTGATATGCTGCTTTGTTCCCTATATTTGCACTAGTAGCGAACTTTGATGCCCAGTGGATGTAATATGTGTAATAGTCGTGATAGCCTAGCATAAGTTGCTTGCTTATTTAGTTCCTTGTTGTCTTGTTTATTTGTTTGCTTGTAGTCAGTGCAGTTCTTTTTCCGCGGTTTGCTAGTGGCCGCAATAACCTATTTTTTAAAACTAGGCCACAATAACCATGGGCTACATATTTGCTGTAGTTACCATGGGCCTCCTACGGGCCGTAAAAACAATGGGCCTTCTACGGGCCATAGCATCAATGGGCCTTCTATGTGATGTATGATCGATAGGCCAAACATGGAACAATAACAGACCGCAATATGGATCATAAACGGGCTTGATTTGGAATCATCCGTTCATGGGCCGACAATAATGGGCCGTCGCTAATCGGCCGTATTGGACGATGCTATGAAAACGGCCCAACGGATTAACAGGCTGCAAACGGGCCGATTGTAACCGCGGGCTGAATTTGGCCGACAAGCAGAAAAGGCCAATAACGGGCCATAAGTAACCGAATGCTGGAAATGAGCCCAAGAATAAATGGGCCCTGAGAAGGCTAAGGGAGTCCTGGACTGAGGGGTCCTCGGGCGTCCGGCCTGTTATATATGGGTCAGACTGATGGGATGTGAAGATATGAAGACCGAAGACGGTGCCCGTGTCCGGATGATACTCTCCTTGGCATAGAAGGCAAGCTTGGCGAACAACTATGAAGATTTCATATTATGTAACCGACTCTATGTAACCCTAGATCCCCATGGTGTGTATATAAACCGGAGGACTTAGTCCGGATAGGGGATACTCAATACCGTAGTCATACAGGCTAGACTTCTAGGGTTTAGCCATTACGATCTCATGGTAGATTAACTCTTGTAATACTCGTATTCATCAATATCAATCAAGCAGGACGTAGGGTATTACCTCCACCAAGAGGGCCCGAACCTGGGTAAAGCTTCGCGTCCCCTGTCTCCTGTTACCATCAACCTTAGACACATAGTTCGGGACCCCCTACCCAAGATCCGCCGGTTTTGACACCGACATTAGTGCTTTTATTGAGAGTTCCACTGTGCCGTCATCACAGAGGTTGATGGCTCGACTTATCGTCAAGGAAAATATTACCTCCGGAGGAGCTCTGGCCTCGGGCCAAACCCTCCGGCTGGGCGATTTTACCATGATCGCCCGCTCGGCCTCTGAGCCAGCGAGGATGACCTCTCGAGTCATCAAAAAACGCATCTGCATTGATTCTGAATACGCCAAATGGATGGATCCGATGGAGTTATCGTCTTTGAATGAACTCCTAGATCGCATTACCGCCTTGGGAGCCGCTACGGACTACGATCGGATTGGGGTTAAACCCGACCAGAGAGAGATTAATTCTCCACCGATCACCCACCAGATAGCGGTAGTCAAGGAGCAAGATAACCCTTCCTCTACATTGAGGACAAATTATGTTCGGATCTCCGACCTCGAGAAGCCGGACACCAACCGGCAAAAGTACACGCCTTGCCCTCTGAACTTAGAGTCGGACAGTAGGCTTGAAAAATCAGAAGACACTCCGGAGCCCGGACTATTTAGTCTGGAAAAACCTCAGACTCCGGATCATCGATTGGGTCAGGGTTCAGATCCAATTCCACCCACCCAGACATAAGTGCTCCCACAAGCACAAAATAGCAGTCTCGAGAAACGGTCCACCACTTATGGGCTAGATTTCTCCTTGTCAAAGACAAGGTCAAGGATTGCCACGACGAGGACGCGATATCAGCGTTCTGCAATAACTGCATGAATGAAGGACTCCTCAACGCCATTAATCGCCGCCGCATACTACACTTCGCTGACTTGGCAACTATTGTACATAAGTACAGCGCAATGGATAGCGCGTGGAGAAATCACACAGTTTGGGAGCTATCGGCCCCAACTCAACCACTGGTCCAGACAAAAAGGGTGCACCCCCGTAACGCGCCCAGACCAATAGACAAGAAATACAAACCCATTACGCAGCGCAGAACCGTTTTGGAGGGATGGTTTCATGGCCCCTACAAAATACACACCACACCGGATACTATACCAACCCACAGCCTTAGAGCATGTTGGATACTCCGTCAGGTAGCCAAAAACGGGGAGGACATCCTCACCAAGGACATCCCGGAGCAACACCCTCTAGAAGACGACGAACCCAGAGTTCTGACAGTCTTTGAGACATTCACTTCAAACAATAGGCGCAAAAGGGCACTCCGCGAACTCGCTGAAGTCTGCTAGATCGCAACAATAAACCCCTAGAATGACACGGCGATAACCTTTAACGCCGGCGACGAACCAAAACACAGGACAGTTCGAGCACCAGCCGCCTTGGTCCCCAGCCCAATTGTGGACGGCTTTTGGCTCACCAAGGTTCTCATGGACGGCGGCAGCGGACTAAACCTCATCTATGAGGATACAATATGGAAGATGGAAATAGACAGGAGCCACATTGAGCAAAGCAGCACGACCTAGGAATCATTCCCAGTCGGGAGGCACGGTGTGCGGGAAAAATCACACTCGACGTGGCATTCGGCACGCCGGAGAACTATCGGTCCGAAGAAATGAGTTTCCAGGTGGCCCCCTTCAACAGCGGATGTCACGCCCTCTTGGCGTGAGGTGCATTCACGCGCTTTCACGCAATACCCCATTACGGGTACATGAAGCTTAAGATGCCCGGGCCCAACGGAATAATCACTCTAGTTAGTGATCCGGACATAGCACTCCGCACCGAGAATAAAACCACGTCCCTGGCCCTTGAGGCATTATCTGAAGCCCTCGTGGCCGAAGAATTAACCGCGCTGCGCTCCATGGTGGACAGATATGATGTGGTCCTAGACAAACGACCCAAATCCACCTCATTCAAGCCGGCAGAAGAAATAGTCAAATTCCAAGTCCACCCAACGGACCCAAAGAAGACAGCATCCATAGGAGCATAACTAGACCCAACGGTTGACGCCGCGCTACGAGAGTTCCTACGCGAGAATTGGGATATATTCGCCTGACACCCTTCTGACATGCCAGGAATCCCACGCGAGTTGGTCAAACACAGCCTTAATATATTGAAGGGACACAAACCGGTCAAGCAAACACTGTGGCGCTTCTCCGAACTCAAACGCCAAGCTATGGGGGAAGAGCTTGCCAAGCTAATCGAGGCTGGATTCCTTAGAGAAATAAAACATCCGGACTGGCTGGCAAATTTGGTGATGGTACCAAAGAAGGACAAATCCTGGCGCTTGTGTGTCAATTTTAAAGACCTCAAGAAGGAATGCCCCAAGGATCCCTTCCCCTCCCCCGCATCGATCAAATCATTGACACCACCGCAGGACATGACTCATTGTGTTTTCTTGACGCATATTCCGGATACCATCAAATCAAAATGAAGGAATCCGATCAAGCTGCAACGACATTCATCACCCCATATGGGCCATTCTGCTTCAACAATATGCCCTTCGGGCTCAAGAATGCCGGCGCCACATACCAATGCATGATTCAAACATGCCTGGAGAAACAGATCGGCAAGACAGTTGAAGCTTACATGGACGACGTCGTCATCAAAACTAGGCACGTCGAAACACTAATAGACGATTTACGTCTCACGTACGACAACCTCCGTGTGTATGACATTATGCTCAATCCGGAGAAGTGCGTGTTTGGCGTCCCTGCTGGAAAACTGCTGGGCTTCATCGTTTCCATTAGAGGAATTGAAGCAAACCCAGCCAAAATCCAGGCTTTGTCACAATTGGCTAAGCCAACAGACCTTAAACAAGTTCAAAAGTTCACAGGTTGCGTAGAAGCCCTAAGCCGCTTTATCTCCAGATTGGGAGAAAAGGCACTGCCACTCTATCACCTTCTACGGTGAATCGACCACTTTGAGTGGACGGACGCGGCAACAGCCGGACTGGAGGAAATAATAACCCTTATTGCGAGCAATCCAATCCTAGCCGCACCAAACGTCGATGAACCGATGTTATTATACATATCGCCAACACATCAGGTGGTGAGCGCCGTACTCGTCGTTGAACGAGAACAGGATGGACATAAATTCCCGCTTCAGAAGCCAGTATACTACGTATCTACTGTCCTTACACCATGCAAATCCCGGTACCCTCATTATCAAAAGATAGCATATGGGGTCTTCATGGCATCCTGAAAGCTCCGTCACTACTTCCAGGAGTGTTCGATCACGGTGGCCTCCGAAGTACCACTCAATGACATTATAAACAACCGCGATGCCACGGGCCGGATTGCCAAATGGGCCATTGACCTCCTCCCATTTGACATTACATATAAGCGACGTCGAGCTATGAAATCCCAAGTATTGGCCGACTTCGTCGCCGAATGGACAGAGGCCGAACTCCCTAAAGAGTACGACACGTACTCCAATTGGTTCATGTATTTCGACGGCTCCAAAATGCTGGCAGGGTTAGGAGCGGATGTCGTTTTAACATCCCCTACTGGAGACATCATCCAGTATGTTCTCCAAATACTATACACAGACTCCTATTAACGCAGCTGAATATGAGGCCTTATTGCATGGTCTCCGGATGGCTGTCTCAAATAAATGGAGACTAAAACGCCTAGAAGTACGCGGGGACTAAAACCTTGCAATATCTCAAATAAATGGAGATTTCGACGCCAAAGATCCGAAGATAGAAGCGTACCGTAACGCAGTCAAAAAAATGTCGGCCCGGTTCGAAGGGCTCGAGTTCCATCATGTGGCTCGAGAAAGTAATCAAGTGGCAGATGTTCTTGCTCGTATCGGTGCTAAGCGTGACCCCGCCCCACCTAATATTTTCCTGGAAAAGCTCTTTAAGACATCGGTGGTGTGGCAGGGGGAAAACGGCAATACTAGTCTGGATCCAAACATAACCCCAGATCCCGGAAACACCGACGTCATCGGGGGCTCAGCCACCGAAATAACACCGTCGACGCATCTCATCATGGCAGTCATTGCCCCATGGACCGAACCCTTCCTGGCCTACCTTAACAGGAAAGAGCTTCCTGAGGACCAGAATGAGGCATGTTGCATTATCCGGCGTTCAAAGGCGTACACGGTTCATGATGGAGAGCTCTATAAGAAAAGCGCCACTGGAGTCCTTCAATGATGTATATCCGAGGAAGAGGGGCGGCAGCTCTTGGCTAAAATTCATGCCGGACTCGGCGGTCACCACGCCGCAGCTCGGGCCCTTGTTAGCAAGGCATTCCGTACAGGGTTTTGTTGGCTGACGACTCGAGCAGATGCACAGGACCTTGTCCAATGTTGCGTCGGATGCCAACTCTTTGCCGATCAAAGCCATATGCCCCCACTACCTTACAAACAATCCCCATCACTTGTCCTTTTGCGGTCTGGGGGTCGGACCCCTTAAAGGAGGAAGCCATAAGAGAAAGTATCTGCTGGTCATGGTGGATAAATTCACTAGGTGGATAGAGGCCAAACCAGTTAAAACGGCCGAATCAGGGCCAATAATAGATTTCATATCCGGCGTGGTACACCATTACGGTGTCCCGCATAGTATAATCACCGATAATGGCTCCAATTTTACAGCCGATGAGGTGAAAACCCGGTGCGCTAATCTAGGCATTAAGCTCGATTACGCCTCTGTCTATCACCCGCAAAAAAATGGTCAAGTCGAACGGGATAATGATCTTATTATGAGCGGCATCAAACCCAGACTAGTGCGGTCTTTGAAGGAATCAGATAAGCACTGATGTCTACTACACAACCTTCTTCTTGTAGAAGTTGTTGGGCCTCCAAGTGCAGAGGTTTGTAGGACAGTAGCAAATTTCCCTCAAGTGGATGACCTAAGGTTTATCAATCCGTGGGAGGCGTAGGATGAAGATGGTCTCTCTCAAGTAACCCTGCAACCAAATAACAAAGAGTCTCTTGTGTCCCCAACACACCCAATACAATGGTAAATTGTATAGCTGCACTAGTTCGGTGAAGAGATGGTGATACAAGTGCAATATGGATAGTAGATAATGGTTTTTGTAATCTGAAAATATAAAAACAGCAAGGTAACGAATGATAAAAGTGAGTGTAAACGGTATTGGAATGCTAGGAAATACGGCCTAGGGTTCATACTTTCACTAGTGTAACTTCCCTCAACAATGATAACATAATTGGATCACATAACTATCCCTCAACATGCAACAAAGAGTCACTCCAAAGTCACTAATAGCGGAGAACAAACGAAGATATTATGGTAGGGTACGAAACCACCTCAAAGTTATTCTTTCCAATCAATCCGTTGGGCTATTCCCATAAGTGACACAAACAGCCCTAGAGTTCGTACTAGAATAACACCTTAAGACACAAATCAATCAAAACCCTAATGTCACCTAGATACTCCAATGCCACCTCAAGTATCCGTGGGTATGATTATACGATATGCATCACACAATCTCAGATTCATCTATTCAACCAACACAAAGGACCTCAAAGAGTGCCCCAAAGTTCTACCGGAGAATCATGACGAAAACGTGTGCCAACCCCTATGCATAGGTTCATGGGCGGAACCCGCAAGTTGATCACCAAAACATACATCAAGTGAATCAGGTGATATCCCATTGTCACCACAGATATCCACGGCAAGACATACATCAAGTTTTCTCAAATCTTTAAAGACTCAATCGGATAAGATTACTTCAAAGGGAAAACTCAATTCATTACAAGAGAGAAGAGGGGGAGGAGAAACATAAGATCCAACTATAATAGCAAAGCTCGCGATACATCAAGATCGTGCCAAATAAAGAACACAAGAGAGAGAGATCAAACACATAGCTACTGGTACATACCCTCAGCCCCGAGGGAGAACTACTCCCTCCTCCTCATGGAGAGCACCGGGATGATGAAGATGGCCACCGGAGAAGGATTGCCCCCTCTGACAGGGTGCCGGAACGGGTCTAGATTGGTTTTCGGTGGCTACGGAGGCTTCTGGCGGTGGAACTCCCGATCTATTATCTGTTCTGGAAGTTTTAGGGTACGACGATAATATGGGTGCAGGAAGTACGGCGGAGGAGCCACGGGGGCCCGACGAGGCAGTGGGCGCGCCCTAGGGGGTTGGGCGTGCCCCCCACCCTTGTGGGCAGCCCGTGTCTCCCCTGACGTGCACTCCAAGTTCCCTGGGTTGCTTTCCTTCCAAAAATAACTTCTCCAGTTGATTTCATTCCATTTCGACTTCGTTTGATATTCCTTTTCTTCGTAACACTGAAATAGGCATAAAACAGCAAATCTGGGCTGGGCCTCCGGTTAATAGGTTAGTCCCAAAAATAATATAAAAGTGGAAAATAAAGCCCAATATTGCCCAAAATAGTAGATAATATAGCATGGAGCAATCAAAAATTATAGATACGTTGGAGACATATCAAGCATCCCCAAGCTTAATTCCTGCTCGTCCTCAAGTAGGTAAATGATAAAAAAGATAATTTTTGATGTGAATGCTAGCTGGCATAATTTCAATGTAATTCTTCTTACTTGTGATATGAATATTCAGATATGAAATATTCAAGACAAAAGTTCATATTGACATACAAGTAATAATACTTCAAGCATACTAACTAAGCAATTATGTCTTCTCAAAATAACATGGCCAAAGAAAGCTATCCCTACAAAATCATATAGTCTGGCTATGCTCTGTCTTCACCACACAAAATATTTAAATCATGCACAACCCCGATGACAAGCCAAGCAATTGTTTCATACTTTTGATGTTCTCAAACTTTTTCAATCTTCACGCAATATATGAGCGTAAGCCATGGACATAGCACTATAGGTGGGATAGAATGGTGGTTGTGGAGAAGACAAAAAGGAGAAGATAGTCTCACATCAACTAGGCGTATCAATGGGCTATGGAGATGCCCATCAATAGATATCAATGTGAGTGAGTAGGGATTGCCATGCAACGTATGCACTAGAGCTATAAGTGTATGGAAGCTCAAAAAGAAACTAAGTGGGTGTGCATCCAACTTGCTTGCTCACGAAGACCTAGGGCATTTTGAGGAAGCCCATCATTGGAATATACAAGCCAAGTTCTATAATGAAAGATTCCCACTAGTATATGAAAATGACAACATAGGAGACTCTCTATCATGAAGATCATGGTGCTACTTTGAAGCACAAGTGTGGTAAAAGGATAGTAGCATTGTCCCTTTTATTTTTTATTTTTTTATTTGGCCTTTCTTTTTTTATTTGGCCTTTCTTTTTTTGGGGGGACAATGCTCTATTGAATGATGATCATCACACTTCTATTTATTTACAACTTGATGATACAACTCGATACTAGAACAAACATGACTCTATATGAATGCCTCCGGCGGTGTACCGGGATATGCAATGAATCAAGAGTGACAAGTATGAAAGAATTATGAACGGTGGCTTTGCCACAAATACAATGTCAACTACATGATCATGCTAAGCAATATGACAATGATGGAGTGTGTCATAACAACCGGAATGGTGGAAAGTTGCATGGCAATATATCTCGGAATGGCTATGGAAATGGCATAATAGGTAGGTATGGTGGCTGTTTTGAGGAAGGTATATGGTGGGTGTATGGTACCGGCGAAAGTTGCGCGGTACTAGAGAGGCTAGCAATGGTGGAAGGGTGAGAGTGCGTATAATCCATGGACTCAACATTAGTCATAAAGAAATCACATACTTATTGCAAAAATCTAGAAGTTATCAAAGCAAAGTATTACGCACATGCTCCTAGGGGGATAGATTGGTAGGAAAAGACCATCGCTCGTCCCCGACTGCCACTCATAAGGAAGACAATCAATAAATAAATTATGCTCCGACTTCATCACATAACGGTTCACCATACGTGCATGATACGGGACTTGCAAACTTCAACACAAGCATTTCTCAAATTCATGACCACTCAACTAGCATGACTCTAATATCACCATCTCCATATCTCAAAACAATTATCAAGTATCAAACTTCTCATAGTATTCAGCACACTCATAAGAGAGTTTTATCATTCTTGAATACCTAGCATATTAGGATTTTAAGCAAATTACCATGCTATTTAAGACTCTCAAAATAATCTAAGTGAAGCATGAGAGTTCATCTATTTCTATAAAATAAAACCACCACTGAGGGAGTCTTGGATTAGGGGGTGTTCGGATAGCCGGACTATACCTTCAGCCGGACTCCTGGACTATGAAGATACAAGATTGAAGACTTCGTCCCGTGTCCGGAAGGGACTTTCGTTGGCGTGGAAGGCAAGCTTGGCGATACGGATATACAGATCTCCTACCATTGTAACCAACTTTGTGTAACCCTAACCCTCTCCGGTGTCTATATAAACTGGAGGGTTTTAGTCCGTAGGACAACATACACAACAACAATCATACCATAGGCTAGCTTCTAGGGTTTAGCCTCTCTGATCTCGTGGTAGATCTACTCTTGTACTACCCATATCATCAATATTAATCAAGCAGGACGTAGGGTTTTACCTCCATCGAGAGGACCCGAACCTGGGTAAAACTTTGTGTCCCTTGCCTCCTGTTACCATCCGGCCTAGACGCACAGTTCGGGACCCCTTACCCGAGATCCGCCGGTTTTGACACCGACATTGGTGCTTTCATTGAGAGTTCCTCTGCGTCGTCGCCGTCAGGCTCGATGGCTCCTACGATCATCAATAACAATGCAGTCCAGGGTGAGACCTTCCTCCCCGGACAGATCTTCGTCTTCGGCGGCTTCGCACTGCGGGCCAATTCACTTGGCCATCTGGAGCAGATCGAAAGCTATGCCCCTGGCGGTCAGGTCAGATTTGGAAGTTTAAACTACATGGCTGACATCCGCGGGGACTTGATCTTCGACGGATTCGAGCCACTGTCGAGCGCGCCGCACCGTCACGACAAGCATGATCTAGCTCTGCCGCCGAACAGTGCCCTGGAGGCCGCACCCGCATCGGCTTTGATGCTTAATTTGGAGCCAGTTGCGCCGGTCGAGGATGGGTGGTTGGACACCGCCTCGGGGGCTGCGATCCCAACAGCGATCGAGCCAAACACCAGCCACGCACTCTGCGAGACTCGTGACTCCGAGGAGCCGGACTCCTCTCCAGACTTCAAACCCTCCGCGCCCCAGCCGATCAAATCCGATCAGGCACCGATCATGGAGTTTACTGCCGCGGACATCTTTCAGCACTCGCCTTCCAGCGATATTCTGAAGACACTAAAGTCTCTCTCTTTATCAGGAGAGCCCTGGCCGGACTATGGTCAGCAAGGTTGGGATACGGACGATGAAGAAATTCAAAACCCGCCCACCACCCACTTTGTAGCCACTGTCGACGATCTAACCGACATGCTCGACTTCGACTCTGAAGACATCGACGGTATGGACACCGATGCAGGAGACGATGAAGAACCAGCGCCTATCGGGCCCTGGAAAGCCACCTCGTAATACGACATATACATGGTGGATACCCAAAAGAAGGAGATGGCGATGGAACAGCGGAGGATGACCCCTCCAAGAAACAGCCTAAGCGCCAACGTCAGCGGCGCCGCTCAAAATCCCGCCAAAATAAATCCGGTGACTCCAGCATGGGAGATAATAATACTCCGGAGAGTGCCAAAGAAAACCCCCTCCAGCAAGATTTAGCACAGGAGGATGGAGAAGCCAGCCCTCATGAGAGAGCGGCAGACAGAGAGGTCGAGGACGATAATTATATGCCTCCCTCCGAACACGAGGCAAGCCTCCACGACGACGAATTTGTCGTGCCAGAGGATCCCGTCGAGCAAGAGCATTTTCAACGCAGAGTTATGGCCACGACAAGAAGCCTTAAGAAAAAACAGCAACAACTTAGAGCTGATCAAGATTTGCTAGTCGACAGATGGACTGAAGTCCTTGTGGCCGAAGAGCATAAACTCGAACGCCCCTCCAAGAGCTACCCAAAGCACAGGTTGCTACCCCAATTAGAGGAGGAAGCACTTGATGCGGCCGACCGGCCACTTCGTGGCCGCGACAGAGAGGCCTCTCGGCCCTCCACTCAAGCCGCACCCCGTACCAAGGCACGGGAATATGCGCCGGACTTATGAGATATGTTGGAGGACAAGGCAAGGCAAACAAGATCGATCTACGGATCGCGTGGGTGCCCCATGGCTCGAGACGATAACTGTCACGCCGGCCACAAATTCGGCAGGGCCGAACATAGTAGACAAAGTTCATTGGAGCTACGTCGTGACATAGCCCAGTACAGAGGCACCACACACCCACTATGCTTCACAGACGAAATAATGGATCATCAAATCCCCGACGGTTTCAAACCCGTAAACATCGAATCATATGATGGCACAACAGATCCTGCGGTATGGATCGAGGATTATCTCCTTCATATCCACATGGCCCGCGGTGATGATTTCCACGCCATCAAATACCTCCCTCTCAAGCTTGAAGGACCAGCTCAGCATTGGCTTAACAGCTTGCCAACAGGATCAATCAGTTGTTGGGAGGACCTGGAAGCCGCATTCCTCGACAATTTCCAGGGCACTTATGTGCGACCCCCAGACGCCGATGACCTAAGTCACGTAATTCAGCAGCCAGAGGAATCGGCCAGGCAATTCTGGACACGGTTCTTAACAAAGAAAAATCAAATAGTCGACTGTCCGGACGCTGAGGCCCTAGCAGCCTTCAAGCACAATATCCATGACTAGTGGCTTGCCCGGCACCTTGGACAGGAAAAGCCGAAATCTATGGCAGCACTCACGACACTCATGACCCACTTTTGTGCGGGAGAAGACAGCTGGCTCGCTCGTAGCAACAACATGACCAAGAACCCTGGTAATTCGAATACCAGGGACAGCAGTGGCAGGTCGCGTCATAACAAGCAGAAGCGCCGCATTAACGGCGACAACGCTAAGGATACGGCAGTTAATGCCAGATTCAGAGGCTATAAATCCGGTCAGCGGAAAAAGCCATTCAAAAGAAATCCTAAGGGCCCGTCCAGTTTGTACCAAATACTCGATCGCTTGTGCCAGATACATGGCACCCCCGAAAAGCCAGCCAATCACACAAACAGGGATTGTTGGGTGTTCAAGCAGGCAGGCAAGTTAAATGCCGAAAATACAGACAAGGGGCCGCATAGCGATGAAGACGAAGAGCCCCGGCCGCCGAACAATAGTGGACAGAAGGGTTTTCCCCCACAAGTGCGGACGGTGAACATGATATACGCAACCCACATCCCCAAGGGGGAGCGGAAGCGCGCGTTAAGGGACGTATACTCGATAGAGCCAGTCGCCCCAAAGTTCAACCCATGGTCCTCCTGCCCGATCACCTTTGATCGAAGGGACCATCCCACTAGCACCCGTCATGGCGGATTCGCCGCATTGGTTCTAGACCCAATTATTGACGGATTTCATCTCACTAGAGTCCTTATGGACGGCGGCAACAGCCTGAACCTGCTTTACCAGTATACAGTGCGGAAAATGGGCATCGATCCCTCGAGGATTAAGCCCACCAAAACGACCTTTAAAGGTGTAATACCAGGTGTAGAGGCCAACTGTACAGGCTCAGTCACACTTGAAGTGGTCTTCGGATGTCCGGATAATTTCCGAAGCGAGGAGTTAATCTTCGACATAGTCCCATTCCGTAGTGGCTATCACGCACTGCTCGGACGAACCGCATTCGCCAAGTTCAACGTGGTACCGCACTACGCATACCTTAAGATCAAGATGCCAGGCCCTCGAGGAGTAATTACGGTCAATGGAAACACCGAACGCTCCCTCCGAACGGAGGAGCACACTGCGGCCCTTGCAGCGGAAGTACAAAGCATCCTCTCCAGGCAGTTCTCCAGTCCGGCCATTAAACGACCGGACACCATCAAGCGCGCCCGGAGTAACCCACAAAAAGACCGCCTGGCACGATCCGAGTAGGCGTAGCAATGCGGCCCCAACCCCAACCCTCGCAAAAAGGCGATGCCAGTGCTTCACGTACATAACTACGCTCTAGAAATACCATGGGTACAGGGGGAGGGGCACCATCACGGCATGCCCAAAACACGGCTTAAACCGCACCAGGGGCTACCGATTTTTAATTTTCTCTTACTTTCAAGACTCCATTCTTCGGAAGGCCTGTTCGGTAGTTTAATTGCCGCACAAATGATGCAAGAACCAGGGAAGCAGACAAGCCACGCCGCATTACGGAACCCCCAGGTGGTCTCTATCATGAGCAATATACCTGTTTCGCATACCTTTCCGCAGCCTGCCCCTGGAACGGACATGTTAAATAGTCCAACCTTTTGCTTACCGCATTATTTGTATCGTTCTGCTTTGATTGCAGCCCTTTTTAATAAACAATGCATAGCTTTTGTCTATTTTTGCATTACTCTTTTTCTATTAATATATGTTCCTTAACAACATGTTGCACCCGTACACTTTGGTACGGCCAAAATACGCTAGGGGCTTTATTACCCCTCAATATGGTGTGAGAAGTCCGAACACTTTAAAGTGCGGCACCCCGAACTTATAGCATTATATGCATCGGCTCCGAATCATGTCTTGGGTCAATAGTTGGGTTTACCCGGCTCCTATGTTTTGGTGTCTTACGTTCCGCTATATCGGCTAAGGTCGCACTAGGAGAACCACTGCAATTGTGCCCCAGTTGAGCTGGGTCGAGCACCTCAGTGGAGAAAGCTAAAACTGACTGTCATGATGAAGCGAGAGCTGGTCGCTGTTCGAGAGGTTTTTGAGTCCCTAAAGACTTATGCCGCTTAGAGCGAGGAGTCGGCTCTGTCCGGCCAAGGCGTGAATATCGCTCCGAACTCGGTCTTCCGAATACTAGGGGCTTCGCCGAAATTTAAAATTATAGAATTCTATGGCTAAGTGAGAGTGTTCACGCATTATAGTCCGATTGCCTTGTTCGTTGGGCTGAGCGCCTCCCTCGAAGGACCCAAACATGGGAAAAAGAGCGCCCAGGTTTATCCCCGAACACCCCAGCACTAGCGGCACGGGGGCAGAAGCCGACGACTCGCCATCTCTCAGTATTGATAAACAGCCGCACAGAAGGTAATATTTTAAATTCCAACAGCATTGCTTAGCGCATATGAACAAGTTTTTAGCGCACAGGACAAAACGAGCAAGTTTCACTCAAAAATTACATCCCTAGAACATTCATCCGCCACAAGGCAGGCACCCTTCAGAACATCCTTATAATAATTCTCGGGCTTGCGATGCTCTTTCCCTGGCGGCGGCCCGTCCTTTACAAGCTTCTCAGCATCCAGCTTGCCCCAGTGCACCTTAGCACGGGCAAGGTCCCTACGGGCACCTTCAATACAGACAGAGTGCTTGATGACTTTGAGCCTTGGACAGGCCTCCACCAGCCGCCGCACCAGCCCGAAATAGCTCCCAGGCAGAGCCTCTCCAGGCCACAGCCGAACTATGAGGCCCTTCATGGCCTGTTCGGCCGCCTTGTGGATCTCGACCAGTTGCTTCATCTGGTCGCTCAGGGGCATGGGGTGTCCGGCCTCACCATACTAAGACCAGAACACCTTCTCTGTCGAGCTACCCTCCTCGGCTCGATACAATGCGACGGCATTAGACACACTCCGTGGAAGATCTGCAAATGCTCCTGGAGAGCTCCGAATTCGGGTAAGTAACAAGTAACTCACGTTTATATGTTTGCTTTGCATATAAAATGCCTTACCCGCCGCTATCTTCTTCACCTCATCCAACTCCTGGAGGGTCTTCTGGGATTCGGCCTTGGCAGAGTCAGCATTTTTAATAGCCGCCGCGAGCTCGGACGCTCGCGTCTTTGAGTCACGCTCCAAACTCTCATGTTTTTTCATGAGAACCTGGAGCTCTTGCTGTACCTTGCCAGCCTGGGCCTCGTACTTCTCCCGCTCGGAGCGCTCCGCGGTCGCCCTCTTCTCGGCCTCGACCAGCGCTTGCTTAAGGGTCGCCACCTCAGACGTGGCCCCTACAATAGCCACGATAATCCTGTCATTTTTTGCAATTGCACCTTTATATATATATATTTAAACAAGGTATTTCTTACCTTCATTGTCCTTGAGCTGCTTCTTGGCACGCCAGAGTTCTTGCTCGGACTGCTCGAGGCTCTGCTTTAGCGTGTCCACTTCCGCAGTCAGTGCGGCGGACGCAAGCAGAGAAGCCTACATACGCATATTGACTCCTTTTTGTTAGACTCCTGTGAATTTTATGTGATCCTCTATTCGGCTTTTCTTCCCGAACGCCAAACAGAGCATCAGGGGCTACTGTCTATGCGGTAATATTATTTACACATTCTTTACTTACATCAAAGCCTGTTAAAAGGCTAGTACAAGCTTCAGTCAGTCCGCTCTTGTCGGACTGAACCTTCTGGACCACCGCACTCATAATGTTGTGGTGCCCCTCGTCGATGGAGGCACCTTGGAGCACCTCCAACAGATTGTCTGGCGCCTCCGGTTGGACGGGGGTCACCAGTACAGTGGGCTTGCTCCTCTTAGAAGGAGGTCGCCCGCTGGACTCTGGAACCTTTGAAGGTTCCGGAGCAGTGTCCGGCCTTGAGCCGGACTTGGAGCCCTGGGGGGGTTTTATTCCATTTACTCCTGGAGTCCGGGAGGTCGCCTTGCGGCGCCTCCAGGACCACATCCTCCCGGCTTGGAACCTGTTGAGACAACACTTCGGCGTCGTCCGCAGGGCAGGGGGAGGAAGCCGTCGGAAGCGAATTCACATCTGACAAGTCCAGTGAACCGCTCAACGATGCGTCGAGCCAGGTCTTTGGGTGGGCTGCATAATCATATTCGACATAAGGGAAAGCTGTGCAATGAAGGAATACTATGAATTACTCTGGTATCCAGATACTTACGATTTCGCCAGGGGCTTGGCCCTGAGCGGCCACTCCTCTCCGCCGTCATCGGCATCGGTGGAGTAGTCCGTAGGAAGGGTTTTTCCCTTCTTGGACCCTCCGGCCTCCCTAGAGAGGGCGGCCTTCCTTTTCTCTCCTCCCACTGGAGGGGGAGAGGTCTCTTCTTCTTCCTCCTCGTCTTCACAGGAGGAATGCGCCTCGGAGCCGTCGGGTGATGAATCCGACACCTCCTGGTGCCGGGCACTCTTTCGAGTCCCCGTGGCCTTCTTCATGGCCTTCTTCTTCGGCACCACATAGGGTGCCGGAACCAGCAGCTTCGCCAAGCGGGCATCGGCTGGGTCTTCGGGCAGAGGAGCCGGACAGTTGATCTGTCCGGACTGCACCTGCCAAGTCTGTCAAAGGTAAGGGAGCTTAGATCCCGCATAGAGTCAAACTATGAAAAACTAATACCCTGTAAGAGTAACAAACAACTTACCGCGCTAGCATGACGCTACGCGCTGAATCCGCGATCCTCGGTAGCGGATGCGGGAGCCTCGGCGCCCTTGAAGAGCACCTTCCAGGCATCTTCGTACGTCATGTCGAAGAGCCTGTTCAG